>NW_026057582.1:104322873-104633795 GCF_023721935.1 Panthera uncia | reverse complement strand
CCCTGTTTCTGATTTTCTACAACAGAGTTAAGAAACAAAATCCTCAAGGTCAGCAACAGCCAGCTTTCTAGACAAATGGAGAAGAAAAGAAATGGACATGTTTAGATCTACTACTTTCTTTCATCTTCTTGGCAACCTGACATGGAAGCAGCGGGGATTCTGTGTTAGAGGAGTTTGAGGTACAGCCTCAGGTCCTGAGGTCCAGTGCTTTGCCTACAGACCAGGAATTCAAACCCAGATCTGTCTGCTCTTTCCTCTACACCCAGGAAAGAGAATTAGAAAAACACAAGATAGGGGCACCTGGGTGGCTCAGTCGGTTGAGCGTCCAACTTTGGCTCATGTCATGATCTCACAGTTCTGAGTTCAAGCCCCATGTCAGGCTCTGTGCTGACAGCTCAGAGCCTGGAGCCTGCTTCCGATTCTGTGTCTCCCTCTCTCTCTCTGCCCCTCCCCCACTTATGCTCTGTCTCTCTCTCTCTCTCTTTCTCTGTCAAAAATAAATAAATGTTAAAAAAAAAAAAAAAAAAGAAAGAACAAGGAAAACACAAGATAGTCCTCAGCCTCCAGGAGTCTTAGCCATACAGGGGAGGGATTATTGGGACTGAGGGGTTTCGGGTTTAGAGGAGAGAGGGGTGCCTGGGTTAGTAGAGGTGGAGGAAGGAGCATCCCAGGGGACTGAATGAGCAAAGCTTGGAGGTGGTACAACCCAAGCTATGTTCACTCAACATTAGTCTGTAGTGTTTTAAATGCCATGCTGGAGAGATTTGGCTCCTAGTGAGCTGTAATTTCTGAGCAAAAGCTATAGAACCTTGTAGCTTTCTGTAAATCCAGGTCCCCTGTCCCTTATAAGAAATCCTGGCATCAGATGTGTTTCTCAATTCAGATTCTGCCCAATTTTACAAAGGTAATAATGTGTTGCACCCACACAACTAAACTTCCTGACTCTGTTCACATGGGGCACCAGCCTAAACAGGATGGTTCTTGGAGACAATGACACTCGCTGCAGGGCAGCATCGGCATTCTGTTCTTGCTTAAGTCCCCATAGCAGCCCACACAGAGGTCCAGGAGCTTGTCTTTACCTCCTGAGAGTGACAGCTGAGGTGTAAGGAGCAGGGTGGGGGAGTGCCTACCTAAATGAAGCTCCATGTTCCACAGGGGCTGAGCTCTCTTGTAAGAACACCGTAGACACAGCTGCCAGAGTCCTCACAAAAAGTCACCACACTCAGGGAAACCCAAAGCCATGGATTGCCCACTCATAGTTTCTTCCAGTCCAGGTCCAGTTTACCATCCTGGGTCATTTTTACCATAAGGAGTGTTGCCTGGTTATGTACGTAGTTGACGTACTACTTCCATCTGGTCTCCGGGAGACAGGTTGACGGGAGGTTAACTGATGCTGAAGGGAAAAGGCCTTGATAGCCCTTTATCCACACTTGTATATACCATGTATTTGGTGACTCCTCCAGCAAGGTGGTATTCCATAATCAGACATTAATATTCCTGCAGCAAAATGTATCACATCAATAGTAATAGGAAGTGGGATAAGTACAGATTAAGGGCACCTGGGTGGCTCAGTAGGTTAAGCGTTCGACTTCGGCTTAGGTCGTGATCTCGTGGTTCATTGGTTCGAGTCCTGCGTCGGGCTCTGTGCTGACAGCTCAGAGCCTGGAGCCTGGAGCCTGCTTTGGATTCTGTGTCCTCTCTCTGCCCCTCCATGCTCACGCTCTGTCTCTCTCTCTCAAAAATAAATAAACTGTGTCTATTAAAACAAAGATTTTTAAAAAATCTTAAAAAAAAAGATTTTAAAAATAAAGACTAAGTGAACCTCACATCATCTCAGGTCAGGTTTTATAGCAAATGAGTTACAAAACAATGTTTCAGCATTCAGAGCTTTTAGAGTTCGGTATTTGGAAAGGGAATCCACACCTGTACCTTTCTTCTTAAGAAATTCCTTGAAACATGAAAGGAGTGCAATTCTATGCTTTACCACCAGAGGGCCCCCTAGTTATCATTTGGTTCCAGATCCTTGCTAATGGAGATTTTTCCTCTTTTCAGCTTGCAGATGCCAGCAAGCTACCCAACCTGAAAGAACTTCTCCAGTCCTCCGGAGACAAAGACAAACGTGCCAGGGATCTGGTGAGCTGGATTTTATCCTCAAAGGTCCTGACAATCCACAGTGCAGGGAAGTCAGAGGTGAGACTTTGGTCTGTAGGACAGCACATTGCTAGAGCTAAAGGGCTCTGGGACCTCCTTGTGCACCAGAATGGCCTGGGAAGCTTGTTGAAAATGCATATTCCTGGACCTTGCCCTGAGAGATGCTGATTCTGTGTCTGGAGTGGTCTCAGGAACTTGCACACTGGCAGTGCAAACCTGTGTTCCCCCTCTTACTGTGAACCTGGTGCAGGTTACTGGGTGCATTTCATTAACTCAGTTTCCTCATCTATAAAATGGGAACAATAATAGTATACTTCCACAGGGAACTAGCTGTGAGAATTGAATGACTTTTCACATTTAGAAGAATGCCTTAAGGCATTCTGCTAAGGGCTCGTAAATGTTGGGTATCACAGGCACCCCAGGTAAATCCAGTAAGGGTGCACCCTTGACCACACCTTAAGAAACATTGGCCTCATCCAGTTGTTAGGAAACAGAGAGGCAGAACCGGAAGTAATGGAAAACTTTAGGCTCTGGGATCAAATCCCACTTCCATCCATTATTGAGTCTCCTTTTCCCTATTTATAAATTGTGAATATTAATAGCTAACTCAGAGGGGAGCTATGATAGAATGTATGCCACCCCCAGTACAGTTTCTGGCACAGATCAGACATTCTGTAATTCGGTTTCCCTTGCCTGGCCAGGATCTCCCAGGGACAGGCTGGGATGGCAGGAACCTGAGTGTAGGAAGGCAGATCCCTGATCTGGTGCTCTTTTCTCTGAGCAGCAGCAGGGGTTTATCTGTACTGGTCTTTACTTAATTTTATTTTAAGAACATTTAATTTTACAAGCTCCTGCTCAAGACAGAAATCCTCCTTAAGTAGCATAGAATTTGGTATCTTTGATTCTGGTGTCTAGGGACGTCCATCTCTGTTGGTAAATGGTAAATAACACACAGAGCCCCACAGTGGGAGTCAGGAGATCCCTATTCAAGTCCAGGCTGGGTTGCTAACTGCTAGATGATCCCTGGGTTTCACTTTTGTCATCTGCTAAATTTAGATTTATTCATTCTTCATGTGGGTATTAAGCACCTGCTAGATGTTGGCTGCTGTAGGTAAAGTAGATAAGGCAGTGTGACTCCTTAACTTTTCATTATGGACCAGTTAAGTTCCATTAAAATATGGAGTGTTGGCGCCATATGGAGTGAGGGTTTTCAGCCTTTTATCATGTACAAGTAAGGACGTGAGGCTGCCATGTATCATCACTTTATAAAAGGATGTTTTAATATAAAAAAGGAGGATGTTCTCAAAAAAAGGACAATTCTTCCAAAGAAAGGATGGCAGGCAACCTTACACCAGTATAAATCTATCTGTTACATTGTCCTTATTTTTCTCATTTAAACACAACCCAGAGAAAACTTTGCCACAGATTGGCTTTGGTCTATGACTTACTGTTTAGAAATCACTGAAAAGATGTCATCTCTGCCTTGAAAAGGATTATTGCCTTTTAGGAAGAGCTCATTCTTCTGTATCAATAGGTTTTGTGGCATGACAAATCATTCCAAAAACCTTGATTAAAACAACCTTGATTGTTTCTCATGATTCTGTGAGTGAGTTGGATTGTTCTTCTGGGTGGGGCAGGATGATCTAGTGTCTCAGTCTTCAGCTGGTATGTCTCACATGTCTCCATCTTCCACTGGGGTGGCTGCTGTGGTTGGGGCCCTCCTCTGCGAGACTGTCACCCTCCTGAAGGCTAGCAGGGCTCATTCACATGGCAGTGAAGCATTCCCAGCAGCAGATGGTTAAGGGCGAGCCCTTTCAAAGTCTGTTTGCTATATATTTGCCAAGGTCCCATTGGTCAAAGCAAGTCACATGGCCAAGCCCAGATTCAAGGTGGCACAGAGGTGCCACATCTTGTTGGAGTCCGGGAATTCTACCTGCAGACTCACATTACAGAGGTGTGATAGACAAGGATGAGTGGAAAGGTTGTGGCCATTTTTGCAACTGATCACACCTTTCTACCTCCTGAGACTATTGTAAAGACAGAGTGCAGGAAAGGGATGTGACAGTGTTATGAAAACTAGGGGTGGTGTCTAGTTCAAAGGAGCAGTTTGTGCTTCTTGGCCTAGTGGGGAAAAACATTATTATAGGAAAGTAATCTTGAACTAGAAGCTCTAAGCTTATTTATAAATTGTTATCTTTATTCTCATGAAACTAGTTCTCGTGAGCAGACCCCATAGGAATTAAGCCCAAAGCTTTAGGAGGCCATTTTGGCAGCACAACTTAACAGCTTCCCCAATAAAATTGCGACTTCCTACATGTTTTCAAGTTCGAAAAGATCCAAAAGCTGACCGGTGCCCCTCACACGCCTGTCCCCGTGCCGGACTTCCTGTTTGAAATTGAGTACTCCAACCCAGCGAACGCCAAATTTTATGAGACCAAAGGAGAACGAGACCTAATCTACGCCTTCCACGGGAGCCGCCTCGAAAACTTCCATTCCATCATCCACAATGGGCTGCATTGCCACCTGAACAAGGTGGGGCCTAAGCCTAATGATATGAGGGTCAGAACCCTGGGGAGTTGCCTGGGGGAGGCTGGGGGGGATAGGTTCACTGAGGCCACACTCAGGTGTGGTCTGCAGACCAGCACCTGGGAGCCTGTGAAAATACAGAATCTTGAGCCCACCCTAGACCTTCTGAATTAGAACCTGCATTTTAACAAGATCTCTGTGTGATTCTTGTACTGATTACAGTTTAAGAACTATGGATTTAAAGATGGTTCCCAACCTTGGCTGCCCATTTAGAATCACTTGGGAAGCTTTTAAAAATCCCAATGCTTGGCTGTATCCCAGGAGAATTCAATCAGAATCTCTGGTGTGGGGCCCAGATAACAGTATGCTTTAAAAGCCAGGGGATCCCAAGGGGCACCTGTGGCTCAGTCAGTGAAGCATCCAGCTCTTGATTTCAGATCAGGTCATGATCTCACAGCTCATGAGATCAAGCCCTTCATCAGGTTCTGTGCTGACAGCATGGACCCTGCTTGGGATTCTCTTTCCCTCTATGCCCCTCCCTTTCTCGTGCTCTGTCTCTCTCTCAAAATAAATAAATAAACATGAAAAAAATAAATAAAAGCCAGGTAATCCCACTATGTATCCAACCCTCCCTGTTCAGCATGGTCCCTCGTCCAGCTGCACCACATCACCCAAGAGCTTGTCAGACATACGACATCTCAGGTACACCCCAGACCATATGATCAGAGATGACTTTAACAAGCTCACCAGGTGATTTGTCTGAAGTTTGAGAAGCACTTGCCTAGGGGACAGTCCAACAGAATCAGTCCTTAGAAATATTGAGGGATGCTCCAAGGAGAGGTCCTTTCCTCCCTTTTTTTTTGGAGTCAAAACAGTGTCACTCACCCTTCTCTGCTGGCATTTATTTTGGCTCTTAGTGAGGTATAGGAAGACAAGTACATATAGGAACCAGAAAGACCACCTTAGCCACTCTGTGTCCTGGGAAATTGCTTAACCTCTCTGAGCCTCAGTGTCCTCATCTGTAAAATAGGACGTTATCACCCACAGTCTCGTGTGCTGAGAGGATTCAAATAGTTTATATATGCAAAGGGCTCTTCTCGTTCTTAGACCCTAAGAAAGCAATGACTGCTTTTATAGGTGGATGGAGAGGGAATCTAGGCTAGTGGCAGGGCTGCAGCCTTTCCCTAGTCATGCCAACATCTGCCTCGTCTGAGGGGTTGGCTCCATGGCCATGGGCTCCGTTGTGGCTGATGCAGCCCTGAGGCTAGAGAGACTTCCAACACTGCTGTAGCTGATTAGCGTGCAGTTGGGTTTTTTGTACGATGACGGGCCTGTTTATACTGGCTCTCGGCCTATTATTATGGCCAGGCTACTGGAATCTGGGGGGGCTCTGCTTCACAGCATAACTGGCCTTGGAGAAGTTGCCTGAAGATTATACCAGACCTTCTCTTCAGTGTCCAGGGAGTTTGCTGCTTAGAGACATCTTCTCGGAGTCCTTTGGTAAAGCGGATGCTCTTTTGGCTGCTTCTGTCTGGGTTTTCAGTGAGGGGCTTGCTTGAGGGAGCCTACTTGCCAGTTGAAGCTGTGAGATTGTTTTCATGGTACAGATACCCCAGCTTTCCCACTCTGGTGCGCCTCTGCTTACAGCAGTCTCGCTCAAGGCTCTTGAGTCTATGGAGTCTAGTCTGTGTATATATGGCAGCTATAGCTTAGAATGGGTGCAGAGTCAGATCAGACAACACCCAGGGTCCTTGGAGAAGGTCTGTGTCAGCTTTTGAGACATGGGGACACTGCCTAACTTGGCAAGGGGCTTCCCAAAGGTAAAGCAAAGGCTTGTTTCATTTCCCCTAAGCTTCACCTAACCAGCTTAGAATTGTAGAAGCCCGGTGCCACTGAATAGGACATTTCTCAGTTCCCAAGCATAGGCTGTTCAGAGAGCAGTTTGAGTTCACTTAACAGATCCTAATACTGCAGCCAAAAGATAGCAATTGAATTTGAACTTGAATTTCAAATTCCATCCATTGGTAACAGCTACCTGAAATGTTGTGTTGAGAAGGATTCTGAGTCAGTATGAATGAGTGCCATGATTGATATTTTTATGCTGGCCATCATGGTTGATTATAGACCCTTGGCCATGGTCTACCGTGGGCAAAAGATGTATTTGCTCTGCCTGCTGTAGTCTCAACTTGTAGGTATGTCTCCTGATATCCTTCTCTCTCATCTGACATGCTGCTTCATGGAGGACATCAAGTTAGCACCTACCATTAGGGACCTGCCTCCTAGATTTTGGACATCTCCTTGGTTGACACCAACACAGAGTAAAACTTACCATGTCCCTAATATAGGCCTGCCCTATTTGGTTACAGTTTTTTGTCTGAGAGCTTCATTTCTTTTTCAAGTAGCGACTTAGATTACTTCCATCCTTAGGTGTGATCCCTCTCGCTGTGCATAAGTGTGTGACTTTGCTTCTGCGAGGCCATTGGTGTAACCATGCTAAATGCGTTCACGTAACAGGAATTGCTAATACATTATAATATAAACGCCCACCCCTCCGATGTGTCAGATGTCCTGCTCGATGCTTTATGTACATTATCTCATTGAATCATCCTCAACCTCATAGAGGAGATACTAACATCACCATTTTACAGATGTAGAAACTGAGACCGAGAGAGTTTACGTAACTTGCCAGCTCGTTGGAGGTATAGTCAGGATTCAAACTCAGGTCTGTTTGGACTCTTATACCTATGTTTTTCTCACTCAACCTTGACCATAGGAACTGCTAGTTTTCTAGGCTAGGTGGGCACATCCACAATTAGTTAAACTGTCATCAGATAGGAATGGGTTTACTAATAACCCTGTGATGATGTCATAGAATAATTTGATATTATATGCCTTTTACTGGGGATAAAGAGGCTTGAGAATTTTGTATTTACAACTCTGTTGAAGAAAGACCTATGTCAGCTTGCTGTGCCAATTTTACATTCACCCAGCCTTGTTTCTTTTCTGTTGACCTCTGCCATTCCAGACATCCTTGTTTGGGGAAGGGACCTACCTCACCAGTGACTTGAGCCTGGCCCTCATTTATAGCCCCCATGGCCTTGGATGGCAGCACAGCCTCCTTGGCCCCATCCTCAGCTGTGTGGCTGTGTGTGAAGTCATTGATCATCCAGATGTCAAGTGCCAAATGAAGAAGAAGGGTGAGTGAGGACTTGGCCTGGACCTAGGCTGCAGGCCTCTGAGTGTGTAGGCTCTTGCCGTTGACCCATCTGTTGGGTGGATCACCCATTGCATGCAGAGGGATGAGCTGGGTCCAAAGCAATGTGGGACAGGGGCTTGCCTTCAAGGAGTGAACAGTCTCCTTGGGGATTGAGCACTTACTACAAGGTGGTAAGCACAGAGTGCCATGTGAGGAGGCTGATGAGGTCCACAAGGGCAGCTCACAGGAAGGTGCAATCAAACATTGTAGGTCCAAGTATTCAGGGGAAACTTTGGGGAGAGGTAAGATTTTTTTAAATGTTTATTTATTTTTGAGAGAGAGGGGGGAAGGGCAGAGAGAGAGGGAGACACAGAATCTGAAGCAGGCTCTAGGCTCTGAGCTGTCAGCATAGAGCCTGACACAGGGCGTGAACCCACGAACGGCAAGATCATGACCTGAGCTAAAGTCAGACGCTTAACCAACTGAGCCACCCAGGTGCCCCGGGAGGAAGTGAGATTTGACAGATAAAAGGGAGCGTGTGAGGCCAGAGTGTGGGCTCCTTGAAGGCAGAAAGTGAGTTTTAGTCACTCTTGGGCACCTGATACCTGCAGAGAGCCTGAAATCTATTTGACATTCAGTAGGTATTCACTAAATAGAAGCTAAAGACATGGATCCAGACCCTGTCCTCCAGGCTACTCTGGTATGTGCCTGAGCCCCCAGAGGATGTGAGAGGCAACTGAGGCCACAGAGAGTAAATCCTGGACTCTCTGGGGGAGTGGATGACTAGCTAGAGCTCAGTCCACTCCTCCGATATGTCTCTTAGAGTCTGTGCCTTGTGCGCCCTGCTGTTTTGCCCGCAAAGGCAGAAGAGTCGCAGAACTGTTATTCTAGTCTCCAGAACTGGCCTGTTAGTTCCACTGAGAAAAGGAGAATTGAGGAAACTGTCTGTTCCTGGCCTCTAATGTAAAACAACTGGAATCCTGAGGAATGGCCCGTGTCTGACACTACCCTTCCACACCAGGCAGCATGAATATTTGCATTTATAATTCTTAGGAAGTTAGCAAACTGTGACATCAACATCAAAACAAAACCTTGCAGAGTCTACTGTTGCACACAGCTTTGGCTTTGTTTGTTTGTTTGTTTGTTTGTTGTTTTTATAAAGCTTCATCATATTATTAAAAGGAAAGTTTTAGGTTTTTTTTGTTTTGTTTTGTTTTTTAAACAAATCTTGGTACAAAGCGTGGAACATAAGAGTTCTAAGAAGCTCAAAAATCCAGAATGATTAATTTAAAATGCCTAAGAGACTTGTTTTGGGTCAAGCCTTGTACCTAGGCCCAGATAATTTTTTTGTTATGGCCATCAGTCTGCTTCTTCCCTCTGCTTTTCCAACGCAGGTTTTTTTCCCCCTTGTCTCCCTTTTATCTTCCTGTTCCTTTTCCCCCTCGTCCAGCTTGTCAGACTCTCCTGTATTTTAGTGCTGCTTCACATACAGCACATATACAGCTGAGGCCATTCCTCACCCTGCTGGGGCTTTCCCACCCTCATGACCAGGAGGCTTGACTTATTTCTATTTGTAATTTGCTTTTTTTATTATTGTATTTCCCCCCGGTGAAGTTGTACTTTATTCTCCTTATTCAGATTCTAAGGAGATAGATCGCAGGAGAGCAAGAATCAAACATAGTGAAGGCGGAGACATCCCTCCAAAGTACTTTGTGGTCACCAATAACCAGCTTCTGCGAGTGAAGTACCTGCTGGTGTACTCCCAGAAGCAGCCCAAGAGGTAAGGAGGACAGGCCCTGCTAGAGGTCCAGGAGAACATCTAAATGCTGAGAGTATTGTGTCCCTAGTTATCAGCATCCCTTGCTCCCAGCCTTAGACCTCAGCTATGTGTAAAATATATAAAACGCTGTGCTGCACACGGTGAGGGGTGAGGAAGACAGGTGGAATAAGATGCGGTCCTGGCCCTGAGAGGACTGTGTTCTAGTGAAGAAGACAGAGAGATTTGTAAATACAAATAACATGAGGGACCGAACGAAGCCAAATTGGCTGCTCCAGACCATGAGGCCCCTTAGCCACCCAGGCTCCTGATTGTAGTCAGAAATGCACTGATTTAGGTTAAGCCAAGAGGCAGGGTGGTGCCTGGATGCTGATTGGGAATATGTGCCACTCTGCTTGGTCACTTCCTGCGGTGACTGCTCCTCTCTGGACCTGAGATGCTTCATCTTTATGTCCAAGATGAGGGTGTTGGACTCAACAGCAGACAAGACCTGTCAGCTCCTCAGAACCGTGGTGGATTCCACATCCCATCTCAGCAGTGTGATGGTGGGTGGCAGGGTTCCCCGGGATCAAGGGTCACTTTGAGATCCTGTCACATTGTTGGGGTCTGTGGCAGAGCTTCTCATGGGGACAAGCAGCAGATGAGCAGCTAAGGGGGTCACTTGTAATCCTCCCCACTCCTGGCTGTATACACCAGTGTTTCCATGCTTCAAGATTTCATAAACCGGTAAAATCCTCACCCCATCCCCCACATTGGGGAGATTTGCATAGGGTTCCTGAGTCTGAGGAACATTATCCTCTGGTTTAAAATCATCTGGCTTCTTCTACTTGAAAATTCCATTCCTTTCCCACTTCTCCCTGTAGTGTCTCTTCAGTACACACTTGGACGGTTTAGATCATCTCCCAGTGGGCCAGAGAGGATTTCCCCAGCTCGGACTGATATCTGTACATGTCTAAAAGTGAAAAGATTTCTGCTAAATTACCTGCCACCTGCTGCCATCTGGGCAGACACCCTGAGCACAGTCATTCTTCTAGATACCAAAGTCTTGCCTAAGAAAAGATGGGTCACAAAAGGCACCAGAGGAGCTATGAAAGAGAAGATCAGGATGAGCTCATTGCATAGCTGTCTTTGTACATTTAGAAGATGTTCTGGTGAAAGATGTGTCGGTGCCAGGGCAAATAGCCCCAGATTTTTTTGAGCGAAGGAGCATGCACGAAGCTTCATTTCATGGCTCACCCAGAGGATGAGATTCATCATTTCATCATCTTTGAGCCAGAAGTTGTTGCATACACTTAAAAAAAAAATGTTTTTCTCTTCTTGCCAACATCACTTTTTCCCCCCCTTAAGCAGGGCTTCAAGCCAGCTGTCCTGGTTTTCCAGCCATTGGTTTACGGTCATGATATCCCTGTATCTGCTGCTGCTGCTCATTGTGAGTGCCATCAACTCCTCAGCTTTCCAACACTTCTGGAATCGTGCAAAGAGATAATCTCTCTGGTGTGGGGGCCACCTCGACCATGTGCCTTATGACAACCTGTTCTGTACCTCCCATGCGCCGCGTCCAATCAGGTGGAGCCTGGGGGCCAGTTGGGGACCACAGGACAATTATCATATGCCATAAATGTATTGATTGCCTTTGATGATGCTCTGAGCCACACTCCGCTCAGTAGGGACCACGAGTCTCTCACTCTGGGGCTTCAGGGGAGTCCTCCTGTCTGCTCCTTCCTAAACAGTCCTAGGGAGTTGGTTTTTCTGCCAGGGCCAAAGGAAAAAGTCCTGCTGCATTTAAAAACAAAGTGTCCAAGCTGTCAGTGGGGTGTTTACAGTCACTCCTGGCAGACGTTGGCCCTTTCTCTAATGCCTTCTGGAAGGCAGAATATGTGTAGTGGGGACTATAAATCACTAGGCGGTTGCCTTGTTTTGACCTGAGACACCCAAGAGGAACAGTCATGTTTCTCATAAAAATTGGTGGGATCGTTTTGAATTCCATCAGCCTTTGTATGTGAGTGCAAAACCTTTTCACAGTTTTCTCAGATCAACAAACAGCCTTCTGCTACAGCTGTAACCCCCCTGCCCCAACCATGGACGAGCAAGGAAGGAGCCAGAGACCTGATAAAAGAGACAAATTTAACAGCAACTCAAGTCTTTTTCTAAAAATTACCAACTGCTGATTGTAGTTGAAATGGAAACACATGCTTGTTTTCTGTTTTGTTTTGCTTTTTTAAGTAGCTATTTGACAAATTCATCTTTGGGAGCTGAGTAAAAGAAGATTTCGAGAGCACTCTTTGGTCAGTGCCCATAGTCTCTTTCCTGGCCATGTGTTAGAGAAAGGGATTTGAGTTGCAGGCCTGCCACCTGTTCTTGTTCTCACGAAGCTGCCTTGATTGTGGCCTCCCAGCCACAAGTGCCACGCTGCAGGACCTCAGGACACAGGCCTGCCTCAGTCTGCCGCCAGCGTGCATGGACTGAGCCTCCCTTGGCGGGCTCACAGGTCGTCGGGACCCAACCTGGGCTTTAAAAGTGGGGAAGAAGCCTCTGGCTGCTCAGGGAGCTGCAGATCTCCTTGCTGTGTTCTCTGTCCTTCCTTTCTGCCCTGTTTCAGCCATCATGGAGTCCCATCTGATTTGAGGGGTAGATCTCTGTAAAGAAGGTAGAAAGTCATTTTTCTATAATCTGTGAAGTTGTGAACAAGCCACTATCATGGTTTTTACATTGAATATTGGAAGATTTCAGAGATAATAAAGGTATTTTCCTAATTATCAAGTGGCCTTTGTGACTCCTTTCAGTCTCAGCGGGAGTCTGCCATGTATGCCTTGTTGCTAAAAATCTTATCCTCTCTTCCTTTGTTCAAGGTACAGTTTTCTGGACACCATATATCACCTGGATATCTAGTAGGTATTAGATTGCTAGTCATTGATTTAACAAATACGAGCACCTACCATGTGCCAGGCACTAGAAATAGGAGCAGGATCAAGGTAAAAGTGTCCCTGCCCTCCTGGAGCTGCCAGTCTGGCAAGGTCGGGAGCTAGACAAGCATTCTCAGGAGTGGGGTTGGATTACATGTTGTTATAAAGGAGTTTTGGAAAACACTTGGCGAGAAGTCTTAACATAGTCTGGGGTGAGAAAATACAGAAGTGACACATGTACACCTGCAAAGCACCTACGTGTGCAAATTTCTTTTTTTCTTTTCTTTTTTTTTTTTTTTCTATCTTTCTTTGTTTTTTTTTAGTAGGCTTCACACCCAGTGTGGAGCCCAACTCAAGACTTGAACTCACAACCCTGAGATCAAGACCTGAGCTGAGATCCAGAGTTGGACACTTAACTGACTGAGCCACCCAGGTGCCCCTGATTTATTTAATCCTGACAACAGATAAGAAACGGAAGTGCCAGAGAATTTTGTAGCTTGCTCAAAGCTATGTGGCTGGGAAGCAGCACAGAGCTGGGAGCTGCACATGGCAGGTTTCAGTGTTAATCTCACAACCACCATCCTCTGCAGCACCCCTGGGCTCCTAGAAAAGGTGATATTTAACTGAAGCCCGAAAGAACCACCAGTATCAGGCCAACAAGTGGAGGGAGAGTGTTTCAGGCACCGGGAAAAGCACATGTAAGGACCTAGAGTTCTTGCTGGAGAAGTTAAAAGCAGGAAGGTCATAAAGGAAGAGGCTGTGGTGAGAAATGGGGTGGAAGAGGTGGGCACGGGCCAGATCATGCAAGACCCTCAAAGCTGTGGGCCAGGGAGCACCATTAGGTTTTAAGCATGGAAATGATATGATCAGATTTGGTTTCCAGGAAGCTCATTCTGGCTGGTGGTTGCAGAATAGATTTAGCATTATCTTGAGGATTAAAAGAACTGACACAGTCGGGCTCAGCACAGAGCAAATAGCTGACATGTTTCAGCTGCTATTAGTTTTTAGTGGCCCAGCAGAGGGAATGAGCATGCACAGGACACCTAGCAGCAATATCCAGGGAAATAGGAGGAAACCCAAGACAGCAAAGTGTCATGGAAGCCAAAAAGGCAATCTTGATGAGCAGTGTCAAATGGTGCCGAGCCGTTGGGATTATACCTGGGAAGTATCCATTGGATTTACTGAGTTGGAGATCATTAGCGAACTTGCTGGGAGCAGTTTCAAGTAGCATTCAGCAACAGGGGATGCGGACAAAGTCCAACTGCACAGATGTGAAATGTGCAGTTTCCAGCAATTCTCAGGCAATATTTATTTAAAACCTAGTCCCCCCTCTTTTTCCCTGAGGTTTCTGCCCCCACCCCACCCCCAGAGAGTCAATGCAATACCTGATGTGAGCATGGGGCAAACAGTGAG
Organism: Panthera uncia; assembly: GCF_023721935.1. Lineage (NCBI taxonomy): Eukaryota > Metazoa > Chordata > Mammalia > Carnivora > Felidae > Panthera > Panthera uncia. The sequence continues at coordinate 104,619,829 of NW_026057582.1, read as the reverse complement.
CATGGGAGGAACTTGAGGATGGATGAAGAATGGTCCTATCCTCCAGGTGCTCCTAGGCTAATGGAGAGCCATTGGACAGGTACATTTTGATGTGACAGAAGGAAATCCCTGAGTGAGCAGAGAGTAGGTCAGGACTACATTATGACTTTCATGGGCACTTTTGCCTTCCTGGACTCCTTAATAAATATTTAAAATTATATTTTATGATTGTGTTGGTATAAGGATGAATATATTACTATTAAGTACTAAAATGTTTGCTTCCACTTACAAGCTTGTTTTTTCCTCCTGATTTTTAAAATTTTAGTTTTAATTAATTTTTAAATGTTTATTTTTGAGAGAGAGTGAGAGAGCACGAGCAGGAGAGGGGAAGAAAGAGGGAGGGACAGAGGATCCTAAGTGGGCTCTGTGCTGATAGCAGAGAGGCTGATGCAGGGCTCGAACTCAGAAACCGTGAAATCATGACCTGATCCAAAGTTGGATGCTTAACTGACTGAACCACCAAAGCACCCCTTTTTTTAATTAAAAAAAATTTTTTTTTTAGAGAGAGAGTGCAAGTGGGGGAGAGGGGCAGAGGGAGGGAGAGACAGAATCTCAAGCAGACTCCACACTCAGCATGGAGCCCAACACAGGGCTTGATCCCATGACACTGGGATCATGACCCGAGCCCAAATCAAGAGTTAGATGTTCAACCAACTGAGCCACCCAGCATGCTTCCTTCTGCTTTTAAAGGAAATTAAAACATTTTTGTAATGTGGACTCTATGCCCTGTGCCTATGATGCCTTAGGGATGGGTCCACCCTGGACTAGGGTAATGGGGGATAGTGTGAGATCTCTGGGTAGCTAGGAATGGAGAGGCGGGAAGGAGACAAACTCTAAAGACTCACAGTTCTATTTAGCACCAACCTGACATCTGAAACAGACCCCAGAGGCCAGCCATCTCCAGGAAAGGGCAAATTTGAGTGCTGGAGTTTGGGGGCCCAAGGGGCTCATGCTGCAGACATTTTTTCATGGAGAAAGAAGCAGCACTCTCCTTGCTGATGCACCCCCTCTGGGCCAAGAGCTTCACCAGGCCACTGATGGCAGAGGAGACCAGATGGTTCAGTTGGAGCCACCTCACATCAGAGCTGCAGCTGCCTTGGTCTTGTGAAAGCAAACCCATCAACCCTCTATCACTAATGCTACTGTCAGTGGGGACAATTTGGGCAGGGGTGACAAGAAGACCTTCCACAAGTTAGGTCACTGCTTCTGGAAAGTGCCAAGAATCCAATGAGCTGTCAGTTTTCCCCACAAAGGGAAGAGGTTTTACTCTGTGGGCTTTTGGATAAATGTACCTGTGTATGTGAGAGAAACATGGAATAGGAATGTGATTCACTATTATTTCTGATTAATTCATTTCATTAAATACTGATTGCTTACAAAATCAGAGCTGGTAGGGAGTTTGTGACTTAAAGAGCCCAATTCAGATCTTTTTCTTTAGAACATGGCCCCATGCATCCGAGCCCAATCCTGCTGCTAAGCCCTGGAGGTTTGTGTTGGCCTGGAATCAGCTGCACTCACCCTCCCCATTGCCATGGTAATTCTTGGGAAGGTGGAGGGAGCTGGGTTCAGCTCCTCTCTCTCTCTCTCTCTCTCTCTCTCTCTCTCTCTCACACACACACACACACACACACACACCCTCCTTAAGCCCCCTCCACAGCCTCCACCCATCTCTCCTCGCTCCCCTCCTTTCCACCCGGCCCCACCTCATGAGTTTTCCATCTCTTGGCCTTTGTTTGTTTTTGCTTTTGTCAGTCTCCCTCCTCTGGATGGGTTTCTGTTTGTTTCCAAACTGTCTGGGGCTGTGTACCAGGGAGACAGTGTCCTGGGCTGCCTCTAGCCCTGATCTGGTTAGAATAAGCCCCTCTTCTTTGCATGATCTCCAACCTGACATTTGGAACATCCAAAACAAATCATGACATTCTGAAGCGAGATAGAAACCACCATCTCCACCCACTTCTGTTGGCACTCCTGTCCACCTGGAAAAGGTTTTAGAAAATTTCCAGTGTTCTCCACATCGTGCAGCCCTGGGAAGGGGAAGCAGCACTTTTTGAATACCTATTGAATACCAGCCACTGGGCTAGGCTTTTTGCTTGTGTTAAAAATCTGGTGTGCAGGTGATGTTTCCAGCATTGAGATTCAACTGCAGGCTGTCAGAGGGAGCAGGGCCTGGGCTGTCTTGGCATACTCAGTATCTAAAAGATGATGGAGACTCAGGAAAAGTCTGCTGAGTGAATAAATGGATGAAAGGATTCAAGAAACTTCCCTGCCACAGCAGAGAGTAATGACTGAATGTCAGCAAAGGTGATCGAAATTATACTTGAAGAAAAAACACACTGGCAAGGCTGTGCAGATGAGCAAGGGTTTCAGGGATGGTTGTGGACACTGGTTGCCTGATTTCAGAGTCCCATTTGCTCTGCACCTTTTGGGAACAGTAGGGGGTATGCAGGACAAAGCCTTTTGTTTCACTGAAAAGGCTCAGAGTTAAAATGCACATGGTCCTGAGAAGGGTTAAATTACTGATTTGATGCTGCTTCATACACACATATAAGTGACTGGTGACAAAGTCTTTCCTAAGAAAATGGGATTTAGAAATGAGTTGGGAAGAGGGGTAGTAGAGAGAAAGCAACCAGGGGAGATTCAAAGGCCAGAGGAGACTTGTGGGGGTCAGGAGAGAAAGGGAAGGTTGAGGCCCCTGGAGTCAACCCTCTTTCAGTGCCCATTTAGCCAAGGGAAGTCCTTGGTGAAAATAGCTTACGGTGCTGATCGGGCCTTCCAGCCCTCACAGCGTTGGTCAGTTCAGTCAAGCTGCCCACCAGTGTGGACAGGAAGGGAAAAGGCCAGTCCGAATTTCTGGGAAGTATGGATTACAGATTGGTTAAAGATGTAGGTTTACTGTTCTTGGGCAAGTATAGCCTATCCCAAATGGGCCCTATAACACATTGCCTGTCAGAGATCTGTAGGGATTTAAAACTAGCACATCTGGGGCGCCTGGGTGGCGCAGTCGGTTGAGCGTCCGACTTCAGCCAGGTCACGATCTCGCGGTCCGTGAGTTCGAGCCCCGCGTCAGGCTCTGGGCTGATGGCTCGGAGCCTGGAGCCTGTTTCCGATTCTGTGTCTCCCTCTCTCTCTGCCCCTCCCCCGTTCATGCTCTGTCTCTCTCTGTCCCAAAAATAAATTAAAAATGTTGAAAAAAAAATTAAAAAAAATAAAAATAAAAAAATAAAACTAGCACATCAATTATATATTTTTTTAAACTTAAAAAAATTTTTTTAATGTTTTATTTATTTTTGAGAGGCAGAGAGAGACAGAGCGTGAGCTGGGGAGGGGCAGAGAGAGAGGGAGACACAGGATGGAAAGCAGCCTCCAGGCTCTGAGGTGTCAGCACAGAGCCCCTCATGAGGCTCGAACTCAGGAACCACAAGATCATGACCTGAGCCGAAGTTGGACACTTAACCAACTGGGCCACCCAGGTGCTCCATCCATTACATTTTTAAAGGGCTTGGGAGTGCTTGAAAAGTATTCATCTGCTTAGTTCTTTGACCATTGATTTCCTTTGGAAGACACCTGTTCTTTTTGTGGTCCATCGTTCACTCACCCTCCTGGTACCATACCCCAGCTTCCTGCTGGGAAACCAACCTCTTTTCCACTTTCACTGGATCTGGGTAAAGGTGACTGCTCCTTCTACCCACACACCCTAGGCAGGGAGCAGTGGCACAGGCCTGAGCCAATCAGCAAGCTGCATTTCTCTGGCCTTAGCGATTGGTTCATATACCAACATGTGACTCCCAAGAAATCTATAAGAAGATTTTTGCAGGGGCTGCTGGGAAAGAGACGTTTGCCTCCCACCCCCATTCTGTCAGTGTGAGAGGCTGGTCCTGGTGTTGCTGCCTTGAATCTTGCTGCCACGGGAAGCCTCCTACTGACACCAACACAGTGGAAGGCAGAGCCAAGAGAGGAAGAGAAACTAAATCCTGATGATGTTGTTTGAGTACTCAGTTTGGTTGTGCCTAAAGCCAGACTTTTCACTGTGTAACCATTAGACTCCTTTTTTATTTAAGAGTTTAAATTGGAACTTGTGGGAGATACAGTGAGGAGGGGTCCTTAACTGATACTCTTTGCCATCCTGGAATTTCATTATTTTTGGTATAAACTCTTTATTAAATATATAGAAAGATGAATTCCAAACAAATGAGTCAGGATTGATGAATTTTTCCTGACCTCCTTAGACAAGGCACTCAAACCTATGCAAAATGAGAGATGGGCAAAACACACCAAAAAACCTCACAAAAAAACAAAAAACAAAAAACACCTAAAACAAAACAAAAAAAACCCCCACCATGTTCTGGGACCTTCTAGAGCCTTGGCATCGAAATGCCTCCTTGGGTCAACTTGGACTCTTCTACAGAGTGCTACGGAACCCCAAAGCACTCTGAGATCTGGGAGCAGCAATAGGTAGAGATGTGACCAGGCACGTGTTATAAGCTACACCAGAGAGGCCTGGCCCTCAGGAATACCAGAGGTGAGGTCTGCACCAATAGAAAGAATGGGAGAGAAAGGCACTACCATTTATCAAGTGCCTCCTGCATGGTGGGCCTATTGAAAGAATTCTCTCATTTAATCTTCAAAATGTCCTTGTGAGATGGATACTGTAATCTTTATTTTACAGAAGAATCAGGCCTGGAGAGGTGACTTGCCCAAGGTGAGAAGGCCTGGAAGAGGCAGCGCCAAAGCTGACTCGAGCTGGAATAATAAGAAAGGCAGGCAAGTACACGGCGGAAGCTAGAGGGACTGCCTGAGCAGAAAGGATCTGGGCTGGTAGCACAGGGAGGTTGGAACGGGTCTGGGGGATGCAAAATGACCTCCCTTCCTAGGCTAAGGCCGTTAGCTCTGACATGTCTCATAAGCAGGAGGCACCTGGGATGCTGGGAGTCAGACTGTAGGAAGTCTCTCCTGATGGCTGCATGATTAAAAGGCTGGGTTCAGCCCCATTCACCTTTCTGCCCTGTCACTGCAGATCCAGGAGGTGAGCTCAGAGGCACATGGCATGGAATGTGGGGCAGGGAGGGGTGGCCCCTCCCTTCCACCTCTGCTGCCTTCTCAGAGCTCAGGCCATCAGCCTGCTCTGATTAAGCTGACTTCTTGGAGTCCTCAAATCCAGGGGTTGCCAGCGGCCAAATCCCCCTGATCGTCTGGGATGTTCCCGACAGCAGAGAATAAACAGTCTCTCCTGTCCGGCCAGCTGTGCTGAGCAGCATTCCTGTCTCTTGGCCCACCCGACTGGGTGGGGCTGCAGCACTGTGTCCACCTCCAGCAGAGGCCTAGGGAACCTGGCGAGAGGGTGGAAAGGGAGAGGAGAGATCACCGTCTCCAGGCCACACAGGACATTGACTCCTGCCTGAGTCCCCATTTTGCCTCAGCGTGAGGCACCTCTGTTTCAAGCCACTGCCTGGCACAAGCTCTGTGGATGTAATAATGACTCTGTGACTTAAGAGGAGGCCCACACCAGGCCACTGTCTCCTGGGATTGGAGCCCCTCACCCTTATCCAGAGACTGCCTGGGGAATTAGAGACTCCTATCTCATTCTGACTACATCTGAAGGCATCACACCCAAAGGGGTCATTTTATGGAGGTGGACACAGCGAGTCAGCAGCAGAAGCGGGACTAGACGCTGGACCTTTCATTGCTGTCCATCACCTTGGAATGCTGTGGATGCTGGGGCTAAAAGTGACACAGGGGCTCTGAGTGAGAGTGGCGGCCCATGTTTTTGGAGAGGAGCAGAGGTGTTTTCATCCTACGCCTGTTTTGGAGATCAGGCTTGTGGCCGAGCCATTTCCTGAGGAAGTAAGTCCTCTGGAAAAGCGCTGTTCACCAGCCCCTCCTAAATCATGCTTTTGGAAGCAGAGCTGGGGCAGCAGGACCTGCGTGGGGCTCTGTCTCTGTCTAGAGGCCAGCACACAGCCTAGGCTTGGCAGGCCACGGGTGGTGGCTGGGGACGGAGGGCAGAGTCCTTGGCAAGGGGGAGCACCCCCCAGCACACACCATCTGCTTCTCTGCCACAGGACTCTGGCCTGAGATTGTGGAGGAGGAGAGAGTAGCCTTTCTCAGCCAGTCTGCAAAAGGAATTCCTCTAGGAGCCCCTTCTGGCCGCAGACAGAAGTGGGAGGGAGGCAGACAGTGTGGGAGCCCAGGGCAGCCAGGGGGTCTCTGTGGACAGGTGTCTCACTCCCAGTCTGTCTTAGGCCTACAGCGTTGTCTTTGTCTAGCTGCGTGTATCGGTGTGAGTTTATGTGACTGTTCTGTTGTTTGCATGTCTGGGCGGCTGCATTTCTGGTTGGAGCTGGGTTCCTCAGTGGGAAAAGCATGTTTGCCAGCATATCGATGAGTCCCTATCTCTGTGTAAGCTCATGTATGTGGGTATCTTCAAGGGAACATGTGGGCCTCTGCATAGTGAGTGGGTCTGCACGTGCCTGCAAGTTTCTGTGGGAGTGTGCATATGAACATTTAGGTTATTTTGTTATAAACACGTACCAGGCTTTCTAGATGTAAGTTTATTAGGTATGTGCATCTCTGGGAGTGTGGGTATATATACTTGTCAATAATGTGTTGGTGAGTGCCTGAAAGTGTATATGCCTGTCTGTTTATATCTGTGCAAAAGCATTCACTCATTCAATTCATTCACTAAATGATTTTCTCGTTTACTAACAGACATCTTTAAAGTGCTTGTTCTGTGAGCACTGTGCACTGGGAACTTAGGGAGGTATCCAGGGCAGCTCCTAATGTTTTTAAGAACCAGGGCAAGACGTACATTTGTACGTCTAAATATTTTTTTAAGTTTTTTTTTTTTTTTTTTGAGAGACAGAGCAGAGGAGGGGCAGAGAGAGAGAGGGAGAGAGAGAATCCCAGGCAGGCTCCGTGCTGTTAGCCTGGAGCCTGATGCAGGGCTCAGACTCATGAACCGTGAGATCATGACCTGAGCCAAAACCAAGAGTCGCACGCTTAACCCACTGAGCCACCCAGGCACCCCAGTACATCTAAATATTTAAACGTTATAAGTCAAAACAACAAACTGCTAAATAAAATACTTAATCCCAATAAGCCAGAGGGCTGGGTTTGATTTTGGATTCTTGACTCCTCTGACTTCTGTGCTGGAATTCAGCAATGCAGAATAAGTGGCCCCAGCCTCTTTTTCCCCATCCCGGCTCCGTCCCCTATCTTGAGTGGCCTTGCAAGCATGTATTACTCCTAACGTGTCCAAACTCCATGAGCTGCCCTTTGGCCACCTTTTGGGCTCCAGGGTATGCACACTACTGGCAAAGTCTGCCCAAATGGTTCTACGCAGGAAATAATGGGGTCTCATGTACCTGATTTATAATCTAGAATGGGGGAATGGGCTCCCCATGGATCCATCCTCTTGGGCCCGGTTACTTCTCAGTGTGTGGAATGGACTGTGGCCAGAGTAGAGCAAGAGCGTGGCCATCTACAGGTGAGCCCAGGGTAAGGGCCCTTTCTGCCTGCTTCCTCATGGAACTTGCAATCTGGAAAGGAACCACCACAGATAGATGAGAACAATACAATACATGGATATAAGTACCCATGTGTGTATCTTTGCCTGTGTGCCTATGCCTCTTCATGTCTGCTTGTGTGGATGTCTATATGTCTGTTTGTTTCTCTGTTCATCTTTGTCTGTCTTGTCTCCTAGAGGGCAGAGCCCACAGCTTTTCTACCACCCTTGTCTTGCCTGGGTTGACTTAGGACTATGAGACAGCTGGGGTGGCTGGAGAGACACTGATCTGAGTTTGAGCCACTGTCCTATGGTCAATTTAAGACTCACTCTGTAGGTTGCCTGGATGGCTCAGTCATTTAAGCGTCTGTCTGTCTGTCTGTCTCTTTTATAGCCTCTCTTTTATAGCCTGTTTCTTCTGAGGGAGAGAGAGAGAGTGCATGTGAGCAGCAGAGGGACAGAGAGAGAGGGAGAGAATCCCAAGCAGGCTCCACACTGTCAGCACAGAGCATGATGCAAGGCTCAATCTCACGACTGTGAGGTCATAACCTGAGCCAAAATTAACAGTCAGATGCTCAGCCAACTGAGCCACCCAGGCAACACTGACTCTTGATTTCAGCTCAGGTCTTTATTTCAGGGTCATGAGTTCAAGCCTGGCGTTGGGCTCCACACTGGGCATGAAGCCTACTTAAAGAAAAATAAACAAGTAAACAAATAAAAAGACTCACTCTGTGATCTGGCCTCATTTTCCTCATCTGCAGAATGGAGGGATTGTATTAGCACATCTTTAACTTACAGGTCTTGCTTGGTTTACAGAAGAAATGTGATTGATTTCCTAAGTTAATTACTTTCTAGAAGTCAAATGGAAGAATGCATAATTGTAGAATCTGTGGGATCAGACAGAACTGGGTTTGAATCCCAGCTCTGCTGTATACAAGCTGTGTCTCTTTTAGAGTTATTTAATCTCCCTCAGAGTTATGAGGATTGAATAAGATAATGTGTGTAAAGTGTTGAGTACCATGTCAGGCTTATGGTAGATATTCAATAAATATTAGCTTCTGTCCTCATCAAGGGTCTTTCCAGCTTCCTTACTTTATAAATTCTGGGTTCACTAGACATGTTGACTAATTGAAATTATTGGAACCATATGTTTTAGGGAGTTCTGGCCCGGTTGGGGGGCAGGGATAGTTGCGTAAGAAAATCAGTACCTTCCAAGAAGCTGCCAATTCAGATCTGTGTGTGAGACATTCCCTCTATCCCATTCTCCAATGTGGACCCTTGACATTTCCTCAGTCTTTGGTAAAGCACTATGAAATGCAGGTTCAATGCCCTCTTCTGACCTGATTCTGCCACTGGGCCCCTCCCTGGTGCCATAGGATGCTGAGCTAAGTAGGATCAAGCCACAGGGCAGAGCTGGGTCAGGTAAGGCCTCAGACTCCCTGACATGTCTGGGCCTGCCTGATCAGCCCCAATAGTGGGCAGATCCAGCTAGGCAGAGAGCACCTGTCTCTCATGATTGATACTCTTGGGAGGGCATCGCTCTGCTGCTGGCACAGATAGATCCTAAAGCACTGGGGGGACTGAGGACCCCTTTCCTCTCAGGGCCCCCCGGAATGGCTAAGTTCCAGCAGGAACAACAGGAAGAGAATTGGGAGGGACAAGTGACAGTACCTCTCAGCCAGGGCTGGTGGGGGTGGGAATCCCCTGGATCCCGTCTTGGGAATCCCCTGGAGCCTGTGAAAACTGGCGGCTTTGGGGCTCTCCTGAAATATCCTTGACCCGAAGGGAATGAGGGAGAGGTCTAGGGCCTAGCCAGGGTTGCTGAGTTGGGAAATGCTTTGAGTATGAGCTCAGGGTGGCTGAAGCCATGAGGGAGGCCATGAAGGAGAGGGTCTGCTCTTGAGGTCATGCCGGCCATCCCTCTGATCCCATGCACACATGAGTGACTGAGAATTGGTTTGATGATCTCACAGCTCCAGGGATTACTGGGGAGGTGGGAGAAACTTAACCTCTGAAAGGTCCTTAGGGGGTCATTGTGATCTCTCCCCACCACCTCTGGCCTGCTCCATTTGGGGCTAGAACTGGGAATTTTCCTCTTGAAAAAAACTGGAAGCAAGGGAGCAAATGGTGGGTTGAGGCCAAAATAATATGTTTAAGGAAATTTCTGCTTCATGCTGGCTAGGACAGGGAATGTCTAGTCAATGAGCTGCTGACAGCCAGGGTCCCTGTAAGTAAACATACCGCCTCTGATGGCGGCCCTGAGCTCATTTCCCTTAGCAGTGTGTGAGGAGGGTGATGTCACCAGAGCAGAGCCTCCTGGTCATGGAGCTGGTCGGTGAGCAGGAGTGAGTCTCAGTGATTGCTGGCGGCCTGGGTGCCACTGCCTAGTTATTGTAAGCAGCTGCTTCCCACACAAGCAGGTCTGATAGCGTCCTACACGTACTCATGCATGATGGGACTCGAGCCACACCCATAACTCATAGCCGGGACATTCTTCAAGAAACTTGGGATTAACTATGAAGTCTCTAGCTTCCATGCAAGGTCTCTTCCTCAACCAGAGAGCTGGGCCTTCTCTGGTCTATGAAGAGGGGTACCTAGGATGGGTTCAGTTGCAAGGAGTGGCCCCTAGAGGTACAGGCCCATGTCCTGCCCCTGTAGAGAGCAGGCAGTGACAACGTGCATCACAGCCTGTCTCCTGGGGCCAGGCAGCCAGGTCCAGTGGGGCAGTTTCCATGAGCAGAGGACCCAGGTCAGGGGAGGTTGGGAGGTGGGGTGGGGAAGAAGATACAAAGCCCTCTCTGTGTCTCTTGTACAGGCTCTTCCTGAGCATGTCAGTCACTAGGTGAGGTTTTTATGAGGTTTGGAAGGCCTGTAACAGAACTGCTGAGGAGCAGCTGCCAGAGGCTGGACCAGGCTCTGCAACCTTCCCCTGTCTACCCTGTTCTATCCCATTTCACGTTCTGGCTGGGCAGTAGGGAACAGTGAGTCTCCAAGTAGACAGGTGGGCCAGAAGCTTCTTGGGGAATAGACCTCGGCTTTTCACTTCTTTGTGTCCCTCAGAATCCTGGGCTGACTTCACAGGGCGGGCTCATCAGTCACACAGACCCACTCCATAGGGCAACCAGCCCACTCAGTGCCTGCCTGACCTACTCCAGGCTGAGCAAAAACCTCAGACTGATAGGCGGGCTCACAGAAGACTTACTGCCTTCCTCATTGCCTGACTGACCAATAGGCCAAACCACTAAGTAAGTCTACTTATTTAAAAAATAGTAATTGAACACCTCACTTGTGCCAGATCTTGTGTTGGGTGCTGAGGATGAGCAGTGAACAAGACAGACAAGATCCCTGCTCTTAGGGAGCTGACAATAAGCAAACAAAACACTGACAGGATGTGATACATATATTATGGATGGAAACAAGATTCTGTGTGAGAGAGTATCCAGCAGGCCCTACCCTGAAAATAATATTCAGGGAAGACCTCCTTGACATGTAATCTGAGACCTGAGGGATGAGAATAAGGAGCCTATGGAAGAGCTTTCCAGATAGAGGGAACAGCAATGCCAAGGCCTTGAGCTAGGGAAGAGTTTGACATAATCTTGGAATTAACCAGAAGACCAATGTGACTGAAACATGGTGAGTGAGGGGAAGGTACCGTGTAGATGAGGTTGGGGAGGAGGGCAGGAACAGACCAGACAGGGCCTTGCAAGCCACAGCAAGGATGTAGATGTGAGGGGGAAACACTGAGGGCTAGCTAGTTATTTATTTATTTATTTATTTATTTATTTATTTATTTATTTATTATTGAGAGAGAGAATGGGAGGGGCAGAGAGAGAGAGAGAGAGAGAATATCCCAAGCAGGCTCTGCACTGTCAGCACAGAGCCCAATGTGGGGCTCAATCTCACAAACTACAAGATCATGACCTGAGCTGAAATCAAGAGTCAGATGCTTAACCAACTGAGCCATCCAGGTGCCACAACACTGAGGGCTTTAAGCAAAAGCGTGACACAAGTTCAAGAAGAAATAGATAACCTGAATAACCGTATAACCAATAAAGAAATTAAATTTATCATTAAAATTTTTCCCATAAAGAAAACTTCAGGCCTAGATGCCTTCACTGGTGAATTCTACCAAACATTTAAGGAAGAAAAAATACCAATTTTATATAAAATCTTCCAGAACAGTGAAGAGGAATGAACACTTCCCAATTCATTCTATGAGGCCAGCATTACTCTGATACCAACATCAGACAAAACATTCCCAGAAAAGAAAACTACAGACTAATATCCTTTATGAACACAAGTGCAAAAAAAATAAATAAATAAAAATTCTAGCAAAGTAAATCCAACAATGCATAAAAAGATAATTCATCAGTTAAGTGGGATTTATTGAGAAATGCCAGGTTGAAGAAATATTTGAAAATCAATTAATGTTGGGGTGCCTCGTGGCTTAGTCAGTTGAATGTCTGACTTGATTTTGGCTCAGGTCATGATCTCACAGTTTGTGAGACCGAGCCCTGCATGGGCCTCGGTGCTGACATCATGGAGCCTGCTTGGGATTCTCTCTCCCCTCTCTCTCTTCCCCTCCTTCACAGACATACTCTCTCTCTCTAAATAAACATGAAGAAAAGAAGAAGCTGGGAGTCCTTGGGAGCCTGGGATAGTCATCTGGGTAAGAGATGCTGGTGGCTGTGGTGGCAGTGGAAATGGAGGAGAAGGGATAGATCTCATTTGATATCTAAACAACAAGACTTGCTATCAGTTGTATATAAGGCATGAGGGAAATGGAGAAATCCAGGATGGCTACCACATTTCTACCTAGAGCACTAAGTGGCTGAGGATGCTTGGCCAGGAGAATCTGTGGGTGGGGAAGTGGGAAGGGTAGAAAACAAGAGTTATCTTTTCATCTACCTGTGAAGATGTTTGGGCTCCATGAGAAGGGTCTGGGAGGAGATAAAATGTGGAGAATTTTAGCAAATAATTGGTATTTTGATGCCAAGTGAATGGATGAGGTCACAAAGAGAGAGAATAGTCAAAGAAAGCTCTGAGGACTGAGCCTGGGGCATTCCAGCATTTGGAAGTTCCCTGAAGGAGCCAGTAAATCCCATCAGGAAGGAACAACTAAAGAAGTACCCAACCATATTCATTTCCTATGGCTGCTGTAATGAATTACCACAAACTGTGGCTTTAAACTGGCAGAAATGTATTCTTCCACAGTTTTGGAGGCCAGAAGTTCAAAAACCAGATCCCTGGGCTGAAATCAAGGTGTCAGTAGGGCCACACTCCTTCTGGAGGCTCTAGGGGACAATCCATTCCTTGACTCTTCCAGCTTCTGGCAGATGTTGGCATTCTTTGGCTTGTAGCCATACCACTCGAATCTCTGTCTCCATGGTCACATTACTTCCTCCTCTTCTGTCCATTTCAAATATCTCTTTGCCTCATTCTTACAAGGACATTTGTCATAGGATTTATGATCCACAGATAATCAAGGATAACATCCTAATCTCAAGATACTGAACTTAATTACATTCATAAAGACCCTTTTTCCAAATAAGGTAATAGTCACAGGTTCTGGGGATTAGGATGCGGACATATCTTTTGGGGACTACTCTTCAATCTGCTATACCAACTAACTGACAGACTAAAGGAGTGACTAATTAAGAATGCAAAATGGCAGAACTTCCTGTACCTTAGAAGAGGAAGCCAAGTATAGAGTATCGGAGCCCAGCCTAGAGATATATGATGTAGGCCACTGCTGGCTTTAGCATGTGCGTGGGAGTCTCATGGAGAGGGGAGGTATTGCAGGCAAGAGTCTCGCAGCCCTCCCAGTCCTGACTCAGCATCTGGCAGGGGCCATCCACACAGCAGCCAAAGTGAGCTTTAGGGTGCAGATCTGCCTACATCACTCGCCAGTGAATGACCCTCAACCGCTTTCTGCACCTTTAAGGCCAAAGGCCGATATCCTCACCTAGCCTACAAAGTCCAGGGGCCTGGTCTCAGCCCACCTCTGCAGCCCTGTCTCACACCTCTCTCCTCTGCTATCTGCCTCCAGATATACTGGCTGCCTCTTAGGTCACCTTTCCTCCTGTCTCAGGGCCAGTGGCTGTTGGTCTCTTTGTCTGAAAGGCCCTTCTTTAACATGCTTCACAGAGTTAGCATCCACTAATGTTTCAGATCTCAACCCAGATGCCTTTCCTTGGGGAAGTCTTCCTTGGGTCCCTGGTCCATGTCATACAAATATGTGATATAATTTCTCATAGTTCCCTCTGTTCATCTTTCATAGCACTATCAAAGTTTACAATTTTATACATATTTGCAATATTATTTTATTAGTGTGTATCTCTACCATTAGACTGTAAGTACCATAAAGTTAGGGTTTGTGACTTACCACTATCCCAAGTGCCTTGTCTAGTGCTTGGCATACAGAAGGGGTATATAATAGTTTTAAAACATGTCTGCAAATTTTTTGACACTCTTCCACCAAGAGATAGAGCCTAATTGACCTTTCTTTAAATATGAGCTGGTCTAATGACTTGCATGTAATTAACAGAATGTGGCAGAAGTGATGCTGTGTGACATCTAAGGCTAGGCCATAAAAAGTAATATGGTTTCTCCTGGACTGCTCTGCTTAGATATTCCCTTTTAGAACCTAGCTTCCATGCTATGAAGATACCCAGGCCACATAAAGAGGCCAAATGTAGGTGTTCAGCCCCACTGAAAACTTAGCCTACAGCCAGCATCAACTGTGAGACGTGTACTGAACAAGGTTTTGAGATGATTCTAGCCTTAGTCTCCATCAGACTGCAACCACATGAGAGACCCTGAGCAAGAGTTACCTAGTGATCCCAGTTAGTCCTGGAACCATGAGAGATAAAAATGAATGATTGTGGGGTGCCTGGATGGCTTAGTCGGTTAAGTGTCAGACATTGGCTCAGGTCATAATCTCACAGTTTGTGTGTTTGAGCCCCGTGTTGGGCCCTGTGCTGACAGCTCAGAGCCTGGAGCCTGCTTCAGATTCTGTGTCTCCCTGTCTCTCTGCCCCTCCCCGGCTCACAGTCTGTCTCTCTCTCCCTCAAAAATAAATAAACATTTTTAAAAATTTAAAAAAAGAACAAATTAAAGGTGTTGATTAACTTTAGGTTCAGACAAATAAAATATGCATGTTAAAATTTCTAGTATAACCATTAAACCTAGCAAAAAAGGTATAATTTGCAAACTAGTAAAGAGAAAAATGGAATAAGGAAAAACAAGAAAGCAAGAAAGAATATAAAAGGAAACCTAGAAAATAAAAAATAATAGGTTAGAAATACATACATGCATACCAATAAATAAATATATAAATGTATATGTGTGTATGTATCACTGTTTTAATAAATGTAAATGGACTTTAGGCTTCAGTTAAAAGAAAAATATTGCCAAACTAGACCAGGTGATGAGTCTACTTATAAGCTATTCATAAAGTCACATTTAAAACGTAAGAACACAGAAAGTTTAAAAGGATGGAAAAAATCTTTCAAATAGTAACCAAAGGAAGCTGATATATTTATATTAATCTTAGTCCAAGTAGACTTTAAGACAAAAAGCATTATGAGAAACAAAAGGGTCACTTCATAATGATAAAAGGTTCAATTCATCAAAAAGAATAATCTTAAATGTATATACATCTAGAGGTGCCTGACTGGCTCAGTGAGTAGAACGTGTGACTCTTGATCTTGGGGTTGTGAGTTTGAGCCCCATGTCGGGGGTAGAGATTACTTAAATAAATAAATAAACTTAAAAAATGCATATATACCTAATAACTTCAAAATACATAAAGCAAAAGGAGAAAGCAAGGAAAGCAAAATAAAAACGGACAAATTCACAACACAGTGGAAGATGTTAATCTCTCTCAGTAACTGACAGATAAAGTCAGCAATTAGTAAGGATTAGGAAATTTAGGTCCATAGATGAGAAATGACACACTTTCCTTCATCCTTCTACAGCCCTCGAGTGCCTGCCACATCCCACATACCACACTTACATGCTTTGCCATTAATCCTGAGAGACAAAAGGTGTTTTTACTTTTACTAGGTAGGAAATTTAGTTCCATTTCATAAATTAGGAGGCTGAGGCTCAGCGAGATTAAATAATTTGGTAATTAAATAATTTGGGTAAGATACTCTTCCTCAGAAATCTTAAATGTCAAACCCCACACCCAGCATAGCCTTCCTACTGGTGGACAACCTTAATCCCTTCACACTTCCTCCTTGGCTTCTTTAACTTCCTGGAGACCTCTTGTCCCAGTCTTTGTGTCCCCTCCCATCATACTTCCTTCTTCCCCCTCCTGGATCCCTGGAGGGTGATTTCAATCTCTGAAGCTTCTCTTTCTAAAACCACCAAGAACCTACTAATTACCAAGTCCAGGATCTATTTTTCAGATTTTTTACAATCTGGACTCCTCCATTTATATCCTAAGGCCTCAATATAAATGGAGCTACATGAATAAAAATGAAACAATAAGCACCCAAATTCTACCTGTTCTTTGCATCCACCTGCTGAGGTGAGGTGGATAAAGAACCCCTGGAGTCCCTGAAAAACTACCCATCTATTTCTGAGAGTCCTCAGGCTTCAGCTC
The DNA here is from genome assembly GCF_023721935.1 of Panthera uncia. Classification (NCBI taxonomy): domain Eukaryota; kingdom Metazoa; phylum Chordata; class Mammalia; order Carnivora; family Felidae; genus Panthera; species Panthera uncia. The sequence continues at coordinate 104,603,678 of NW_026057582.1, read as the reverse complement.
CTATGGGTTCACAAGCAACCTGTTCCAGTAGGGCTCCCCCTATCTTTCCCTGCTTTGATTGAGGCAAAGAGCACTTGAGAGGCCAAAGCTGTGAGGAATACCACTGTGGAGGGGGGAATGCTTCTCTCTGCTTTGAGAATTCTCCAGAACAGCTTGCTACTTGAAATCTTTACTCCATAAAAGAGAGGTATATGCAAAATGATCTCTAAAGGCCAAAGGAGCCATTAGTTTGACAAGAAACAATTTATTAAACGGACATAATGGACAGAAGCCTATGTCTTGGGCGACCAAAAGATGAGTAAATGTCCACAACTCTGTCTCCCATAAGGCCTGCTTTTATAGCCTAGAGGCTGGGGAGTACATGCTCTGGGACCACCAGGAGGAGAATTTTTGAAAATAGGTGTCTGTCGTATTCATATCTCCAGAGCATATTGAGGACATTATGCCCTGAGGGTGTACTTAAGGGTGTGGATAAACAAAAAGAAAGAATATGTTTGTGGGGTTGTGCTCAAGAAGGCTTCAGATCATGGAGCGACCATCATGGTGGATTTGTCCAAGATGGTGTCAGTCTGGTTCACACACCCTACATTTTTTTCATTATGCTATGTTCCTCCACAGGACTCAGACATGAATGCAGACTTAGAAGTGAACTCAGATTCTTCACCCTCCCACACTCCCCTGCCTCTCCCAAGCTTTAAGGTATTTCCCTTGGGTCAAGTTCATTATACCAGAGTTCTTCCCTCAGTGAAGCAGACCCTGCTGCTTGGCTCCCTAATGGCCATTCCCTCTTCTGTCTTCCTAACAGCCCCCAACCTCTTTCAGGTATTCACTCTCCTCTAAGAACTATTTTAGGGAAAGTAGTTCAGGGCCTGGGCCTATAAGGAGGGTCACTGTTAGTTTACTGTCATTAAAGCAGTCCCAGTGTCTCTTGCTAGTGATTGTTTCAAGCATGGTCTTCTTTTTTTTAATTCTTTTTAATTTTTTATTTTAGAGAGAGAGACACACAGAGAGAGAGAGAGAGAGAGAGAGAGAGAGAGAATCTCAAGCAGATTCTATGGCCAGCAAGGAGCTGGACATAGGGCTTGATCCTACGACCCTGGGATCAGGACCTGGGCCAAAATAAAGAATTGGATGCTCAACAGACTGAGCCATGCAGGTGCCACAAGCATGGACTTATTAAATGTTGTCCCATTTCCATGAGGCTGAAAAACTGAAGCTCAAGTTCATGAAGTTCAATGTATTCAAGGTAAAAGCTGATTTCATTACTTTTCATTCATTGCCCTCTGAATTCTAGCTTTTGTCTCTTTCTGGCCTGAGCATTGCTTACTCTACCGTCAGTTCATAAGTGTGTTTAATAAGATTTTTTTCAAAAAGAAAAAAGAAGATTTTTTTTCCTTTATCTAGAATTTGGTGGTGTTTAGAAGGTTTATGAGGTTTAGTTGGGTACCTAGGCACTATACAATCAGAAGTGTTCCCCATTTCCTAGTCTATAAAATTATGTGGTTGTACTAGATCAGTGATTCCTGAATTTTTTGGAATATGAACTATACATGCCCAAATCCCCTCAGATTCCCTTTACCAGCCTTGTGCCTCCAACCCTTCATTAAGCGTTCAAGGATTGCCCTTGGGAGCTGGAGACTTCTTTTCCCTTAGGAGAGCTGAAAGTGCCCGGCAGTTTATGACCCACACAAAACTGCAGGGCACCTGGCCCATAGCCAATGACCCACTGCCATGAGAGTACAAAAGCCTAGCTACTTTGTCTTGAGTAGGAAAAAACTTGAAGGTGCAGTTAATGCCCCTGAGTTCCCTAAGCATCAGGCTGAGTGTGGTTTCACACAAAATTACACTCTTCCCTGGCTTCGTCCCCTTTCCCTACTATCCTGCTTCCTTTTCTACCTTACTGGCTTCTCCTGGGAACATTTCTTTACTAAATCATTTACACATGAATCTTCACTTCAGGATTTGCTCCTGGGAGAATCTGACCTATAGTGTGGGTTCCTTTGAGAATCTGATAAAAGTCATGGACCTTGTCCCCAGAAAAATACATTTACACCTACTCAAAATATTCTATATATCTTTTTGCTCCCATGGACTCAAGATTAGGAACTATAGACAAAAATGACCTCTGGGGTGCCTCCAGAGCTAACTTTGCCATGTTTCCTGCCCTGTGTGGGTTTGAGGAGTTTAGCTTTGAGATTCTAAACTGGGGCCTCGGATACCTAACTAACTGGCTTGGTCAACCAAGCATGAAACTCTTGATCTCGGGGTCATGAGTTTGAGCCCCATGTTGGGTGTAGAGATTACTTAAACAAACTTTAATAAATCAAAAAGGGCTTCCAGGAATGTGGGATCCAATATCCTTTTAGTAAATTCCTTTTCTGCTTAAACTAGCTAGCATTGGTTTCTGTTGCTCTCAACTAAGAATCTTGACAGAGACACTGCCACATGCTTCATCTCCCAGCAGCTCCTGACACACCATGCTGGTTTTGCTCATGTTGTCTTCTCTGCCTGGAGTGCCCTTGCTCTTCCTTTTCACCCAACTGCTATTCATATTTCAAGCCAACTCTGACAACACCTCCTCTAGGGAGCCTTCCCTGAGATCTGTTTATGGGTCCATCACTCCTTTTCTGGGTAAGTTCCTCAAAGATAGGGACTAGGCTTCGTTTTTGTTAGTAACCCCAGCACATAGCTCAGGGCCTGCTACATAGTAGAAGCTGAAACTATTTTTAGAATGAATGCATGAATACAGGTAATTTGTGGTGGAGGCATGGTTTAATCCAGTTCTTTTGGCTTCAAAGTCTGTGTATTTTCTACCTTAGGTATCAGGAGGCAGGGGCAGACTTGTTGAGACTGAAGTTTTTTCCAGCTCAGTCGTTCCCTGTTGCCCCTGACCTTGCTGAGGCTGTAGATGCTTCTCTGGATGCCATAGCATAGTCCAAGAGGCCTGGTGCCTCCCTGTGCCCACCATCAATGTGCCCTCAGTTGGAAAACAAAAGTGGGCAGGATGACACTCCCTAAGGTGGTGGTTGTGGTTGCTGCTATTCCTGGACTCCCTGCTGGTGGGGCCCAGTCTGGCAGCTCTGCTGTCCCCTCCTCCTTCCTGCCTGCCATGCTGTGCCCCACCACACCCCCTTCATCTCCCTCCCTCTCCTTTCCTACCCTGGCCAGGAGCTGGGGACACAGGACAGTGAGTAAACCTCAGAAGAACCACTTCTCCAGCGAGTGCCTGAGGAAAACCAGCCACCTCTCCTGTGACCCCAGTCCCCAGGCCTGTTCACTGCCCTGTTGTAGAACCTCAGGCCTAGCTAGGCTGTGGGCTCTGGCCTCTGCTGGGGGCCTGGACTTTGGCTGAAGCTCCTCAGGCAGGGGCTGTGCTGCCCCCCTGGGGAGAACCTGTTCTCTCCTCCTGTGTCCAAGACCAGACTAACTCTGGGATATGCCGCTAAGGGGTGGCCTGGGGGGTGGGTCACCGTGAGAAGATGTGCTGCTCCCCACTTGCTTTCCCTGAGGGGCCCAGCTCTTCAGCTGTTCTCTTCCTCTGAGCTGTGGAACCTTCTGCAGGTGAAGAAAGCAGATGTCACTCTCCCCACAGGGCCCCTGAACATCCTCTCCTCCCCAGTCTGGGGCACTGCCTCTCTCCCAGTTAATTCTGTAGTGACAGCTGCCCTTTACCCCAACATGCAGTGAGGGGTGACAGGAGCGGGGTCACCTCCACCTCACGGTCCCACTCTCGGGTTCAGGGCCCGTGTCTGGGAGGGAGCCACAGGTCTGAGTCCCTCTGGGGTGGACCTGGCCCACCCAGCTGAGGGGTCACTAGGGCAGGTCTGTGGGGCTCCAGCGTGAGACCGGGCTAGTAGCTCAGAGGCATCTGTCTGTGGGCAGGGTGGACTTGGAAAGGCACAGAGTAAACCTGTAGGACTCCTCACCTGCCTTTTCAAAGTGCTTTTCCCTTTACTCTGTCAGGGGATTTCAGGCATCCATGCGATTGCATGTTCGAGAAAATGGGTGGTGTGGTGCCCTTGCTCATCAAAGTAGCAGTTGTACCTGTAACGAGTCCCCAGGACAGTGCTTTCCCATCCAAGCAAGTGGTTTCCAGCTGTGGCTGGAGTGAATCACCGAGAGCTTTTAAAAAACACTGATGTCCAGGTTGCGCCCATATCTTTAAATCAGCATCTCTGATGGGCATGGGCTGGGTGTGTTTTAAAGCTCCCTGCATGACCCAAATGTGCAGCATTCAAGCCTCACAAGGACCCTGAAAGACGGGCACTGTTGTCATCCTCACTGTACAGAGGAGCCAGTAGAGCTCAGCGAGGTAAAGGCAACTAGAAGGGATGGGGCTGGAGTCCCACATAGAACCAAGAAGGTGTCCCCCTGCTTGCTGTGGATCCAGGCTTCCTGTGGGACCGTGAGGCCTCAGACTGGCCAGGGAGCTTGTCTCCTTTGGCTGGGAAGACATTTCTGCCACCTCTTTCTCAAAGCACTGGGCTGGGGCTCCCCCGAGCCCAGAATGCAGTGGGTCACCTCCACTCACCAGCCCTGGGTTCCTTTCACTGGAAAGGCGTGCCCTTTGGTGACGGGAAGGATGCATTTTTGAGGTGAAATGTTGTATAACAGCCAGGAACAGAAAATATTAAAAGCCCACTGGCGCCAACAAGGTTCACAGCAGGGCCAGAAAGTGCAGAAAAGAGGAGGAACGCTTCCTGTGGTGAGGGCCCTAAAACGGTGGGATCAGCCGAGCACCCACACCCTGTATCCCAGGCTGTCTCCATTTTCACAGTTAGAGCAGGCCTCTCCTGGGCCAGAGGAAGGTCTTGGGGTGGTGACCCCAAGGGGAAAGCTCTATGGGTATATTAGGTTTGTTTTACCTCACACTCCAAAGCGGGTGGTAACATAGGGGTATGGGGCCACTGAGGACAGAATGTCCTACTGGGAGTACGTGAGGTGAGGTCACCCCAGTCCACACACAGGTTCTGAACATTCCAGATGCTGGGATGCCAAGGGAATGAGACACGGTCCCTATCCTCTAGAGATTTCACTACAGAGATGGGGCAAGCAAGAAAACAGCATTGGTAGAACGTGATGAATGTTCTACTGGAAAAGTGCTCAGGGCACAGGGCTTGTAGAAAACAGCAGAAGGGCAGTTAGCCCAGTGTGGGGCTATGAGGAGAAGTTCTTGGAGGAAGTGGTACTTGACTGAGTCTTGCTATAAATAGATACTGTGAGAATGTGCACAAAGCTTGTGAGTGGGTACATGCCCTTAGGAGCCTATCTCTGGGAGGTTGGAAAAAGAGACACAGAGACACAAGCAAATGGATTCACTGCCCCCTTGGAGACCCCTGCCATCTCTCCCTTTCCCATGGCCGATCACAAACACACTTGTAGTCACAATTGCACATAAACACACACACATGCACAAGGTAGTGGAGAAAGTTCCAGAATTCTTCTCAGTGAGAGAGTTCCTCCTGTAAAGAAAGGCCTCACTGGGAATTTGAGGTAGAAGATGAGGCCACTGGTGGCTGGACATCTGCAGTGATGGGCTTCAGAGGCTGGAGGAGCTGCTCTGCTGAAACCAGGGAGAAGAGTCTGGAGGGAGGTGGAAGGAACAGTGGTGGAAGAGGGAGGAGTTTTAGAGTTCTTCAGATCCTCTCATTTTACTGTGAAGGAAACTAAGGTCCAGAGGAGATGAAATGCCTCAAGTTACACTGCACTTGGGGATCAGAGCTGAGTACGAGCATATACACATCATGACATACCCAGTCAGCTTTGCACACTCCCATATGGCCACTCTCATTGCAGGCACACAGAGTTATGCACACAGCTATTCCATAGCAGGTGATGTCCCCTGAGTTGCTGCCATTTACATTTCAGGCAGCTCTGATCCCTCATTAAGCTAGAGCAGTTGGGTCATGTCTGCCTGCCCACTTTCCCCCACCAGCTCCAGCCCTCATGCATTATGAAGCCCATAGTGGGAAGCAGAGCATTCAGGAACGTGGGATCATGCAGTCTATGGGTCTGCTTTGAGTATTCCCTGGAAGGTCCATCAAGCAGACAGGTTCATCCCATAACTGACTCAGAGCTGCCCAGGCATCAGGGGTCACAGCTGGACCTGCATCCCCAAAAGAGGAAGTCTCAGTATCTCAAGGCAGAGCCAGAGGCCTCACCCTACCCAGAAGAGGGACTGCAGTCCCCTAGCTTATTTTTAAAGTAACCTCTACACCCAACATGGGGCTCAAACTCATGGCTCCTGAGATCAAGAGTCTCATGCTCTAACCGACTGAGCCAGCCAGGCACCCCAGCAGAAGCTTTATATATCTTGCACAGTGTACTTTCTCCTTCACTGATTATGATCAAGCTAAAATGAAAATCAACAGCAACTTTGACAGGTAAAAGCAACCAGAAAGATAAAGGCAGCTGATGCCTTCTCAGGGCATTCTCTTTCATGGAGGCTGATTAGTTGAGTGCAGATGATTCAAAACCTCTCTGATCAAGGAGCCTCCAGGGGTATATGAGTGTCATCAGAGAAGAGAGGCAGTTCTGGACCCAGACTGTGCTTGACAGTCATAGCAATTTCCTGGTGCAGGTCTCAGCAGACTCGTCTAAGTCCTCGGGAGAGTAGAGGGGCTGTAAGTTAAAGCTAAAAGAGCTGTTCATCGAAAAGTCTGTGTTTTATTCGGGCATAAGCAGTTCTCTTTTGGGATCAGGTAAGGCATTCGTCCCTGCTATGCTACTGACTTTTGTGTAAGAAAGCTCTAGAGTGCTGGCATCAATGCCTCAAAGAGCCATAGCGTTAAAAACACATATAGGGGCTGGTCAAGAGAAAGGAAAGTCTTTTCAACAAACAGTGCTGGAATAATTGGACATTCACATACAAAAAAAAAAAAAAATGAAATTTGACCTATGTTTTGCACTATTTGCAAAAACTAGTTAAAAGTGAACCATAGATAAAACCCCAAATGAAAAAACTCCTAGAGAAAACATAGGAGAAAATCTTGTGACTGTAGGTTAGGCAAAAATTTCTTAGATCCAACACCAAAAGCACAGTCCGTAAATTTAAAAAATTGATAGATTGAACTTCATCAAAATTGAGAACTTCTGCTTGTCAAAAGACACTGTTAAGAAAATGAAAAGCAAGCTACAGATTGGGAAAAAATTTTTAAGGTATTTGATAAAAGACTTATATCCAGAATATATACTCAGTATGGGTTTCCCCTCCTATCTGAAAGAGGAGCATTCCCATTAAAACTTTCCTTAGCTGAAATGATGTGAAATGAATTTTACACTAATTTATATGGAAAAAAATTTGAGCCTTCCCAAACCAAAAACTAACCTTTCTTAGGCTTTTCTGATACCTTAGGACACATCTTGCTAGCAAAAGCATAAAATAAATTGAGATAAAGCACAGATGCTTACAGACACAGTTCAAAGCTGTGGCAGCTGGATGCTGAGTGTAGTTCCCAGGGAAGGAGCTTGGCTGCATCACTCTCGCTGCTCAGGTGCCCCGCCTCTATGATGGCTCACTAACAGATGCTGAACACCGTTTTTGCTTTCACTGACATTTTTTGGTAAAACTGAGTATCATCTTCAGATTTCATTCGGTTAGTGAAAATAGGCACTAATGCAGGTCTTTTTATAAAAGTGAAGTGTAAGGTGAATTTTTGAGAAGCTGGGGATATCTGTAATTAAGACAACAATCCAAATATAAAGCAGGAAAATATTTGAACGGAAACTTCACCAAAAAAGACCTATGCATGACAAATAAGAATATAAAAAGATGCTCAACATCATTGGTCACCACAGAAATGCAAATTAAAACTACAATGAAATAGGGGCGCCTGGGTGGCTCAGTCGGTTGAGTGTCCGACTTCGGCTCAGGTCATGATCTCACAGTTCGTGGGTTCGAGCCCCGCATCAGGCTCTGTGCTGACTGCTTGCTCAGAGCCTGGAGGCTGCTTCAGATTCTGTGTCTCCTCTCTCTCTGCCCCTCCCCCGTTCGTGCTTTGTCTCACTCTGTTTCTCAAAAATAAATAAATGTAAAAAAAAAAAAAATAAAAAAATAAACTACAATGAAATCACACCACACATCCTATTAGAAGGGCTAAAAGCAAACATGAAACTTTGATAGAATCAAGTGCTGATGAGAATACTGGGCAACTGAGACTCTCCTACATTGCTGGTAGGATCGTAAATGGTATAATCACTCTGGAAAACAGTTTGGCAGTTTCTTGTAAGATTAAACACACACTTTCTTATAACCCGGCAATCCCACTCTTAGTATTTACCCAAAGAAATGAGAAATGTGTACACAAAAATCTCTACACCAGGGTGCCTAGATGGCTTAATCAGTTAAGCATCCAAACCTTGATTTCATGATCTCATGGTTCATGAGATTGAGCCCTGCGTTGGGCTCTGTGCTCAGAGTCTGGAGCCTGCTTCGGATTCTGTGCCTCCCTCTCTCTCTGCCCCTACCCTGTTGACGCTCTGTCTCTCTCTGTCTCAAAAATGAATGAACATTAAAAAAGAAGTGAATAAAATGTGAAAGAAACTGTTTTAAAAAATAAGTACACAAATATTTATAGCTAAACTGTAACTGCTAACAAGTGAACACAATCCACCCATTCTTCAAGTGGTGAATTGATAGATAAACCACATGTAGCCATACAATGGAATACTACTTGGCAATAAAAAGGAATGAGCTATTGGCACATTCAGCAACATGGATGAGTACACTAAATGAAAGAAAGAAAACTTAAAAAGCTTATATCAAAGGATTCCACTTATAGGACATTCTTGAAAAGACAAAACTACAGGGAAAGAAAACAAACCAGTGATTGTCAGCAGCTGAAGATGGAGGGAGGCGTTCACTACAAAGGGAATTTCTGAGGTGATAGAAATGATGGTGGTTACCTGATTGCTTGCGTTTGGCAAAAATCACAGAATGGTGTGTTCAAAATGGTGAATTTTATAGTATGAAAATTACGTTTCAATCTTTTTAAATTTCTTCTTCCCTTTTTTTGCCTTCCTTATCACTGACCAACATCTTGTCCTCGAAGCTCTTGCTCTCCTGAGGGGAAAGTGTCCCAGTTCAGCCACCCTGAATGCTGCTTGCCTTCTGGGAACAAAAGGTTAGCCCACAAAGAATGCTCTCTGGGGGCCCATGTGTCTGTCTCTCTCCCTCTGTCCCACCCTGTCTGGCTAAGCCTGTTAACCAAAGCCTTTCTAACCTCCATTTCCCCTTCTTCCCTCCTGTTCACCCTGGCCACCTGGAGTCCCAAATCTTCACAGCGTAGGTGCTGTGTGGGCGAAAGAGTCTTCTTAGAAAGAGGGAGGCTCCTCACACTCAATTCTCCATAGCTCTAGCCTGTAAAACAGCTGTGTGTCCTGGAAACTTCCAGCCAGGGAGGGCTTCCACCTAGCATCCATCTCACCTCATCCCTGAGCAAGGATGCCCCCGTCTTTGCTGAAGTCTCTTTTGGACTGCTAGCATCTTGGTCAGAGCTGAGGTCATACCACACACAGAGCCACCAGGGCCCTCTTGAGGGAGTCATGAAAAGAAGCCTTGGGTCATAGGTAGACACAATGGGCTGAGCTTCACAAACAACCAGGGCAAACACATCATGATGAGTGTGACAAGTCAGGGGAGGGGTGTGTGAACACTTGTGAGAGACTACCCTAGTAAGTTGTGCACCCCCTAATCCTTCACAAAATCATGAATGTAGATGTTTCTGAGAAATCCTGGAGGCACTGTGGGGACACTATGATGTCCACATATAGAGTATGAACTCACTGCTTCAGGCAGTAAACGCTACAACATCCCTGGGTGTGAGCGAACGGACTCATCATGGCAAGCTTGGTGAACATCACGGGGACATAGTGGAAATCTCATAGTCAGTCATGAAAATGGGGCATGAACATATTGTGGTAAGCATGGTGAACACTAGAGGCACTGCTTGTGAACATAAGGCTGTGACTGGTCAATACTATGGGGACAGTGAACCGACCCTATTTGGAGCTGGAGGAGCATTCTGTGGTGACTGCAGTAAACACATTATACAAGGTGGAGTCCTCTAATGGACATGTTCTGGGGTATCTGCTGGGCCCATAGCCCATTCCGAGGGAATCTGCTCCCACCTAAAACCTACACAAAGTAAAACAAGGTGCTGACAGATTTCTTTCTTTCTTTCCTTTTTTTTTTTTTTTTTTTTTTTTTTTTTAGCGTATTTATTTATTTTTGAGAGAGAGAGTGAGAGAGAGCAGGGGAGGGGCAGAGAATGGGAAAGACAGAATCCCAAGCAGACTCCACACCATCAGTGAGGAGCCTGACATGGGGCTTGAACTCACGAACTGTGAGATCATGACCTGAGCCGAGATCAGGTCAGATGCTTAACCAGCTGAGCCACCCAGGGGCCCCTGGGTTTCTTTCTTTTTCTTCCATTTTCTAAGCTGGAGTTATTATGGTTGTTCAGTTTTGCTCAGCTCTTCTGGGGTGTGTTGATGTGATTACCAGGTGAGAAGGAGTCATACATGGGTAGATTTGTAACAAAACAAATGGAGGGTAAACTCTCCAGGTTGATAGCTGTGAAAGTGGTGTCTTCATATCAAGACTCAACTCCTGAGTCTCCTGGGTGGCTCAGTTGGTTAAGCAACCAACTTCAGCTCAGGTCATGATCTCACGGTTAGTGAGTTCAAGCCCCGTGTCGGGCTCTGTGCTGACAGCTTGGAGTCTGGAGCCTGCTTCAGATTCTGTGTCTCCCTGTCTCTCTCTGCCCTTCCCCGACTTGCACTCTGTCTTTCTCTGTCTCTCAAAAATGAATAAAAACATTTTTAAGAATTAAAAAAAAAAAAGACTCAACTCCTGATATCAAAGTTAATAGTTAGACATTTTTGATCAATTCCTCCTAGGATAGGAATGCTTGTGTTCATGGTTGTGCTTTTAGTAGGTACATGTTATTTTTTTCCTCCCAGCATCCATTCTTCCTACTTCCAATGATAGCACCACACTTTTCCTTTGGGAAAAATCAGTCCATGTGATTCTAGTGGGGCTGATATACCCCTGGCTCAAGAAGTGAGCTTATCAGAGCTTTCCATCCCATGGTTACAGGGTTTGGGTCAGGAATGGGCCAAGGAGAGCCTTTCTGAGAGCTTCTGCTAGAACAATTCAGGAAGAGACATTTTCTTTCCACTGGAGATTTGAAATGTGCTAAGAGGGAGCCTGAAGCTTCTGGAAGATATGACATGGAAACAGCTTCTATTCCAGTTACTACTGTTGTGTAACAAACTACCCCAAATCTTAGTGGCTTAAATGACAATTTTTTTAATGTCTATTTATTTATTTTGAGAAAGAGAGAACACACTCATGAGCTAGGCAGGGGCAGAGAGAGAGAGGGAGAGAGAGAATCGCAATCAGGCTCTGAGCTGTCAGCAAGAAGCCCATTGCAGGGTTCAGTCTCATGAACCATGAGATCATGACCTGAGCTGAAATCAAGACCTGGGCACTCAACCGACTGAGCAACCCAGGTACCCTGTGGTCTCTCATTCTTAATGATGACCTATAGGTCAGGATTTCATGGAGGACTTGAGTGGGTAATTGTGCTTTTTGTGACATCAGTTGAGGACACTCAGTGACACTCACCTGGTAGATGAGCTGTTTTGGTCTGTCCAAGATAGCTATACTCACGTTTAGTGCTTTGTTGGGACTACTGACTAGGACACTACAGCAGGCCTCTCCAAGATGGTGGTCTCAGGGTAGTTAGACTTCTTACATGGCAGCTGGCTTTCCCCAGAGTGAATGTCCCAAGAGATCCAAGTGGAAGCTGCATGAACTTTTGTGACTGGCCTTAGAAGTCCACTTCATTTGGGGAGCCTGGGTGGCTCAGTTCGTTGACCGTCTGACTTCTGCTCAGGTCATGATCTCAAGGTTCATGAGTTCAAGCCCTACATCAGATTTGCTGCTATCAGTGCAGAGCCCACTTCAGATCCTCTGTTCCCTTCTCTCTCTGCCCCTCCCCCACTCACACTCTCTCTCTGTCTCAAAAATAAATAAACATTTTAAAAAAAGAAAAAAAAAAAGAAGTCAACTTCATTCTTGGTTAGAAGCAAGTCATAGACCAGCTTAGATTCAAGGGAGGGAAACAGGATTTTATCTCACTCTCTTTTTAAGTTTACTTATTTATTCTGAGAGAGAGAGAGAGCATGTGTGCAAGTGGGGGAGGGGCAGAGAGAGAGAGGGAGAGAGAGAAGCCCAAACAGGCCCTGTGCTGACAGCACAGGGTTTGATCCCACAAACGGTGAGATCATGACCTGAGCTGAAATTGAGTCAGATGCTTAACCAACTGAGCCACTCAGGCACCCCATGATTCTATCTCTTAATGGTAGATAGCACAGTCATATTGTACAAGAACATGTGCAATGGAAGCTATTGTTGGAGCCATCTTTGGAAAGTACAGACTGCCACACCCTCCTTGAGAATAAATGCATCTCAGAGGAAGCTGTTGAGATATGAAAAGAGAACAGCCCAGATGTTGTCTGAGTACCTGGATCCAATTTGCCCTAGGACTTCAGTTATGAGAGCCATCAGATTCCTTTTCTCCTTAAACCAATCTGAGTTGTGCTTTCGTCTCTTGCAATGGAAAGAACTTTTACTCTTAGTGTACCAGTTATCTATTGCAGTATAACAGACCACCCCAAAACTCAGTGGTTTATTAATAATTTGTTATTTCTCATGATTCTGTGGGTTGGCTGGCCCATTCCTCTGCTAGTCCTGTTTGGGCTCACTCATGCAACTGCTGGGGTGGAAAGTTCAAGATGGCCTCATTCACATATATAGCTGTTGGCTAGGAGCCCCAGTTCTCCTCCATGTGCTCTCTCATCCTCCCATAGGATAGACTGACTTCCTTACAGGGTGATCTCAGGACAATTTTCCAAGGGAGTGAAGGTAGCAAGGTCTCTTGAGGCCTAACCTCCAGAATTTGTACAGCATCAGTTTCTCAAAGTCCTTTGCTCAAAGCAAGTTACAAAGCCAGTCCAGGTCAAAGGAGAGAGTAAATAGAATCCACCTCATAAGGGGGGAATTACAGAGACTTTGTGGCCATGGTGTGATAGACAGCTGTATCATGTTAGATGGGAACACATTTAGAATTAGTGTATGTATAGGAAGTAGGGTGTGTGTGCCAGGCAGGCAGAGTCAGACTATTCTAGGCATATTCTCATTGAGGAGCACATAGTTGGAATGTGATTTCCATGGTGGCTGCTCTGAGCTGAGGGCCTCTCACTGGTTTCCAGGGGCAACTTTGAGTTAAGACCTACTGTGTCTGGGTGACTTCACCTTTCAGAGCCTCGGTTTTTCCTTTGTAAAATGGGTGTGATTGTCACAGATCTGCTGTGAGGCTGAGGATGACGGCAGTGAATGTGCTTTATAAATTATAGTGCCAACCCCCTGTGACTGAACGTTATCCTGAGAAGGAATAATCAAGGTGGGCCTGGGTGGCCAAAGATGGCAGGAGGGAAGAGATTGAGATGGGGCTTTGAAAGATGGGGACGTTCACACGGGTAGGGAGGAAGGGCTGGATTTCAAGATAGGAAGCTGAGGAATAAAAGTATAAAGGCACAGAGGTTGAACAGTGAGAGACTGAACACAGGATAGGGAAGACAACAATGAGGTCAGAGAGTGAGCTCTTCCACTGCCCTGGACTCTGGGTTTTTGGGCTCCCAAGTATTGGATGAGCAGCCCCTGGTGGTCACTCAGAGCTGAAGTCCTCTGGTGCCCAGGAATGAGCAGCAGCCTATCCCTACCCAGGCCTGCACAGCCTCCTCAGGCCACAGGTGGACGATAACAGGAACATGGGAGAGGAGGTCAGAAAGAATGTTAGAGGCAGAGCACCTTTTTCTGGAGCCATGAGGATCACATCAGACCCCCCCCCCCCCCACACACACACACAAGTGTTCCCAAGCTCCTTTACCCTCAGCAGGGTGGGAACTGTGGCCATAGGCTTAGGTCACAGGTGGCCTGGCTACACTGGGCTCCAAGCCCCTTGATCCCCTGGAGAGTGGTTGGAGTGGTTGATGGGTTTCCAGTGTGTTCCAGGGAGGGGCTTGGAGCTGCTGCAGACTAGCCTGGCCTGCAGAAGCCCCAGGTGGCCACTTGTGGCTGGGGCTAACCTATCCAGGCCAGGCCTTGACTGTCCAGACCTGTGGCCACCTCCCAAGCGCTGCCTATCCTAGGGTCCTGACTGAGGAGAACAGACTCTTCTTCCTCAAAGGAATCCTGGGAGGGGTGGTAGGGGTAGACTCACATTCCCTCCAGTCTATCCCTGCACAGCTCACAGCTCAGTCCCACTTATGACAGGAAAGGATCCTTTGATGGGGGGCCGGGGTAGGAGGTTGCAAGGCAGGGAGGGAGGAGATGGGTTGAAGGAACACAAATGGCAGGGTTGGAATTGGAACCCAGGGACTCTAGCTCACAGTCCCTCAGCCCTGTGCCAACCATGGCAACACCCATGGCCATTTGGGGCCAGGGAAGTGGGGGCCCCACTATGAGCTCTGGCCCAAGCAAGGAGACCCAGGCAGGATTTGTGGCCTAAAGGGCTCCTCTTTGCCAAACCCTTACCCCATAGGGTACCCTGCCTCCTACTACAGAAAAAGAAGAGAGGGATGCAGTTGGGAGGCTGGGGAAGTCCCTTTCACACACCCTTGGGTCCATAAAGTGGAGGCCTTGGAAAGCAACTGATTATCCTGCCCTTGACCTCTGGTCCTCTGGTTTACTTCCCCCAACCTCCTGGATACCTTGCTCTCTTTATCCAGCCTCAGTGGTCAGTTTGCTTCTCTGGCCTCCCTCCTGATCTCTGGCCAGACTTCTTACAGCTGTCTTGCCTTCCTTTCTCTCCTCCATACGATGTTTGTTGTCAACATCTTATCAAACCTTGCCAGCACTGGCGGGGGCCTCAGAGCTTGCTCTGTCCAAATTTTTGTGGCACAGGTGGAGACACCGAGGCCCAGGGTCACTTGGGTCATTGCTTGTCCAAGGTCACACATCAGAATTAGCAACAAGCCAGTACTAAGGCTTTTGACTCCCAAGTTCCTATTTTTCTCTTGTCCTTTGATCTGGCTATTATGGTTCAGTCTTTGTCTGTCCTCAGACTAGTAGAGCTCTTACGAGATTTACTCAGTTCAGATTTTGCCTTCAAAGTCATGCATGAAGCTTCTTCATGGTTTGGCTCTGATAACAAATTGGACGAGACTGGGACTGGCTACAGAATCTATGAGCCAACGGCTAGGAGCTGGGAGGGAGACCAGGCTCCAGGAGACAAAGCAAACCAGATCTGGGCCTTAGATCAGCTTTGGGGCCATTGCTGCTCAACGTCTTTCCTCTATACCTGCCCTCTCCCCCAACAGTCCATGTCCAGGGTGATGATCAGAGAGGCATAGTTCCTAAACCCCTGCTTACACACATACACACACACTCAAAGAGAAAGACACAGACACATACAAGCACACATACACAGCTCTCTGGATGAAGGTCTGACTGCTCACTGTGGGATCATTACCACATGAGGCTTCTTCCTCTGAGTGTGGGAACATGTCTCCTCCCTTGTGTTCTCCCAGTGCCCAACCTAAAGCCTCCCATGAATAGGAACTTAAAGAGGGTATATGGGAAGAGTGAGCTGACACTGGTACTGGAGGCCATGAGGCCAGACCTCCATCTCTAGGCCCTGGAATGGGGCAGGAAGCCCAGCCCAGGCTGGATGAGCCCGGCACACAAAGTGGGTCCTAGCAGGTCTTGCTGTGGTTCCTAGTATACCCCTCCCCATCTTCTGCCTCCAACTGGGACTCTGATGTGGTCCATGGACCAGCAGCATCAATATCACCTGGGAGGTTTTAGAAATACACTCACAGGCCTCACCTCAGATCACAAACTCGGTGTGGGGCCCAGCAATTAGCCCTCCAGGGAATTCTAAGGCATGATAAAGCTGTAGAACCGCTGCCTGTGACAATAGGCAGACTCCTGCTGGCAGGGAGGCTGCTGAAGTCCAGAAACACAGGCAGCTGCTTACGCCACCTACAGGTAAGTCTAGTCATGTGCTGGAAGGCCCCATAACTGAAGGCAGACACATGCACACGCGCACAAACATGAGCATCTGGCAAGGTCTCAGAGTCTATCTGCAGTGGCTCTGGGGTCCAGTGGACATAGACAGGCACCCAGGTGGAAGTAGGTAGGGGCAGGGAAGAACTGTTCTCACCAGGTGACATCCTGTGTCCCATAATTCCTTTGTCCTTTTCCCTTGAGGGGGTCAGAGAAGCTGAGTAGTCACCCAGCTCAGACCAGGCACCCTCAGTTGAGAGAGCAGATGATCTGTATGCCTAAGAGAGTTTGGAGTATGTGCTAACACCAGCAAAGTTCTTTCTCTGCATGGGCGGGCCAGGGCCAGGGGAATGTGGGGATCAGCAAGCAAAGCTTGGGCAAAAGCACACCACCCCCTGAGCTATGAAATGCTGTCCAGATGTAGAATAGCCCTTGGCCCTTTCCCAGGGCTGCTCCCAGTGCCCACCTTACCTCCTCTTGCGTCTTTCTGCTCTGGCCTGTGGAGCCCCAAGCAGCTCCCCACCTGGCCCCTCCCCAGGCCCTGCAAGTGAAATCCCAGCCTCTGGGGAGCTCCTCCGGGGGATGTGGGGAGGGGATGGGGAGGCTGAGCTTCCCCATGCTCAGATCTGGTTTCTTTGCGCTTCCTCTGGCGCACTGCCACAGGCTGAGCCACCAGCTGTGCTATATAAGGCCTGGCGGCTAGACGCTGGAGAGAGGAAGACTCGAACCCCCCAGCTGAGGAGTTCTGCTCAGGCCCCGGTAAGCTCCACTCCCATTTTCCTCACGCTATGCTTGCACCCCACAGCTCCACTCAGCTCTTCCCACCCTCCCCTGACCACCCTGCATCTCCCCCAGGGAAGGTCCCCCCACTTCCCCCCACCCTGTTTCTGCCTTGAAGTTCTCTCTTTTCTCCCATTGGTCCAAAGTCGTCCCCCTCCTTCACCTGAGGTCGGGGGCTCTCAAATGGTCCCAGTCAGGGTCTGTTCCTCTGGGTGCCTGCTTTTTTCTTGTGGTCAGCCAGTCTGCTTTGTCCGAGAGTTCTGAGGAGTGTGGAATGAGGAGCCTAACTAACAGAGCATATGCTGAGGAAACTTCTGAGGGCTGCCAGATGGGAAATGATTTTTCCACAAGGTGCCTCAGCCACCTTGGCCTCCCAGACAGTGCTAGAACGGTCTTCGACTGAATGCAGGAGCATTCAGCTCCCTGCTCAGAGCCTAGGAGCCTGGGGTAAGACACACAGTGGGGATCTTGGGGACCCCATGCCTCTGTTCTCTTGGCTGAGAAACAGGTGGGAGAGGGGGTTAGCAGGCTTAGAGCTAGAGGATCCGCAATGTGGGACTGGTTTGTTCTTCTCTGGGACAGCCAAGTGCTTTTGGATCTTTTGTTCTGGAAAGCAGGAATCTCCCCTTTCCCACCACACCCTGGACTATGGTCATTAAAGGGAGCCACTTCTGAATCTCCAGGAACTGGTCAGATTCTGGGTTGGCCAGAACTCTGGGGAGAGATAAAAATGAGTTGGAAGGAGCCTGGGCCACACCCCGTGGATATTTGCCCTTATTGCAGTGCCTGCTTTCCTCTCCCCACTCCTAGAGCCCCTAACCCATCCTTAGCAGTTATTGGAGAGCCATGCTTCTCACAGTGTGTTCCCCTCTGCTCTCCTTCAGTGAGCTCCTGTCTGTGTAACTCCCAGCCAGGCCCCAACAAGCAGGCCAGAAATGTGTTTCAGCTGCAGCCTGTGCACATCTGGGAATGTGTTCATGGAGGTCGTGTGTCTGAAGCATCTGCACCCTCCAGCTTGCCTGTCCTGTGAGGGGTCACTGTAGTCAGGGCTGGGCTGCACAGTCTTAACATAGTTCCTTTGTGCAAGAGTGTGAGCCCCACCAAAGGGTAGCAAAACATGCCCCCAAGCCCAGGTCTTGGAAGTGATGAATGAGTCACCCAGAGGCTGCTGGGAGTAAGCCTGGGGCCCTCGTCATTGGCAAGGCACCTCCTCACCCCTGCTCTCTCTCGTGCCCCATCTTGATATGGGGTCCTGGCGCCTGGTCCCAGGATCTGAATTCAGGTCTGCCATATTTGAACTCAAATTCTGAGCCTCTGCACCTCTCAAGCTGCCCAGATTCACAACTTGGGCAGGTGTTACCTCCCACAAGACTATTCTGTCTACCCTTCCACCCTGGATAGGTCAAGAAATAGTTCTGTTCTAGCCGTAAGAGATGACACAGAAATGTGGAGCTTGATAAGCATTTTTTTTCTTTGCAGGTGACTGTATCTGAGAAACTTCCCAGGGGACTACGTTCCAAGGAGGACCTAACTTTGAAGCACTCTCACCCATCTCCTCACCCATATTCCCCACAGGGCCTGAGGGAAAGATGGTGGGGACCAAGGCCTGGGTGTTCTTCTTCCTGCTCCTGGAAGTTACCTCCGTGTTGGGTACGGGCTAAGTATCTGCTCTCTCCCAAGCCTCTACTTCCCATTGTGAAGTCATATTTGGTCTGGGACATAACTGTTTATCTGCCATAAGCCTCAGCAAGGGCCTTAAGACCTCAGGCTGGTTTATAGACTTATTAATAATTTATACACTGCTTGTTTCCCCCAAAGAATTTGAGATAGTTCCCAATATTAAAACTCACAGAACAGAATCTTTTAAATGAGGAGAGGGATTAGCTGTCACTCAAAGGGAGGGAAAAAGATAAAAGGATTATCACTACTGAGTGCTAAATTTAGCTCTGAGATTCCTGGCAGTCAAAGCAAAAGGGAATCATAAGGGATCACTGGGGCCTCAGAAGCAGGTTTGGGAGCTGGTCTGGTTTTAGTTTCATAAAAATTCTTCTGGCCTGAAGCTCAATTTCATTTAGACCCTGCAGCCAAATTTCACAGACACCAGAACCCCACCCTCTGGTGACACTGAGTTCTTTTTTTGATTTATTTATTTTATTACTGTTTATTTATTTATTTTTTTTTTAATTTTTTTTTTTAATGTTTATTTATTTTTGAGACAGAGAGAGACAGAGCATGAGCTGGGAAGGGGCAGAGAGAGAGGGAGACACAGAATGTGAAGCAGGCTCCAGGCTCCAAGCTGTCAGCACAGAGCCCGACGCGGGGCTCGAACTCACGAACTGTGAGATCATGACCTGAACTGAAGTCGGACGCTTAACCGACTGAGCCACCCAGGCGCCCCTATTACTGTTTATTTAGTTTTGAGAGAGAGAGGGAGAGACAGAGCGCAAGCAGGAGAGTGGCAGAGAGAGAATCCAAAGCAGGCTCCAGGCTCTGAGCTGTCATCACAGAGCCAACGCAGGGCTCAGACTCATGAACTGTGAGATCATGACCTGGGCCAAAGTCAGACGCTTAACCCACTAAGCCACCCAGGCACCCTGACACTGAGTTCTTGAAGGGGCAGGTAGAGGGAATTTGCCTGGTGCATCTAAGCATCAGGGCTCCCAGCACTGCCCTGTGTGTTCTCTCCCATCTCCCCTTCCTCTCCTGATTTCTAACCACATACTCAAGTAAGGCAAAAAATGCTCAAAGCCCCCTTGTAAAGCTGCATGCACTGCAGCCTTTGTGAGTACCCGTGTGGGAACAAAGGCTGTCTCCGCATCTTGCCGAAACTTGTGTGTACCTACCTCCCACCTTGCTCTTTCCACCCTGACGGCTTCTGTTTGTGAAGATGATTAACATTCAGTCATCTGAGGGGAAATCAGATTAGTTTGATTAAAAGTGCTCCTATCACCCCAATTAAGCAGCATAGAGAATTCTGATTTGGCTCCTCACATGAGAAGTTAATTGCCTTTTAAAGCTGGTGCTGCCTTCTGTTCTCCTCCTTCCCCTTCTGGAGACCCCAGATGGGGTGGAACTGGAAGTTGCTTATGGCCTGAAGACCCTCGACCCACCCTTAGGAGTTGCTAACACTAATTGGGCAAACACTATGCTAAGCATTTTCCTAAGTGGGTTTTATGAATGAGCTTATTTAATCTCCACAATCCTCTGAGGCAAGAACTATTATTATCTTCATTTTATGATGAGGGAACAGGGGTCAAATGAGTTAAGCATCTGGCTCAAGGTCAAGCAGGAAGTGGCAGAGCCTCTGGAGCTCACACTCTCAAGCTCTGTACAGTTCAGAGATGTTTACTTGTATTACCTCATGAAATTCTCATGCCAGCTGGACCATCACTCTCCGAGATGGGAACTAATATCTCCATTTTACAGATGAGGAAAATAAGGCTCCATTCTGCCAAAAAGGACAGGTCTAGATCGTAACATAGGAGTCCTGGCCCGCTGGCTGCTTAGCAGCATCCAATGATCCATTTCTAGAACAAGAGCAAAAAGACAGCCATCATTTGCTGAGCATACACTACGTGCCAGGTCTCTTTATATTCATTATCACCCCGAATATGCATCAGAACCCTATGATGTAGCAACTGTTAATGCAGCCCTGTGTTATGGGAAACACAACTAGAAGACTAAAGCTTTTGTGAGGTTGCATAGCCAGTTAGTGGCAGGGTGGAGATTTGAACCCATGTTCAGCATTCATGCTCCATCCACCACATCACTTGCTTCTCTGCATCTTGAGAGGCTGGTAGCAGGACCCTACTGGGCCCTTGTAACTAACAGTCCTGGCCTCTTCTTTCCCTCAGGGAGGCAGATGATGCTCACTCAGTCGGTAAGAAGAGTCCAGCCTGGGAAGAGGATCTCCAGCCTCTTTGCCAAGCCTGGTGACTCCCTGGAAAGTGAGTTGTGGCTGGAGCAGAGAGGGTCAAGAGAGGGGGTCTTTACTGAGCTTGCTGGGAAGATCTTTGAAGCCAGGGCACAATGTCATGGTTTCCATGGAAACCCACTTTTATAAGATGTTTGGCCTACATCTCTGTTCAGGCAGAGAGACCTAGTATATAGGAGAATAGCTTAGAATGTGAAGCTGCCTGACATATTCAGGAATGCTATAGAGCTTGCTGGGGCCAGAGCATAGGCTGGAGGGGAGACAGGGTGGGAGATGAGGATGGAGAGATAAGAGCTGGAGGGCCAGTTCACCAGCACCCTGAATGCCTGGCTAAGGGATTTAAGCCTGGGGAGTGGTGTGATCCAAGCCACCTGGAGAAAGCTCACCCTGACTGCAGTGTTGGGGAAGGGTGGGGATGAGTGGAGGGGGAACTTGGAGGTAGAGAGACCAGGTAGGGAGTTGCTAACATGGCATAGCCAGGCTGCTGAGAGTGTTAATGGAGTGGCAGGTGCAGAAGGTTAAAAGACTGGAGAGATAGATACAATAGGGCCTGAGACTTATCGGGGGTGGATGAGAGATATCATGAGTGATTTCCAGGAGTTAAGCAGGAAGTAGGATGGAGCTCACCTGGGCCTCTGGGGCCTGGTTCCTCTCTGACCTGCCTCTCTCTCTCAGGTCCTGGTGAGTGGACAACGTGGTTCAACATTGACCACCCAGGCGGGCAGGGTGACTATGAGCGGCTGGATGCCATTCGCTTCTACTATGGGGACCGTGTGTGTGCTCGGCCCCTGCGGCTAGAGGCTCGGACCACTGACTGGATGCCTGCAGGCAGCACTGGCCAGGTGGTCCATGGCAGTCCCCGTGAGGGCTTCTGGTGTCTCAACAGGGAGCAGAGGCCCGGCCAGAATTGCTCCAATTATACCGTGCGCTTCTTCTGCCCCCCAGGTGAGCCTGGACAGTCCCCCACCCACAACCTCCCAGCAGCCTCGGCACAGGGAGAGGCCACGATTGGCACGTGGCCATGGGAACTCTGGATATCACACACACGCACAGGCTTCAGCTCCCTCAGAATAACGCATTAGGGTCAAGAGAGCCATAATCTTCCCTAGAGTGTTCTGTGGTAATGGATATTTCCCATTCAGCCCACTTATTGAATGTGTGTGGCAAGGTGGTGAAGACCACAGGCTCTGGAGTTGGGTTTCATGGGTTAGAATCTTGGGTCTACCCTCTGAACTGTGTTCCTTAGGCAAATTTTCTGAAGCTCTCTGAGACTCAGGTTTTCCGCCAATAGAACAGGGGTAATATTAGTAATTATTAGTAAATCTTGATGTGGGATTTTATGAGGATTAAATAAGATAATGAATGTAGAGGGTTTAACCCAGGTGAACGTTCACTAAGTGTTAGCTTCTATTATAACTCCTATGTGCCAGACACTGGGCTGGTTATCTACTAGTGACAACTGACCTGTGAGGAATCTCCATTTTGGCAAGTTACCCCGGATTCAGAGAGGTTAGGTAGCTTCTCACGATTACACAGCTAATAGGTAGAGAGCTGGGATTTGAACCCATGTCTGTGTTTGCAGAGTCCAAGAGTTCATGCTCCACATCCTCCCTCTCCACACAGGATTATACAGAGCCATCTGCAACGCTGCCCACTTCTCAGATAGCCACCTTCCCTTCCTGGGACTCTGCCAGTGCACACAGCCTAACCCTGCAGGCCTAAGTGGGAGTGATGGTCATTCAGAGTGGGAGCCCAGGCTGGGCAAGGTCTCCTAGACAAGGTCTGAGGTCCCCATTCTTGCACACAGGCCTCAGAGCAGAAGTGAGGAGGGAACTTGATATCTGAGTCACTGAGGTCCCAGGCCCTGGCTTCCAGGGACTTCACAGGGAGTGCGTCCATAGGAACATATGGCTGTTTCCACACTGGTGGAGAGGGAAAATGGTGCTATCCCTGTACATCCTAGGACTGCATACTCAAGTCCCAGTGCTTGGCCAAAAAGTCCCTCTCAGAGCCATGCCTAGTCTATATGGTACCTTTGTGCAAATTAGAGACACCATTTCCTCAAGACTCTTGACTTCCATCTGTTGGAAAAGTCACTGCAGTAAATATAAATATCAATGACATGTATGATATAAGCAGAGACGCTGTCTCTCTGAGAAAAACAGTCTCAGGGTTAGATTTCCTGACAGAGTCCCCTTGGGAGGTAAGTCAGACCATCTGCTGATCCTGCTTTGCAGGGTCCCTGCGCAGAGACACAGAGCGCATCTGGAGCCCATGGTCTCCCTGGAGCAAGTGTTCTGCTGCTTGTGGTCACACTGGAGTCCAGACCCGAACACGCACCTGCCTGGCGGAGACAGTGTCATTGTGCACTGAGGCCTCTGAGGAGGGCCGGCTCTGCATGGACCAGGCCTGTACAGGTACTGCTCTAGCTCCTGGTACTAGAAAGACATGCCACTGAGGCTAAAGTAGTCTAGGAGGACAGGTCAGAGGGTCAGACTGAAACAGATTCATTCATTCACTGAAGTATTAAATGAGTATCTATATAATGTACTCTGTAGGGGGATGCAGGGGATAATGTGGGAGCACAGCACAGAGTCAATTATAGCTTAGGAAAACCAAGGATGGCTTCCTGGAGGAGGTGTCCTGGGCTAAGTCTTGAAGGATGAGTAGAAATTAGTCACTCAGGCTGATACGGAAAGGTAACAAAGACCTAAGGAGAAGGGGAAGCATATGTGAGTCCACAGGCTGATATGTGCCTGAAGGAGGGCCAGAGTCCATATAAGCCCTCCTGATGTGGCCCCTTCTTTTACAGCCTGTGATATGACCTGCCCCATGGGCCAGGTGAATGCTGACTGCGATGCCTGCATGTGCCAGGACTTCATGCTACACGGAACTGTCTCCCTACCTGGGGGTGCCCCAGCATCAGGGGCCACTGTCTACCTGCTGACCAAGACACCTAAGCCACTGACCAAGACAGACAGCAGTGGGAGGTTCCGAGTCCCTGGCGTGTGCCCTGATGGCAAAAGCATTCTGAAGATCACAAAGGCCAAGTTTGCCCCCATCATGCTCACGATGCCCAAGACCAGCCTAAAGGCAGCCACTGTCAATGCAGAGTTCATGAGGGCAGGTACTGTTCTCCAGGGAAGGGCTGGACGGGAAGACTGGACTTTTTTTTTTTTTTTTAACATTTATTTATTTTTGAGAGACAGCATGAGTGGGGGAGGGGCAGAGAGGGAGACACAGAATCTGAAGCAGGCTCCAGGCTCTGAGCTGTCAGCACAGAGCCTGATGTGAGACTTGAACTCACAAAACGTGAGATCATGACCTGAGCCGAAGTCGGATGCTTAACCGACTGAGCCACCCAGGCACCCTGGACTTTTAAATAAAGAGATCGTAGTGCTAAGATCTGGCTTCCCAGCTTACAGAGTAAAATTCCAAATCCTTACCATGACCCACAAGGCTCTACATCATCTGGCTCCCCCACTACTTCTCTGCTTTTCTTCCATTATTCTCCCTTCCACCCCCACTGAGTTATTCTACTCCAGCCCTGCCTCAGGGCCTTTGCTCTTGCTATATACTCTGCTTGGAGAATTGTTCCCACAGATGTTGACATGGCTTGCTCCCTCAAATGTATGAGTTCTTCCCTGGCCACATTATCTAAAGATGGCCAGAAAATTCTGCTGGAGGCAGCAGAATGGGAGTATTGCACTATTCAAAACAGCCAGCTCTGTCCCAACAGAAGTGCTTGGGAAGCTTGGTTCACACAAGGTCCCCTTGATTCTTTACTGCCCCACCCAAATGCTGCTTGAAAGGCCACAGAAGCTGGTCCTCGGCCAAGGGGGTGGACTCCATTCTGGACCAGTTCCCTTAGAGAGGAGCTAGGGGTGGGAGTAGGGATAAAGTCATACAATTTTAACACATGACAAAGAACTTGAGGGGCGAGGCTCTAGACAGTCAGCCACAAAGAAAAAAACCAAATCACCATTTCTTGTCTTCTTTCCCAGAGACTCCATACATCGTGATGAACCCCGAGACAAAGGCACGGAGAGCTGGGCAGAGCGTGTCCTTGTGCTGTAAGGCCACAGGGAAGCCCAGTCCAGACAAGTATTTCTGGTGAGTGGTCTGCCAGCTACCTTACCCAAGTTTTTTCTTGGAAACCAGATCTTTCTTGCATTGGGTCTGGTCTTATTAATTGTAATAATAATGAATAGAATAGAGTTATTAGTAAGACCCTGGCACAGAGCCCATAAATCGGCATTTGCAAGTGGGAGCCAGCAAGGTTGAGGCCTCCCAGACAACCAGGAAGCCCTGTCATTACTCTCTTGAAGCTGGGATCCCCACAGAGCAGCTCTAGACTCAGGGTTCTGACTTGCATATCCTTGGGACACAGAACAAAGTTCCCCAGCCTTGCTTCCCTTGACCAAAGCACACAAGGTCAGAGTCCCCAGTGGCTGTGAGTCCCTTATACCCTTCACAGATATTTTACAGCCATTATCTTGTCTGATGCTCCCAACAGTTGTGTGAAGTCAGCTAGGGATCACCATCCCCATTTTACAGACCAAGAGGTTGAAGCTCTGAGAGATGAGATGAATTGTCCAAGGATCCACAGCCAGTTAGTAGTGAGGCTGGGACTCAGAATCAAGTCTCTTGGCTCCCAGGTCAGTCAGTACTCTTGGATGAGCTGAGTCATCTACAGAGCCCCATCCATCATCTGTCTCCCTGACTGCTTGCTCCTGGCACTCTCCCCAGGGATACATGCCCTCCCACTGTCCCCTCAGGCTTCCCCTCTCCATTCCTTGCAGGTACCACAATGACACGCTGCTGGACCCATCCCTCTACAAGCATGAGAGCAAGCTGGTGCTGAGGAACCTGCGGCAAGACCAGTCTGGCGAGTACTTTTGCAAGGCCCAGAGTGATGCTGGGGCTATGAAGTCCCAGGTTGCCCAGCTGATTGTCATAGGTAAGCCTGTCAGCATCCCCGAGTCTGGCACGGGGCGGGGGAGCATCCCAGTGGGCATATCTGGGCAGTAATAGCCTGGGCTTTTCTGCGTTGAGCACAGTGCTCTGCCCTCAAGGACATAAAGATGTCACAGGCCTGAATCCTACCTTCATAGAACTGCCAGTTCAGGAAGGGTGAAGAAATACAAATAAGACACAAATAAGTAAAGATAGAAAAATGCCCTGAAACAGGAGATAAAAGGCCATGGATTCTAGAGATGAGACACAGAGATCTTCCAGTGTGAGTGATCATGGGTGACTGCTTGAGGGGGCAGCTTTACGTGAGCTAAGGTTTACAGGAAAGGGTGACCTGACTAGAGCCAGTTTTAAGAAGTGATCTTGAGGGGGAGAGACTCCAGGCCAAGACCAATCGAGAACCTGTACTTGCAAAGTGGAAGCAGGGTGGGGGGGAAGATATCTTAATAATTAGCCTAAACAAGACCAAACAAAAGGCAGAAAGAGAAAGTTATTGGAAGGACTCTGCAATATTTCACAGACTCCAAGAAGGTTGAGCAACAGACCTCAGACAGACAGGACACAGGGCATTTGGACCTCTGCAGAGGAAGTGTGGAGCCCCCTCTGCAGTGGTTCCCGATCCATAATATCAATGCTCCCACTTATTACAATTAACTTTAACACTGCTTTACCATTCTGAAGTTAAATTGATAATAACTATACCTAATTTCCAAATATATATGTACATGGCCCTAACTATAACATAAGGGTGAAATAAAATAACTTTAATAGAAAAAAGTATGTATTTCATTGTGTAAATGTTTTGGCATAAGGACATGAGAAGGCTTACCAAGTGGTCAGACACTTGCACTTCAATCCAGTCACCATGAATGTGACAGCTACAAATCCTGACGGATCCAGAGGTATCATTTTGGTGCTTCACATTCCTTGGCTAATGTCGCTGCAGGTACATGGCTTTTCTGAACCAAGGAAAAGTTCTTGGTATTGTTCCAAGCTAAACAAGGTATATAATCTTAGCTTGATTTATATGGCAGTTACAGTTTTTAAAAATTCAACATATAGTTAAAGCCACATACAAAATTGTAGGCTCTGATCATTTTAAACAGGCTTTCTACCTACATGAATGTCTGCTGGGATATGTGAACCTCATGCAGGATGCAGAAAAATTCTTTTTTTTTTTTTAAATGTTTTTATTTATTTTTGAGAGAAAAAGAGAAAGAGTGAGAACGAGCGGGGGAGGGGCAGAGAGAGAGGTAGACACAGAAATCTGAAGCAGTTCCAGGCTCTGAGCTGTCAGCACAGAGTCCAACACAGGGCTCGAACTCATGAACCGGGAGATCATGACTTGAGCTGAAGTCAGAGGCTTAACCAACTGAGCCACCCAGGTGCCAGAAAAATTCTTAATGCAGAACAGTGCCAAGCATTACAGGACACAGAGCAACAATGCTCCCCACCCCTGACTAAATGCCAGTAGCACTCCCAATTTTAGTCGTAACTCAAAACAATCCACAAATTTTCAAGACCCCTTATTGAGAACCATGACTCTGATGGTCTCAGCAACCAGCTCTGTTTCCCCATGTATAAAATGGGATTATAATAGCGATTCCAGAGTGGTTGGGTTGCTCAGTCTGTTAAGCGTCCAACTTCAGCTCAGGTCATGATCTCGTGGTCCCTGAATTTTAGCCCTTCATCAGGCTCTGTGCTGACAGCTCAGAGCCTGGAGCCTGCTTTGGATTCCGTGTCTCCCTCTCTGCCCCTCCCCTGCTCACGCTCTGTCTTTCTCTCTCTCTCAAAAATAAACATTGAAAAAAATAATAGCTATTCCATCTCCCTCAGAAAAATTCAGGAGAATCGGGAGCATGGATATGCAAGCCAAACCATATGGTTTGAAAACCATAAGGCACTGCAGAGAGGTGAGGTAAGGATACCCTTTGTGTAGGACGTGAACTTACTTTTAATATTCATACCATTTCCCTCCACAGCCCCTTATGAGACTCCTTGCAACCCCACTCCTGAGAGCTACCTTATCCGGCTGCCCCATGATTGCTTCCAGAATGCCACAAACTCCTTCTATTATGACGTGGGCCATTGTCCTATCAAGACCTGTGCAGGGCAGCAGGATAATGGGATCAGGTGCCGGGATGCTGTGGAGAACTGCTGTGGCATCTCCAAAACACAGGAGAGGGAGATCCAGTGCAGTGGGTACACACTGCCCACCAAGGTGGCCACGGAGTGCAGCTGCCAGCGGTGTACAGAGACTCGGAGTATCGTGCGTGGCCGTGTCAGTGCTGCTGACAATGGGGAACCCATGCGCTTTGGCCATGTGTACATGGGGAGCAACCGTGTGAGCATGACTGGCTACAAGGGCACTTTTACCCTCCATGTCCCCCAGGACACTGAGAGGCTGGTGCTCACATTTGTGGACAGGTTCCAGAAATTTGTCAACACCACTAAAGTGCTGCCCTTCAACAAGAAGGGGAGTACGGTATTCCATGAGATCAAGGTGCTTCGGAAGAAAGAGCCCATCATCTTGGAGGCCATGGACACCAACATTATCCCCCTGGGGGAGATGGCTGGTGAAGACCCTGTGGGAGAGTTGGAGATCCCATCCAAGAGTTTCTACAGGCAGAACGGGGAGCCCTACACAGGGAAAGTAAAGGCCAGTGTGACCTTCCTGGATCCCCGGAATATTTCCACAGCCACAACTGCCCAGAGTGATCTGAACTTCATCAATGA
The DNA here is from genome assembly GCF_023721935.1 of Panthera uncia. Classification (NCBI taxonomy): domain Eukaryota; kingdom Metazoa; phylum Chordata; class Mammalia; order Carnivora; family Felidae; genus Panthera; species Panthera uncia. The sequence goes on along the minus strand of NW_026057582.1, from coordinate 104,575,179 downwards.
TGAAGGAGACACCTTCCCCCTTCGGACATATGGTATGTTCTCTGTGGACTTCACAGATGAGGCCACCTCAGAGTCACTTAATGTTGGCAAGGTGAAGGTCCACCTTGACTCAACCCAGATCAAGATGCCAGAGCACGTGCCCACAATGAAACTCTGGTCGCTCAATCCAGATACAGGGTTGTGGGAGGAGGAAGGTGACTTCAAATTTGAAAGCCAAAAGCGGAGCAAAAGGGAAGAGAGAACCTTCCTGGTGGGAAACATGGAGATCCGTGAAAGGAGACTCTTTAATCTGGATGTCCCAGAAAGCAGGAGGTGCTTTATCAAGGTTAGGGCCTACCGGAGTGAGCGGTTCTTGCCCAGTGAGCAGATCCAGGGGGTTGTGGTCTCTGTGATCAACCTGGAGCCCAGGGCTGGCTTCTCATCCAACCCCAGGGCCTGGGGCCGCTTTGACAGTGTCATCACAGGCCCCAACGGGGCCTGTGTGCCTGCCTTCTGTGATGACCAGTCCCCTGATGCCTATTCCGCCTATGTCTTGGCAAGCCTGGCTGGGGAAGAACTGGAAGCAGTGCAGTCTTCTCCTAAATTCAACCCCAATGCTATTGGTGTCCCTCAGCCCTATCTCAATAAGCTCAAGTACCGTCGGACAGACCATGAGGACCCACGGGTTAAGAAGACAGCTTTTCAGATCAGCATGGCCAAGCCAAGGCCCAACTCAGCTGAGGAGAGCAATGGGCCCATCTATGCTTTTGAGAACCTCCAGGCATGTGAGGAGGCACCACCCAGTGCACCCCACTTCCGGTTCTATCAGATTGAGGGGGATCGGTATGACTACAACACTGTCCCCTTCAACGAGGATGACCCTATGAGCTGGACTGAAGACTACCTGGCATGGTGGCCCAAGCCAATGGAGTTCAGGGCCTGCTACATCAAGGTGAAGATTGTGGGGCCAGTGGAAGTGAATGTGCGCTCCCGCAACATGGGGGGCACTCACCGGCAGACAGTGGGAAAGTTGTACGGAATCCGGGATGTGAAGAGCACACGGGACAGGGACCAACCCAATGTCTCATCTGCCTGTTTAGAGTTCAAGTGCAGTGGCATGCTCTATGACCAGGACCGTGTGGACCGTACACTGGTGAAGGTCATCCCTCAGGGCAGTTGCCATCGAGCCAGCGTAAACTCCATGCTTCATGAGTACCTGGTCAACCACCTACCACTAGCAGTCAACAATGACACCAGTGAATACACCATGCTGGCACCCCTAGATCCACTGGGCCACAACTATGGCATCTATACCGTCACTGATCAGGACCCTCGCACTGCCAAGGAGATTGCACTTGGCCGGTGCTTTGATGGCACATCCGATGGCTCCTCCAGAGTCATGAAGAGCAATGTGGGAGTGGCCCTCACTTTTAACTGTGCAGAGAGGCAGGTGGGCCGCCAGAGTGCCTTCCAGTACCTCCAAAGCACCCCCGTCCGCACCCCTGCCGCAAACACTGTCAGAGGAAGAGTGCCCTCAAGGAGACAGCAGCGGGCAAGTAGGGGTAGCCAGAGCTGGCGTGAAGGGGCCACCTCTCTGAGGTTTCTTGGGGTTGCTCAGTAGCCTTTGAGCAACTAAGTCTTGTGGTACTTCTCTTCCCCCACCCCATGCAACAGCCATTGTGAGACTGATGCATAAACTGTCACTTGGTTAATTTAAGCACATCTGTTCTGGTGCAGTTTGCTTGTTTTGGTTTCTTCATGCCTTTATTTACTGTCTTTATTCCATGATACTGATTTGCACAGAGCCCCAAAAATGGCAAAATAAAGTCCTTTTGTCCTGTTCTTTAAAAGAAACACAAGAAAATGACCAGTGGTAAAGTCTGTGGCCATCAATGAAAATGTACTTCCTTTTCTTTTTGTGGGGTTTTGCTCACTTCTACAATAATGATAATCTGATGTTAAAGATCAACTAACTAATATAAGGCATGTTTCTTGGCCTTGGTCTATAGGATGTAAGCAAGGTCTCCATCACAGTTCATGCATATAAACGGTGGTGAAATAAAGGAATAAACTACAATATTGTTACTTGAATTTGGAACTCTGCATTTCCCTTTACATCTACTTTTGTTCTTGCTAGAAGCTCAGTGTACCCTAGAGCAACTGTCAATAAATGCACATTTTGTACTTGTTTTTCAGGCCCCTGTCCTGTCTCTTAACTATTAAAGTGAGCCAGCTGCTCAGAGGGACAGAGGAGACTCTGGAAAGTGGTCACAAGGTGGCATGAGGCACAGCTCACCCCCCACCCCCACCTCCTGTTACAGGGTTGAGTAACTAGGCATACGCTCCAGCGGTCAAGTTTGTTCTCATGGATCATATTTTCCACTTGCAGAGAAGAACAAAGATTCCTGGAGTTGTGAGTATGTTCTGGGCTCCTGAGCAAAGCTAAAAACATGTCCCATTTTTTTTTCTTTCTTTCTTTCCAATACTGGGGAGCTTATACAATGGCTTGGTCCAGGGTCTGGCAAGCTGGCCGAGTGCTCCTTCAGCAACCCCCCATAGCCTGCTGCCTTCTCCAGCTGTGCTGGCTGATCTCACTCAGAGATGATGGGCTTTTTTTTTTTTTTTTTTTAATTCCAAGCTCTTCTAAAGACGCCCACCTTTTCCAGATACCACATCTCTGTTGTGTGTAATAGCTCTGCCCCTTGAGTAAAACAACTAGTCCAAATGGACAGGGCTTTGTTATTGGAAAAAGTATTTGGTTTAAAATAGTAAACCAGAGGCCAGTGGGTGGCACCAGAGTAATCTTGGAGGCATCTAGAGTCAGGGCGGTGGAACATGGGATTGGGTAAGATGTAGACTGCCCCTCTCCCAACCCCTCCAGAATCTGTCCAGAGGACAGAAAAGAGGCCCTGGAGCCTGGGGGAAGAGAGGGCATCATTTATAATCAAGATAAAAAGCTTTCTTTGATTTCCTGGAGTTGCAGCTCCTCTTGGCCACCTCTGGCCTGGACTGGACGTTTATACTCTTGGAAGAGTATCTGCCCAGCTCCCAAGGGTTTGCTTCATAATCAATTAGAAATTTCTCTGGCTGAAGACCCCATTCTCATGAACTCCAAGAAAATGAGTGAATGCAGGGCTGGGGCCTAGTGGCCTTGTGATTATTCCTTGACCTGCTTCCAGACTACACTTCCCAGGGAGCAGCCATCATTGACTATTTGGGAAGCTTGACTGTCCTTGCTGAGGGGTCACTCTTTAGCTAACTGCAGAACAGATGCCTCCCTGCTTCAGGAGTGAGTGCATGGTGCTTCAACCTGACAACCCAGTTCCCTTCAAACTCACAAAGAGGAGGTGCTAGGAAAAGTGAGCTGATTGGGCTCTCACCCCATGCCCTTCCTTTTCTGTTTTCCACTGAGGTGCTGAATAAATGGACTTCAACAGGTGGTAAGTGGTACCTGATGTTTTTCTTCACTCACCAAATATTTATTGAGTGCCTACTGTATGCCAAACCATGTGTGCAAGCAGAGAGGCTTTCATGTGTATATAAAATATGCTACACATGGTGGCACCAGACTTGGAGGTCTTGTGGTCAGACTTGGTGGTCAGAGGAGGTTTCTTGGAGAAGGTGACATCTAATTTGAATGATAGCTAGGAGCTGGTTTGCTGAAGATATGGCTGTCAGGCTCAATGGCACAAGCAGAAACAGCTTATGAAAAACAGGGGTAGAGGCTGAGAAGGGATGGCAGATAACTCTCTTTCAGACAAGGAAACACTATCAAGTTGAACTCATGTTACCTAATTTCTAAGCATCTTGCTTCTAAAGACAGATGTGCTCCCTGCTAGCAGTGTGACTTTGGTTTCCCCAAGATTTGCCTCATCTATAAATGAAAGAGTTGGTTGTATACTTAAAATATGATGTTATATGTCAACTATATCTCAAAAATGAAGGAAGGAAGGAAGGAAGGAAGGAAGGAAGGAAGGAAGGAAGGAAGGAATTTTTTAATGAAGGAGTTGATCTAGATTAGAAACTAAACCATCTCTAAAGTCTTTTCCATGATTTTCAGTGAGACTAAGAGAACAGTTTCTTGGATGCCTCTGCTTCATCAAACTGCTGATGATTCATTGGGTGTTTCCTTCCCCTGTGGAGACTCTACACACTGGGTGGACAGAACATTCGTTTTAGAAAAGCCCTGGGGTTTCAGTCTCAGCCTGCTGTACACAGGCTGATCAGCCAGTTACCAAGAATGAACTGTATAAGGATGCATACCAGATGGCAGGGATAAAGGGCATAATCAGATAGGCTGCTTTTGTTTCCAAGCATGGACATTTTCCAGGCAGAGTGCTCTCTAGAGTTTAGACAGCTTTAGCAGCTGAGGTGATAGAGGAAAATATCACCAAGATGTCAGGACAAGAACGGTTTGGAAAGATTGAGAGGACTTAAGCCAATTTGGAGGAGGAACAGGGAAGGTGGGAGTTTCAGGCAAAGGGACAGCTAGAGCTGAGGAGCAGAGGTGGGACTGCACGCTGAAGGCTTTTGTTACAAGTAACAGGGGGTGCCATGTTAGCAGACATCAGGAAGGATGGAATCGGGCACTGCAAAGCCATCAGAATCCAGGTCATCACTCTCTCTGGCTTTGATTCTCTTTTATTCTCTCTCAGTGGTTTTTGCTCTCTCTCAATCTCTAACTCAGTCTTGTTGTACATGCTTTTTGTCTCAGATTTTCTTTGTTTCTAGCTGTCTTAGCTTTCCAGGTCCCTCTGGCCAGTCTATTTCTCAGCCTTTCCCTGTCATAGTGTGGTCTCTACTCTGCAGGATCCCTTAGTTTCTCTTTGCAGATCAGGTTTCTCTGCTCCCCAGGGTTCATAGGAGAGGTGGTCATCTCCTCAAGTCAAAGAAGAGCTCTACTCTAAGCCCAGATTCCTTGAAGAGAGCAACTGATTGGCCCAGTTTGAATCAGCACTCCATCTCTGGTCCAATCAACGTGGCCATAGTGGGGGGTGGGGGCATTAAAGGGCAGTCCTATTATACAGTGATGGTTGCTGGGGGAGGTGGCAGAAATTCAAGAAAAGGAATCCTGATGAGTTGTGGAGACACCCCAAAAGGTAAATACTTCAGCGGGATAGTGAGCAGATAGTGGGTTTACTGGGAGCTTAGGGTTTTTCATTTCCAAACATCAGGGGATTTTAAATACATTGAATAAGATCTGTGTGGTACCTGTTTTTTGAAATCTGTAGAATCTTTTTTTGTGACCTAGTACTTGGTCAGTTTTGGTAGTTTCTTTGTGCACCTGGGAGAAAACAAAGTGTATTCTCTAATCATTGGGTGCCGGGCTCTACATAGAACCATTAACTCAAACTTGTTAATTGTTCAGTTCAGTAAATAAGGCATGTGTTGAAATCTTCCACTAGATGGTGCATGTAATTTGTCCTTGTGATTAAATTTCAGCTTTATATATTTTGAAGCTCTTTTAATGGATGCATATTAAGTATTGAATCTTCGTGCTTTCTTGCAAGTTGAATTTTTATCATTATGTAGTTACGTTCTTTGTTCCTATCATGGTTTTTGTCTTAAAGCCTGTTTTGTCTAATAATATAGCGCCCAACTTTCTTTGGATTAGTAGTTGCTCATATCTTTTACTTTTAACCTTCTGTATCCTTTTATTTATTTTTATTTTTTAATGCTTATTTATTTTTGAGAGAGACAGACAGGTGCAAGCAGGGAGGGGCAGACAGAGAGGGAGACACAGAATCTGAAGTAGGCTCCAGGCTCTGAGCTGTCAGTACAGAGTCAGACACCAGGCTCGAACTCAAGAGCTGCAAGATCATGACCTGAGCTGAACTGACTGAGCCACCCAGGCACCCCTCTGTATCCTTTAAAAGATGTGTTTCTTGTAAGCAGCATTATAGCTGGATTTTAGTTTGTTTTAGTAAATCTAAAAATCTGTATATAACTGGTGAGTTTATTAAATACATATGGTGATTATAGTTATGTTTAGATATGATTTTACCATCTTACTTGATGGTTTCTTTCTAAATCACTTTTTCTCTTATTGTTAGCTTTTGGATTGAGTAATATTTTTCTTATTCTATTTCTTTCCCTTATACTAATTTGTAAGTTTTACACTTTTGTTATTCTTTTAGTGCTTTCTCTTGAATTTTTATTATATATGGTGATTGTAACAAAGTCAAAGTTAGTTGTATCTTCAGCCCTTAAACTATTTTAGTATTTTTGCTGCTCAAAATAAGCATTTATTATTTTGTACAATGTTTGTTTAGATTTATTTAACTGTTTATCACCTCAGACCTTGTTTTAAGGCCATTTTTCTTCTTCCTGAAGAATACCTTTTAGAAATAATTTTAGGGAAGGCCTATTGTTGGTAGAACAATAAGGTTTTTAAAATTAAAATATAATCCACATACAATAAAATTCACAGTTCAATGGATTTTAGTGTATTCACAAAGTTGTTTTGTTTTAATGTTTGAGAGAGCACGCATGAGTGGGGGAGAGGCACAGAGAGAGGAAGAGAGAATCCCAAGCAAGTTCCATGCTATCAGTCTAGAGCCCAGCGTGAGGCTCAGTCACACATTACCTGAGCCAAAACCAAGAGTTGGACACTCAACAGAGTCACCCAGGTGCCCCTACTGTATTTACAAAGTTGTAAAACCACCATCACTTTCTAATTCCAGAACATTTTTATCCCAGAAAGAAACCCCATACCTATTAGCAATCACTCCCTATCCCTCCTCCACTGAGCACCTGGCAAACCACGTTGTCTTTGTGAATTAGCCTATTCTGGACATTTCATATAAATGCAACCATACAGTACGTGGTCTTTTATGTCTGGCTTCTTTCACTTAGCATAATGTTTTCAAGTGTCATCCATGTCCCAGCATGTATTGATATTTTGTTACTTTTTATGGTGGAATAGTATTCCATTGTATGGACGTACCACATTTATCTATCAGTTGATGAGTGTGTCTACTTTTTGCCTATTTTAAATAATGTTGGCATGAACACTCATATACAAATTTTTGTGTGAAAATATCTTTTCAGTTCTCACAGGTATATACCCAGGAGGGGAATTGTTAGGTCATGTAGTAACTCTATGTTTAACTTTTGTCAAATTATTTTCCATGGCAGCTGCCTCATTTTATAGTCTGACCAGCAAGGGTATTCTCATTTCTCCATATCCCTGCTAGTGTTTGGTATTTTCTGTTCTTTTAATTGTTTTAATTTTTTAATTCTTATTTATTTCTGAGAGAGATAGAGTGTGAGTGGGGGAGGGGGAGAGAGAGAAGGAGACACAGAATCTGAAGCAGGCTCCAGACTCCAAGCTGACAGCATAGAGCCCAATGTGGGGCTCAAACCCACGAACTGCAAGATCATGACCTGAGGCAAGTTGGATGCTCAACCAACTGAGCCACCCAGGTGCCCCTTTTTCTACTTTTTTAAGTGATAGCTATCTAGTGAGTATGAAATATCTCATTATGATTTTGATTTGTTATTTCCCTAATGGCTAGTGATGTTGAGAATCTTTTCATATACTTACTGGTCATTTCTATATCTTTGAAGAAATGTCTGTTTAAATCCTTTGCCTATTTTCTTAATCTGTTTGGGTTGCTATAACAAAAATACCAAAGACTGGGTGGCTTATAAGTAAGTAACAGAGATGTATTTCTTATTGTTCTGGCAGCTGTGAAGTTCAAAATTAAGGTGCCAACAGATTTGGTATCTGGTCAGAGTCTGCTTCCTGGTTCACAAATGTGTGGTGCTAGGGACAAATTTATATAAGGGTCCTAATTCCATTAATGAGGTCCCTACCCTCATGTCCTAATCACCTCCCAAAGACCCTATCTCTTACTGTCATCATATTGGGGATTAGGTTTCAACATACGAATTTTGGGGGCACACATTCAGTCTATAGCACCTATTTTTAAAATTAGGTTATCTTTTTATTGTTGAGTACTAAATACCAGACCCTTATCAATACTTGATTTGCAAATATTTTTTCCCATTCTGTGGCTTGTTCAATTTCTTAACAGGGTCCTTTGAAGCACAGAAGTTTTTAATTTTGTTGAAGTCTTATTTACTTATTTTTGGTTACTTATGCTTTTGGTGTCATATCTAAGAAATTGTGGCCTAATCCAAGGTCATGAAGTTACATCTATATTTTCTTCTAAAAGTTTTATAGTTTTAGTATTTACATTTAGGTCTTTGAATCATTTTGAGTTAATTTATGAATAGATATTTAGATATAGATCTAGACAGAGATGATATATAGATCCGACTTCATTTGTATATAGATATCCAGTTGACCCAGCACCATTTGGTGAAAAGATTCTTCTTTCCCACTGAATGGGTTTGGCACTCTTGTTGAAAATAAATTAACTGTAAGTGTAAGAGTTTATTTCTAGACCCTTAATTCTATTCTATTGCTGTGTATATCTACTCTTATGACAGTACAAATCTGTCTTGGTTACTGCAGCTTTGTAGTAAGTATTGAATCCAGGAAGTATGAGTCCAACTTTGTTCTACCAAGTTTTTATTATCTGAAATGTCTTTATTTTGTCCTAATGCTTGAAGATAGTTTTGCCACTATACAAATACTAATTTAATTGATCCATATTATTTTATTTTATTTTATTTTTTAATTTTTTTTACTTTTTGAGACAGAGACAGAGCACAAGCTGGGGAGGGGCAGAGAGAGAGGGAGACACAGAATCTGAAGCAGACTCCAGGCTCCGAACTGTCAGCACAGAGCCTGATGCGGGGCTCAAACCCACCAACTGCAAGATCATGACCCGAGCCAAAGTCGGACACTTAACCGAAAGAGTCACCCAGGCGCCCCTCCTGAACTTATTATTGATTCTTTAAAATACTCATATGATAAATTTTCATTCTATGCAGTAACATAAGAGTTGGCATATATGTTCTTAGAGAATTTTCTTTTTGTAAGCCCACCAATGCAATAAAAAATGTGTTTCATCTAAGACAATCTAATAGTGAGTCCTGCAGAGCATAGGGCAGTGGTTAAATGCATGGCGCTAGAACCAGGCCATCTGTGTTCAAATATTGCTTCTTTTATTAGCAATGCAATATTGGAAATTTATTTAACCTCTGTATGTTTTAGCTTCCTCAACTATAAACTTGAGGAAATAATACATACCTTATGTAGCTATTATGAGGATTAGTTGAACATATACATGAACATAGTATATATTAGTTACTGGCATATATAGTAACCACTATATAAATGTTTGCTGTTATTACTATGCACCCACAGCTGGAAATGAAAAAGACTGAAAATGTGTTTAGATTTAACAAGGTGATGCTTCATTTTTGTGGTATTGGAGGAGATTCATTTGTTCTACAGAAGTAGTTTTCCAGAAAATTCAATTTTATTACCTCTCTTTAAGCTCCAAATTTTAACATTTTGATCTATTTTGAGTAGAAATCTTCAAAAAAATTTTTTAATATTTACTTTTGAGAGAGAGAGAGAGAGAGAGACAGAGACAGAGACAGAGACAGAGTACAAGCAGGGGAGGGCAGAGAGAGGGAGACACAGAATCTGAAGCAGGCTCCAGACTCTGAGCTGTCAGCACAGAACCCGAGGCAGGTCTCAAACCCATGAACCATGAGATCATGACCTGAGCTGAAGCCAGACCCTTAACCGACTGAGCCACCCAAGCACCCCTTGAGCAGAGATCTTTGTAAGAAAAGCATATATTCTATCTTTTTAAAAACAGAAATAACACAATTGAATCTTTCTTGATGTATCAGGAATGTAATTATGAATGCCAATTATTATGGTAGTACAATAAAATGGCATCCAGGGCTGATATGATATATAAGAAATTTGACCAATACCAGATAAATTCAGACTATATACTCTTCTTGTTAAGTTCTTGCTTCCATTTTTCTGTTTCCTTCTTTTTTGTCAGACTCTTAGAAAACTCTTTGGTTGTGATTAATTCACTTGCTTCAAGTGCCTCTCCCCTTTGTAACGTACTCACTTGTGGGATAGAGATACATATGACCAAGTCAATATTTAAAATGAATAAAACAGACTCAGGCTCCTGGGTGGCTCAGTCGGTTGAGTGTCCGACTCCGGCTCAGGTCATGATCTCGAGGTCTGCGAGTTTGAGCCCTGCGTTGGGCTCTGTGCTGACAGCTCAGAGCCTGGAACCTGTTTCGGATGCTGTGTCCATCTTCTCTCTGCCCCTCCCCTGCTCATGCTCATGCTCTGTCTGTCTCTCTCTCAAAAATAAATAAACAAAAACAAATGTTAAAAAAATAAATAAATAAACAGACTCAAAGTGAAATCCTGAATGCCTGGGTATGAGCAAAGCACATGAACTTTGATGTGCCAGCTTTGCAACATTTATTTTGGTGACTCAAAGCCTTTTTTTTCATTTCCTCAGTATTGACTAATTTACCAATTACTAATTTACTACTTTACACACAAAGCCTAGTGGTTGCTTGTGTATAAATAAATACTGCTTGAAAATAATAAATGATTACAATTGTTACTGAAGTAAATATCACTTTTATTATCTAATATTATGCCTAATGTACGTTAATTGCAAACTGAAAAGGACTTATAAACCAAGGGTCTACTTCCTCTTTCACCTCTCTCTTTCAGTTTTTCCTTTTTTCCCCCAAGTCTTTATTTAAATTGTCTTTCAGTTTTTCATTTGAAATCAAGCAAGCTCCTTACAACACTGAGGTACAATGGAGTAGGGTGAGGTCATCAACAAACTGGCTAAGAAACACAACTAAAAGGTTTTTTACAGGCATAAGAGGAAAGCCCTAAATTACAGCATTCCACAGTAAAAAAGATCTTTATTATTTATTAAGTACCTACTGTGTACTACAGGTCAAAGAATCATTTATTCCTCACATTTAACCCAGGAAGTCAAGAGCATCCAATTTATAGTTGAAAAAAAAAACAAAAAAACAAAAAAACAAAAAAAAACAGGCTTATAAAACTCAGTAACTTGCCAGAAGTCACACAGCTGGTAAGTAACCCAGCTGGAATCACCAGTCCTTCTCCCTCTGACATCTTTGCCCTTTAGAAAATACTAAACAAGCATTTCTTGGCACTGTCTTCACGATTTGGTACACCAAAAGTTCCAAAAGATTAGCTTTAAGAACACTCCCCTCACCCTCACCCCTTCTACCCTATAGATTCAAAGAGGGAAACTTTGGTGAGTTAGTGCCACCTGCTGACCATCTTCCTGAACATCAGGATAAAGGACTGTCCTCTAATCAAGGACAAAAGGGGCCTTGTGCTATCTGAAGTCATTACCGGCCCCCAAGGGCAGGCCCAGGAGAATGGTGAGCACCCTCCTATAGACCCCTTGGTCTCCCTACAATATCAAGGCTGGGCAGCTGCTCCCTGAGGGGAAAAATGGTGGCAACTGGAGAGAACCTAAAAAAGAGACAATAAGAAATAAAGGCACAGGTTTCTACCACCACAGTGCAAGTGCACTTTATTCATTTCTGCAAATAAACCTTAGCATCTCATGATTCTAGGAATAAAAATAGATTTCTGAGGGGTGCCTGGGTGGCTCAGTCAGTTAAGCGTCCAACTTCAGCTTAGGTCATGATCTCACAATTTATTAGTTCAAGCCCCGCACTGGGCTCTCTGCTGTCAGCACGGAGCTCACTTTGGATCCTCAGTGACTCTCTCTCTCTGCCCCTCCTCCACTCGTTTTCTCTCAAAATAAATAAATAAACTTAAAAAAATCTTAAAAAAAGATAGATTCCTGAGCCCCACTACAGACTATTTTATCAAAACCTTTAGGGGAGGAGCCTACATATATTTTAACAAATACCCAGGTCATTCTTAAGAGAAGGAAGGATGGGGGATCACCGCCTTCATGGAATGGCGGCTTTTTAGTCCCTGATGTGAGATATCTCTGGGTAGGGAGGGGAGACTCTGCAGACCCCTTAAATCTTATCAGATTTTGTAAGAGGATACAGGCAAGTAATGGAAATACTCGTGGAGATTAGGGTGAGAGTCCTGGTTCTGCTGTGACCTTGGACAAGTGTTTTTAAACCCTCTATGTCTTAATTTTCTCAGCTGCTAAGACCAGAATGCAGATAATAACAATACCTTACTGTGTTGCTATGAAAATCAGATGAGAAAGTAGGTGGGAAGTAACTTTGTAGAGTTCTACACAATGTTGTTAGTATTATTTTGAGTCTCAAACTACCTACGAGCATAAACCCCACTTTATTTTTTGTCCTTATTTTTTTAAATATAATTGTTGAGTTCTTGTTACCTGCCTGGTAGTATCAATGTCTGCTAATCTGAAGGATCAGTGTCCAGCCACGTAAAAGAAATGTCTTTATTCAGGGGCACCTTGGTGGCTCAGTCGGTTAAGCATCCGACTTCAACTCACATCATGATCTCACAGTTCATGAGTTCGAACCCCGCATCAGGCTCTGTGCTGACAGCCTGGAGTCTGCTTGGATTCTATGTCTCCCTTTCTCTCTGCCCCTCCCCTGCTCGTGCTCTCTCTCGCTCTAAAATAAACATTAGCCAAAGTATGGAAAGAGCCCAAATGTCCGTTGATGGATGAATGGACAAAGAAGCTGTGGTATATATATACAATGGAGTATTACTTGGCAATCAAAAAGAATGAAATCTTGCCATTTGCAACTACGTGGATGGAATTAGAGTATTACGCTAAGCGAAATTAGTCAGAGAAAGACAGTTATCATAGGGCTTCACTCATATGACAACTTTAAGACACAGAACAGATGAACACAAGGTAAGGGAAGCAAAAGTAATATAAAAACAGGGAGGGGAACAAAACATAAGAGACTCTTTAATATGAAGAACAAACAGAGGGTTACTGGAAGGGTTGTGGGAGGGGAGATGGGCTAAATGAGTAAGGGGCATTAAGGAATCTACTCCTGAAACCATTGTTGCACTATATGCTAACGAATTTGGATGTACATTTAAAAAATAAAAATAAAATAAACATTAAAAAAATTAAAAAGAAACGTCTTTATTCGGAAGATACAGTGGTTCCCAAAAGAATCACGGCTCTCTCAGAGGCTGTACCAGAATCTCTGGTGGAGAAGGTGAGATTTTGATGTTTATCAAAAAGAGTCTTTGGTTTAAGAATCGATGACTGAGGGGCGCCTGGGTGGCGCAGTCGGTTAAGCGTCCGACTTCAGCCAGGTCACGATCTCGCGGTCCGTGAGTTCGAGCCCCGCGTCAGGCTCTGGGCTGATGGCTCGGAGCCTGGAGCCTGTTTCCGATTCTGTGTCTCCCTCTCTCTCTGCCCCTCCCCCGTTCATGCTCTGTCTCTCTCTGTCCCAAAAATAAATAAAAAACGTTGAAAAAAAAAAATTTAAAAAAAAAGAATCGATGACTGAGGAACACAGTTTTAAAATCAGAAGACTTGGGGCACCTGGGTGGCTTGGTGGGTTAGGCAACTCTGGATTTCTGCTCGGGTCACGGTTCATAGGATCAGACCATGCGTCAGGCTTGGGTTCCACAGAGCCTGCTTGGGAGTTTGTCTCTCCCTGCCTTTCTCAGCCCCTCCCCCCACTCACGCTTGCTTTCTCTCCCTTTCTCTGAAAATAAATAAACTTAAAAATAAAATGAAATCAGGAGACTTGGACTCTATTTCTCTCTCTGTTTAGACTCATTATGTGATGTCGGATGAGTCCCTGACTTTTTATAGGCCTGTTTCCTCATCTGAAAAATCCAGTGCTAAATTGGATGACTTGCTGACTCTAACCTATAAAAATCTTTTTCACTTAGCAACTCATAAGGTTCAAAGTCCTGGCAGGTAGGATCAAATATAAAAGAGAAAAAAAGAATTTTATAAAAAATGCAGACATTAAAAGTTATGTGCTTTCAGCTATGTAGGTTATAAAAGGTAAATAACTCAGGATAAGGAGTCAGCTACTTGAATGAAACTATTTGAGCTGGAAAATTGCACTTTCTTTTTTAAGTATCATTAACCTGTCAGAAAAGAGTTGAAAGTAGATGTGATATGGAAGTATTTTGTTCCAAAAAGCTGGTAAGATGTGACTATGCAATGATATCACATTCCTAGTTGAGGATCCATTTTATCACAGGGAAAGTCTCACTCTGTGCTTCCAAATCCAGAATGTGGAGGAATGAATGACCTGAGAGTAACCTGAGCAGGGGTTGTCCACATAGTGCCAAGTGAGAGAGGAGGTCTTAATGTGCCTCTGGAGCCTCATTGCTCTTTGCCCAGACAGCTATGTCTGCTCCATCTTTTAGCTACCTGGCCACACCTTGGAGCAAGAACACTGTCCCAACGTGTGAATTTCAGGTCAGGGAATGTACACTTATAAAATGGAATACGCTCCTTTATCAAACAGCAAAGTAGTTCCCAAAGAATGGTCCTTTACGTTTGAACCCTTTCCCAAATAGATGTTATTTTATTTAAACTTGACAACCTTCTGTGCTCCAATACCAAATGGGAAGTTTTGGTGTATCCCCATGGTACAAGTTCCTCAATCTAAACACTGCTGTAAGACTTACACCATTAAAGACCCTAGCACAAAGTTAGTGTCCCAATCCATGCTTGTTGGGAGCTGTTCCTAATAATCCAGGTATGTTCTGTCCCACCGAGCACCGAATTGGGATGATGCACCAAAACTACCAAATTCATGTTGTCCGTGTGATGAAAATATCACCAGTCTGGTGCCAAAGCCATATGACCCTTGTTCACATTGCTGAGAAAAAGTTAAACTGAGTTGGGTACAGCTCTCTTTGTTTTGCACTTTCTAGGGCAAAGTCTATGTGCTGCTAATCAGGCATCTCCTAGGAATTCCTTCTGGGACACTCATCAGTTGGATTAACCATTGTATAAATTTGCATTTGTATCCATTAACACCTCTTTGTCAACTATAATTTGCTCTGATTATACGTAGGATTTTCTAAAAACACCACCCCAGGTTTCTGCCAAGCAAAAGCATTGTTGGAAGAGGAGTATTTAGTCAAGTACTTACTGATTTTCTACTGTGTATTTAGCCCAAGTATATAATGAAATACCTGCCTTCAAAGAGCTCCAAGTCCAGTTGGGAATACAGGCTAAACACAAAACATCAATCCATAAATAAAATTAAATGCTTCATCATTCTGGGAATAATATAAGGATATATGACACAACAATGTAAGGGTATTCCTGTCATACCAGTAGCATATGTTTTTGTTTTACATGCTTACTGTCTATCTTATCTTTCCCCCACTAGAATGGAAGCTCCATGAGAGAAACATTTTTTTTGATTCAATGCTATTTCCTCAGTGCCTGGCATATAATTGGTGTTCAATAAATATTTGTTGAATTCAAATTTCTCAAGAGTCAGAGAAAGGAAAGCCTCAGGTGAACCTGAGCTATGCTTTTCTTCAGCTTGCAATCTATAGGCTTTAACTTTTTTTTCCTTTTTTCCCCCATTTATTTATTTATTTTTACATATTTTTTTTTTAATTTGAGAGAGCGAGAGCACGAGTAGGTGAGAGGGGCAGAGGGAGAGAATCTTGAGCAGGCTCCATGTTCAGCACGGAGCCTGAAGCAGGGCTTGATCCCACAACCCTGGGATCATGACCTGAGCCAAAATCAAGAGTAGGATGCTCAACTAACTGAGCCACCTAGGTGCCCCTTGCAATCTATAGGTTTTTTTTATTAAAAGCTTATTTATTTATTTGGAGAAAGAGCATGTGCAAGTGGGTGAGGGGCAGAGAGAGAGAAAAAGAGAATCCCAAGCAGGCTCTGCACTGTCAGTGTGGAGCCTGATGCAGGGCTCAAACTCAGGAACCATGAGATCAAGACCTAAGCTGAAATTGGATGCTTAACCAACTGAGCCACCTGGGCACCCAACCTATGGGTTTTAGGAACAACTTCTTTATTTGTATAAGAAGGAAATTGCATATAATTGAAATAGAAGTGGGGTGGGATGAAAGGAATTTAAATTGGGTGTTAGGGTCAATGTGACTTAGCTCCTTGCTAAAAGAGCTTTGTACTAGAATCAATGGTTTTTGAACCCTGTTATTTATTTATTTATTTATTTATTTATTTATTTATTTAATATGAAATTTATTGTCAAATTGGTTTCCCGAACACGGTTTTAAAGCAGAACAATTCTGGGGGCGCCTGAGTGGCTCAGTCGGTTAAGCGTCTGACTTCGCTCAGGTCAGGATCTCACAGTTCGTGGGTTTAAGCCCCGCGACGGGCTTTGCTGATAGCCTGCTTCGGGTTCTGTGTGTATTCTCTCTCTGCCCCTCCCCTGTTCACACTCTGTCTCTCAAAAATGAATAAATGTTAAAAAAAAAATTTTTTTTTAAAGCAGAATAATTCTGTCTTCGAACAAAACCCCAATAAATAAAATAGATAAAAACAGAGCCGCTCTGATTGATGTAGGGGTGGCATGGAGAAGGAGACAAAAGAGGTCCACCCTTTTAAAAGTCTCCTCACCCCCACCAGAGCTATGGCTTCTGACGGATTTTAGGAACACAGTTTGAAAATACTGGATTGAGGAAACTTTAGAGTCTCTCCTCTCTCGAAATTCAATTAATAGAGGCAGCTAAGGAATACCTGCGCTACCTTCTGGTCTCTACCACTTTAAGTTGAAAAGATAACAGGAGTCAACTCCCTACGAGAGAAAAACACAGAACACGTGTGGCCTGGGCCAAGGCCAACGCCCCTCCTCATGGCCAGACCCAGGGAACCAGATGCTACATTTCTCTGATCCAAGAATAATGAGGGCTAGATAACTTGTGTGACTGGACTTGTCCCTTTTCTCCCTGCCCCCCACCCCCCTCCCTTCACCTAAGCTCACAACTAAAGGCATCCAAGCGCACATGGCAATTTTCCTGAGCTTTGGAGTTGCCAAAAATCTTAGCAAATATTCACAAAATCTTACAAAGTAAATATCTGGTGCCAACCAAAATGTAGAGTCAGATTCATTTGTCACCATCCTCCACCTTGTACACCTGCTTTAGCTGTCCGGAGAGGAATCAGCCTTGCAGACGCTCAAAGGTTAACAGAAAACTATTTACTAGGGTGTGATCAGCTTAAGTCCTTAAGGGAACCGACAAAGGATCACTAAGCATCCAGGGACTAATAACAGCTGGAAGAGTTACCACTTGGTTTGAGAGAACAAGGAAAGAGAGCTGTCTGCCAACAGCTCTTGTTCGGGGAACTAGGTAAAAATACCTCTTCCACGTTGTAAGTGAGGAAACTAAGAAGATAAGGTACAGAAGATGTGGAATCGCCGGTGGAAGAAACTTATTCAATTTGAAGCGTCCAGCAGCAGCCAAAGGATTTTAAAGAGTCCGGCGGCCAACTAAGCCACCAACAGGTCTCATTATGACCTCCCTCACCACAAACCGAAAGTTGCCAGGAGTTGGGACTACAACTCCCGGCACGCATCTCCCCGCATCTGTAGCACTTTTCGATGATAGGATAAGGGGCTTCCGGAAGCATTGCATGTCGGGAATTGTAGTTATCCCAGTGGGGGTCGGACGTACGCCGTAGCGTGCTCATTGGCGCCCAGGTTACCGCCCCCCTCCCCTCTCCGCTCTTCGGCGTATCACCCACGTATACGCAGAGCGCGCCCACACCCCCTCCCTAGGCCTAGGACGCAGGCGCGCGCACGCTCCCCGGGCTCGGTAGGCGGAGGGGGTGAGGGTAAGAGAAGGAGGGGGAGGGAGGGAGGGGGGCTAAGTGTCTACTGAGTAGACGGCAGTCGGGCACCGAGAGCGCGAAGGCCTGGCTCCCAGGCGGTGAACTCTGCACTGAGTCTAGGGGCCGGCGGGAGGGTCCGGAGCCAAGTCAGCGCGCCCTGCGAATAGGAGTCGGGCCGCTGAGACCGGAGGGCAGCAGGGGGCAAAGCCCCAGCCTAGGCCCAGCGGAGATGTCCGGCTGCGGCGCTTGTAGTTGCGGCGCCTCCGCCGCGCGGCTCATCACCTCCTCGCTCGCCTCCGCGCAGAGAGGTAACGAAGTAGTCCCTCACGTGAGCCAATGGCCCAGGAGTGTACCGGCCGGGGGTGGGGATCCCGGGGAGGGCAAGAGGTCTACCCTGCCTTGAGGGTGTGATGGGATGCGCGGCGTTTCTCCTGGCACCCCCCTCCTCCACTTTAGGATGGGGTTCTGCCAACCTCTGGAGCATCTGTTTCTCAAATTTGAAGTAGACCCCTTCTGTTCGCCCGCCCGCGCGCGTTCAGGCCTCTTGACTTTGGAGCCGGAATGTGGTCACTTAGCAGAAAGCCTGGAAGAGGCACAAAATGCTCCTTCCGTTAAAAAGTGCTCCACACCCTACTCAGGTCCGCCGGGCACTGCCGCCTTCCCTACCTTCGGCTTTTCCTCCGGAGCCGGGTCGGGTTCCTTTCCGGCCTGTCGGGGGTTCCCGGAAGGGCCCGGGGGAGGGGCTGCTACTGTTGAAGCCCCCCTTCAGGGCGCCGAGCCAGCTGTCCCAGACGCAGGCCGCGCGAGACCCACGGTGTCACTGTCATTGTGCGGCCGCTTCCACCGGGGCATAAGCGGGGCTCATGGCCCTCCCGGAGCCGGGAAAACCTCGCGGCCCGCAGGGAAGCGGCCGGGGTGGAGAAATTCTCGTAGAAGTTGTTTTTTAAGTACTTCAGTGTCTCGGTTGGTCGTTTGCCGGTTTTCCCAACTTGACTGAGATAGTTTTAAGAATGGCGCTTGTTTACCTTTACTTTGTTTATCAGGAGCTGTGAAAGAGTGTCATACCAGTCAAGGGATTCCGGAACAGAAACCATTTTCCTCTTCCCCCAAATCTATGAGTGTCAGACTACAGGCTGGATTCTGTTATTTTATTTTGACTTGTCAACTAAATAAATTAAAAAAGCCCCCCTTTCCTGTATTTTAGGTTAATTATAAAAGCTCCTACCGTATACTTAAGGTATCTCTTTCGACAGTTTATTTCACAAAGAGGGATGAAATGAAGTAATGTGGGCAGAAGCATTTATAAAGTGATACTTAAATGTAAAGGAGTGAATTTAGTCTCAAGACATTGTTAAACCTGAACTCCAGGAATTTGAGTTGGAAACATGTGAAAGTGACATTGAAATTCACTTATTTGGCGTCTTTTTTTGAGGCTGGGCCCTGTTTTGGTGCTGGAGATAGAGTGAATAAGTCCTCAACTGCAAGTGTAAATCTACTGGAGCTCACAAAGAATAATATCATTTCTAGGAGTTGGGTAAAAGGTGTGTGTTCTCTTTGGGCAGAGAAGGCTTCTTTGACAAAGTTCTTCATCTGTTTCAATCAATTTTCCGGTAAAACTATGAATCATAGGCGGTGCGTGGTGATTTTTTTTTTCTTTTCAAAACAACCACTGCTTTAAAATTTTAATGACTCATTAGGTGAAGCAACACAAATTAATGGCTTATTTAGGTATTATTATTTGTTACTATAAGTTTGCCATAAGTTTTCAGAAGTGATTAAACCATTTTTACTGTAAAGGAGTAAATTAAGCTTAAAATACGGGACATAACCTCATATCATTATAGAAGTTAATATTTTTACATGACAGTGAAACAGCTTGGTTTTCACATCAATTTAAGACTTTCCTAAGGCTTCATTACACAAAATGTTTCTTTTCCGTAGTAGAAACCCTAAGATTATACACTAGTCTTCAATATAGAGATTTTTTTTAAGGACTTAAAAAACTCCAGAAAAGTTATTTTTGTTTAGGATTCTTGAAAAGAGGAAAAGGGGCAAAAGAGAAAAATCAGAATTGAACTTCAGTTAGTTTATTATTCTTATAAACATAAAGTTAAGAATTTCAAAACTATCCATAAACAAAAAATTTAATCAAAATAGTCTCAACAAGAAATTATACAATGAAGTAAGAATAAAAAGATTTCAGAGTTCTCTTGAAATATAATGCTATTCTCTATCTCTGTTTGTCATGTTAGACTTTAACATTTTTAAATGGATGGCCCCTGGGTGGCTCAGTCCCTTAAGCGTACAACTCTTGATTTTGGCTTAGGTCATGATCTTGAGATGGAGCCCTGAGTTGGACTCTGTGCTGAAGCCCTGACAGCTTGGAACCTGCTTGGGATTCTCTCTTGACCTCTTTCTCTGCCCCTTCTCCGCTTGCTCATGTGCAGTCTCTCTCAAAAATAAACATTTTTTAAAAAAATAAAATTTTTATTTTTTCTTTTTTAAAATACAGAATCTTTTTTTAAATGTTTATTTATTTTGAGAGAGAGGGAGCACGAGCACGCTCAGGGGAGGGGCAGAGAGGGAGAGAAACAGGATCCTAAGTGGGCTCTGCTCTGACAGCAGAGAGCCTGATGTGGGGCTTGAACTCACGAACCATGAGAGCATGACCTTAGCCAAAGTCAGACACTTAACTGACTGAGCCACCCAGGCCCCCATAAATAAAAATTTTAAATGGTAGTTTGAAGAAAAATTTGGTAAATTGTCATATTAGATACTGAAACTGTTTTCTTTTCCTGGTGGGCTATGTGTATCCTATTTAATGTGTTTTTTCACACTATGCTCTTTGAGTGAAACTTGTAGTGAAGGAGAAATTTTAAATATTTTTTTTCTACCCAAATTGCTGGTATTTTTCAATTTGTTATCTATTTTTGTACATATGTGTAAATACATACGTATTTTAAATGTGCTTTGCATACAGAACAATTAACATTCTAAATATGTGCATTCAGGAATGCTTGATTCCATTAACGAAACTCTGAATGACAGTACTTGGTCTGAATTTGGCTGTGACAATTGTGGAATCACCTGTAATTCCCTTGATTTTTGGCTACTTTAAGTTCATGTCCAGTGAAAGGGTGTCACCTCATGAGGGTGTAAATGTGAAGATGCTCAAACATGTTGGTGCCCATCATAATTTTCATGATAGTTGCATAATGTGCCTATCTTAATAGGTTTTAGCTAGATTTTAAGTCTCGTTATTTAAATACAATACAAATTAGAATAAATGTTAGAGAATCTTTATTTCTGGAATTGCAAACTATTTCTTGATAAACATTTCTCTTTTCTTGGCATATTCCTCTTCACACCAGCAGACTAGCCTTGCTGAAAACCCATGAAACATTTTTAAACTTGAGGAAAGCTATTATAGGAATGATGGTATTTTTCTTTATTAAGAAGTATTCAGAATTCAGGAAACAATAACGGGCATAAATTGAATTTTTAAGACTAATAAAAGCAGTAAGCATCTACTAAGTTGATTGGCATTGTTTTTGTAGAAATTTTTTTCCAATTTTTGTTAGAGGTCTTTAGAGGCTAGGTGGTTAAGCAAGCATTTAACTTGATTTGCCATTTCATCAATTGTTATACACTTAAATATTGTCACTAGAGAGAGACGATAATTTAAAAATTTTCATTAGTTTCTAAAATTTAAAGATTAGTTTATCTTTTAAGCTGAATCATTTATGTTTTTAGAGAAAGCTTGGTTTAAGATTGAATATAGAAATTCAAATATTTAAAAGTTGCATAAATTGCTACTGCTTTTTTTTTTTTTTAATTTTTTTTTTTTTAACGTTTTTTTTTTTATTTATTTTTGAGACAGAGAGAGACAGCATGAACAAGGGAGGGTCAGAGAGAGAGAGAGGGAGACACAGAATCTGAAACAGGCTCCAGGCTCTGAGCTGTCAGCACAGAGCCCGACGCGGGGCTTGAACTCACGGACCGTGAGATCATGACCTGAGCCGAAGTCAGACACTTAACCGACTGAGCCACCCAGGCGCCCCATAAATTGCTAGTTCTTAATAGCTCTAAAATCAAGGTACCTTATTCTGCTGTTTCTTTTTAAAGCAGATCTAAAACTCAAAGTTTTATCCGTATGACAAAAGCTTTGTAAATGGTTTAGCTTTTAACTGTCTTCTCTTGTTGCTGCCAAGTATTCTTTCGAAATATACTTTTCAGAAATACTTCCCTTTTTGGCTTTTGTAGGGCTTCTTCACCTGAAATTCACAGGCCTCCAGAGTGTCCAGGGATAGAATTCAGAAGTTCCTGTAACTTTATTTTCACTAATCACTAACTGAAATGTAGCATTTCCTTCAATTTTGAACGTAGGCAACAACCCACGGTAGTATTAGCAGTATCTATGAATTTGTTACCAATCAAAATCACAAATATTTTTGTGTCATGCTACAGTTGTTCATATCTCAAAAAATCGTTTATACTTTTTACTACTTTGAAATCATGGTAGTTATTTAAAAAGCTTTTAAATCTTATTTAATTATGTTAATTAGAAAGCATATTTTATTTTATTTTTAATTTTATTATTATTTTTTCCCATCATAAGTGTACTCTTTAACCCCCAACACCTATTTCACCAATCCTCTCACCCACCTCCTCTCTAGTAACCATCAGTTTTGTTCTCTGTGTTTAAGAGTCTGTTTCTTTGTTTCTCTCTCTCTCTTTCTTTTTCCTTTGCTCATTTGTTTCTTAAATTCCACACATGAGTGAAATCATATGGTGTGATCTGACTGACTTATTTTGCTTAGCTTAATACTCTCTAGTTGTTGTTTTTTTTTTTTTTTTTGGTTTTTTTTGTTTTTACATTTATTTTGAGAGAGAGAGCGAGTGAGTGAGCAAGAGGGCAAGGGGCAGGAAGAGAAGGAGAGAGAATCCCAAGCAGGCTCTGTGCTGTCAACACAGAGCCCAATACAGGGCTCAAGCCATGAGATCATGACCTGAGCCAAAATCAAGAGTCGGATGCTTAACCCACTGAGCCACCTGGTGCCCTAATACTTTCTAGTTCTATCCATGTCTTTGCAAATGTCAAGATTTCATTCTTTTTTATGGTTGAATGAGTGATGTGTGTGTGTGTGTCATCTCTTCTTTATGCATTCATCTATCGATAAACACTTGGACTGCTCCCATAGTTTGGTAAATAATATTGCAATAAACATAAGGGTGTATCCTTTTGAATTAGTGACTTTGTATTATTTGGGTAAATACCCAGTAGTACTGGGTACTGGATCATAGGGTAGTTCTATTTTTAATGTTGTGAGGAACATCATACTGTTTTCCACAGTAGCAGCACTAGCTTGCATTCCCATGAACAATGCAATAGGGTTCCTTTTGTTCCACATCCTTGCCAATGCTTGTTGTTTTTTATGTTGTTGATTTTAGCTAATCTGACAGGTGTGAGGTGATATCTCATTGTAGTTTTGATCTGTATTTTCCTAGAGATGAGTGATGTTGAACATCTTAACATTTGCCCGTTGGTCATCTGGATGTCTTCTTTGGGGAAATGTCTGTTCAAGTCTTCTGCCCATTTTTTAATTGGATTGGTTTTTGGGTGTTTAGTTGTATCAGTTCTTTATATATTTTGGATACTAACCCTTTATTGGATATATCATTTGCAAATGTTGTCTCCCATTCAGTGGGTTGCCATTGACTGTTTCCTTTGCTGTGCAGAAACTTTTTATTTTGTTGTAGACCCAATAGTTTATTTTTTGCTTTTGTTTTTCTTGCCTCAGGAGACCTATCTAGAAAAATATTGCTATGTCTGAGAAATTACTGCTTGTGCTGTCTTCAAGGATTTTTTTATGATTTCAGGTTTCACATTTAGGTCTTTAATCCATTTTGAGTTTATTTTTCTGTGTGGTGAAAGAAAGTGATCCAGTTTCATTCTTTTGCATGTGGCTGTCCAGTTTTCCCAACACCTTTTGGGATGTTGACAGTTGAAGAGACTTTGTCCCATTGTGTATTCATTCCTGCTTTGTTGAAGATTAATTGACCATATAATTTTGGGTTTATTTCTAGGTTTTTCTTTCTGTTTTATTGACCTATGTGTCTATTTTTATGCCCATACCATACTGTTTTAATTACTGTGGCTTTGTAATATAACTTAAAGTCTGGAATTGTGATCTTTCCAGTTTTCTTTTTAAAGATTGCTTTAGGTATTTGAGGTCTTTGGTGGTTTCATACAAATTTTAGGATTGTTTGTTCTAGTTACTTGAAAAATGCTGTTGGTATTTTGATAGGGATTGCATTAAATCTGTAGATTGCTTTGGATAGTATGGACATTTTAATAATATTTGTCTTCCAGCCCATGAACATGGAATGTCTTTCCATATCTTTGCATCGTCTTGAATTTCTTTCATCAGCGTTTTATAGTTTTCAGCATACAGGTCTTTCTTTCACCTCTTTAGTTAAGTTTATTCCTAGATATTTTATTGTTTATGGTGCAATTGTAAATGGGATTGTTTCCTTAATTTCTCTTCCTGTTTCATTTTTTTGGTGTATATGGAATGCAACAGATTTCTGTACATTGCTTTGTATCCTGTGACTTTACTGAATTCATTTATCAGTTCTGGTAGTTTTACGGTGGAATCTTTGGGGTTTTCTACATGTACTATACATGTCATCTACAAGTAGAGTTTTACTTCTTTTTTACCAACATGGATGCCTTTTTTTCTTTATTTTGTCTAATTGCTGTGGCTAGGACTTCTAGTACTATGTTAAATAAAAGTGGTGAGAGTGGACATCCTTATCTTCCCCCTGACCTCAGAGGAAAAGCTGTCCGTTTTCCACCAATTAAGTATGATGTTGGCAAGAAGCATATTTTAAAAATATTTTGATAACCACTTCAATACAGTTGGTTTCCTTTGTTATGTATTTTATTCTATACATTTATAAACATTCTGAGAAGGGGTCCATCCATACCCTTCACCAGACTCCCAAAGGGGTTCATGGCATAAAAAGGATTTAAAAATCCTGATTAGGTTGTTACAGTGATTTCTGTGAAGATTTTATAGGATTGGTGAGTGACTAATTATTTAAACTGTTCAATACAGTAGTTTAAAAAGTGTGGTCCCAGACCAACATCATCAGTATAACCTGGCATTTTGTTAGAAATGCATTCTTGGTGGGGGTGGGGGGCACCTGGGTGGCTTGGTGGATGGAGCTTCTGACTCTTGATTTTGCCTCAAGTCATGCTCCTAGGGTCATGGGATTGAGCCCTGTGTCAGGCTCTTCACTGAGCATGAAGCCTGCTTAAGATTCTCTCTCTCTCTCTTTCTCTCTCTCTCTCTCTCTGTCTCTTTTTCTCTTTCTTTTCCCCTCCCTCTCCCTTTGCTGCTTCCCTGCCCCCGCTAAAAGAAAATAATTTATCCTGCTTTAAAAAAAAAGAAAAGAAATGCATTCTTGGGGGCAACCTAGATGGCTCAGTCAGTTAGTTAAGTGTCCAACTTTGGCTCAGTTCATGATCTCACAGTTTGTGAGTTTGAGCCTGGCATTAAACTCTGCTTAGAGCTCGGAGCCTGGAGCCTGTTTTGGATTCTGGCTCTCTGGCTCTGTCTCTCTCTGTCTCTGCCCCTCCCCTGCTGGTGCACAGTGCACTCTGTCTCTCGCTCTTGCTCTCCCTCTCTCAAAAATAAACAAAACAAAAAAAAGAAATGCATTATTGGATCCCACCTGCAACCTTCTGAGTCAGAACCAGGGAATACCCCTTGCAATCCGTGCTATGCATAGAATGTTAAAACTGCATCAGAGCCAGCCAAGAAATTCTCAAATTTAGAAATTTAAATGACATGAACATGTTTTTCAGACAGTATTTTTTTATGGTAACTGTATGATTGCATTGGTTTTATATGTTACTTGGTAAGTTATTTAAGTGAAGGACTTATTTTTCTTTCTATTCAGAATAAGTAGACTTTGAAAGGTTCTTGTTTGTAATTTTTATTTCTCTTAAATTTTTGAAGATAATTTATTTTCAGCTTATTTTCTAATAACATTAGCTATGATAAATTGTTAAACACAATTTTAAAAGATGTATTTTAATTTTTTTTTTAACGTTTATTTATTTTTGAGACAGAGAGAGACAAAGCATGAACGGGGGAGGGGCAGAGAGAGAGGGAGACACAGAATCGGAAGCAGGCTCCAGGCTCTGAGCCATCAGCCCAGAGCCCGACGCGGGCTCGAACCCATGGACCGGGAGATTGTGACCTGAGCTGAAGTCGGACGCTTAACCGACTGAGCCACCCAGGCGCCCCAAAAGATGTATTTTATTGTAAATGGGAATTAATACACTGTGTGTGATACTTGAGGGTTAAGTTTTATTCTAAACATCCAAGTACATAGTCTGATATAAAGCTTGTAACTGTAGTTTTTTTGCATTACAACCAATACGTTGTAATGGTTTGATTAAAAAGTTATACTTGTTACATAGATTATAGTAAATTATTTTGTTATGCTACCATTCATTTTAATTTGTGGATGTTTTGAAACATATGCAAAATGGAACAAGGGACACCCAAATACCCATCACCTAGCCTTAACATCCATTAAATTTCGTATTTTTTATTTAGAGAGAGACAGAAACGGTGTGAGTGGGGATGGGCAGAGAGAGAGAGGGAGACAGAGCATCTCACAAACTGTGAGATCATGACCAAAGAGTTGGATGCTTAACTGACTGAGGCCACCCAGGCACCTCAAGTTTCTCTATTCTTCATTTCATCTATCCCTTTCCCCCATTACTTTTCTAGATTTGCTTTTTAGATTGACATATTAAACCATATTATGTTTAATCATATTATGTCCTTTGAAAATCATTAATGTTTGGCTTAAAATTCATGAACTACTTTAAATCTCATGCTAATGAGATTAGTAGCTATCATTTACTGCAAAAAAATGGCAAATGTTATGCTTGAGAAAGTTTGAAATGTCTTTTGAAAACATTACTTAGAAGAAAAACATCAAATGTATTTTAATATTGATGTTCACTAATTAAGCATTAATTGATCAGCACTAATTAGTTTAATTAGCATTCAGCAGCATTTTACAGTCTATGGATTAGGGACTAGAGTGTCATAAATCTTATTCCTTTTTTAGTGTTTGTGAATTCGTGTAGAGATGAGAAACTTTGTATCTTTCCTGTTAAGTTTGATGTTTTTATTTTAGTTAGAAACTAGTTCTAACAGTGTACACAAATGTTTTGGAAAACTGGAATTAATAAAGTCAGTCAGTTATATAACTAAACAATTGCTTTTGAGTTGTTAGAAGGATGTAATTTTAAACCAATTTTTGTGTTTGGATATAGTACATGCATATGTGCATGATCTCTTAAAAGCCCTAACTTGTAAAGAAATAAGAATTTAAAGCCTGGGTTGAAAATTTCGCAGGGAACAAAACGAGGGAGATAAAATCAGTTTCTTAAATTTATTTAAGTATTAACTTAATCCCCTTCCCCCTTTTTGTTATCACCTCCTAATGGCTGTGATAAACTGCTGGGAAACTTCCTTCTTTGGCGATTCATTATAATTCACTAATGTATGTTAACTTACGCAGGGTTCTGAGTAGCCCTACAATATTCAGTACTGAATCTGTGGAATTTTGTTTGATCTAAGATCATTTGATTTTCTTGTGTAGGGAACACTCTTTTAAAGACCAACTTGGGAAATGCTGCCTTACATTATGGCTCTTTTGCCATTGACTATAGTTTATTTAGGAGTTTATTTTGTATTTATATGAGAAAAAAAACCAGGGTTCAGCCAACAGTGATCCTTTGATGGACCAAGTCTGGCCACACCCATTTGTTTACATATTGTTTGTTTTCATGTTACAGACAGAGTAGTTGGAACTGAGACTAGATGGCCCAGGAAGCTGAAAATATTTACCATCCCGGTGCTTTACAGAAAAAGTTTGCCACATAAGTCAGGGGTTAACCTATATCCTTTTTAATAATCTTAACTTCAAATATGGTAAGGGGCGCCTGGGTGGCTCATTCAGTTGAGCATCCAACTCTTGATTTCAGTTCAGGTCATGATCTCACACTTTGTGAGTTCGAGCCCCACATCAGGCTTTGCACTGACAGTGTGGAGCCTGCTTGGGATTCTCTCTCCTCTCTCTGCCCCTCCCCTGCTCACGCTCTTTCTCCCTCAAAATAAATAAATAAATAAACATTAAAAATTTAAAAAAATACATGGTAAAGGTTAAAATGTTTGAAAGCAAGATAGTGGTTATAGTGTTTACTAAAATTTTTTATAGGATTGAAATGTTTCATTAAAACACATGTGTTTATGTCAATTGCTTATTCTCATTGATAGAAATAATAAAAGAAGAATTAGAATATAGGGTGTAAATGGCCTTTTTCCCCTACAGATGAGGCAGATGTTGAACTGCTCATCTCTCACACTTTCAAAGAGCCACTCATTGCAATAACCCAAATGGTCTTTCCTCACTATCAAAGGACAGGCCCAGAAAGAAACATCTTTATTTACCAGAGGCCCAGGTCTAGCCTATTTTTAAAGGGGCTTTGCCTCTGATGGTGTCACCATTTACCATTTTGTTACTACCTCTGTGAAAACTACAGTTTTTTCAACCTCCTTTATACTTAAGGAATTTTTGTTTTCAGGGGATTTACTGAAGGCATGTTAATGTTTGATGTGTAGACTAATAAATCTCATTGTATTTCTAGGTATATCTTGTGGTCGCATTCATATACCTGTTTTAGGAAGGCTCGGGACCTTTGAAACTCAGATTCTACGAAGAGCTCCCTTTAGAACCTTTACAGAAACACCAGCATACTTTGCATCAAAAGATGGGATAAGTAAAGATGGCTCTGGAGATGGAAATAAGGTATCTTACCTTTATTGGAATATATATATATTTTTTGAGTTCCTTCCTTCAAACAATTAAATGTAATAATAGTTTTCTCTATTCCATTGGTTTATATGTTTTCTGTAGGAAATGTGAAATATATAAAATCAGGTGCAGAATTTTATGTAATTTTATTTTGTGTTTTAGTTTCAACCATAAATTAGTTATATAAGTATTGCACTTAGCATTAACTAAAATTTCTAACACTCCAAAGTATTAAGAAGCTTCATTAAATCTATGCAGTCTATAGGATTAAATTAGGAATAGCCGTCTTTTTTCACAACTCTTAACAATTCATGATAGTATAAACCCCACCTCATTCTCTACATAAAAATTTTGGATATCTCTACAACTTAATGTTGGGCTACTCTGTAGCTAGCAAGTAGATGATCAGTGATTGTATTGGATCAAGGAATTATTATCAATTTTTTTCATTATGTGAATTTCACTAACACTTGAGGTAATGTTATATATAAGACAAAATGCTAGGTGCTTTGATATCGACACTTAATCCTAACAATGACTCTCCAAAGTAGGTAAAATTATCCCCATTTTAGAGATGAGAAAATCCCCATTTTAGAGATTGAAGAAAGTTATGAATCACTACTTGTCATGATAGTAGCTCCTGATACAGTTTCACTGAAATGTATTTTACCTGTAGTAACTTTTTTTCCTAATGTTGATTGAGTCATGGAAAGAAAGCTGTTTATTATATATGCTGGCTCATACCACGTAAAGCAGGAATACAGATAAATACATGTGTTTACCAGAACTGGTTTTGTTTTTGTGGTAAATGGATCTTTTGATACCAGTAATAGTAGAGTTATAAATAATACTAATAATTCCACTATAGAAATTATAAAAATTATAGGGGCGCCTGGGTGGCTCAGTCGGTTAAGTGGCCGACGTGGGCTCAGGTCACAATCTCGCGGTCTGTGAGTTCAAGCCCCGCGTCGGGCTCTGTGCTGACAGCTCAGAGCCTGGAGCCTGTTTCAGATTCTGTGTCTCCCTCTCTCTCTGCCCCTCCCCCTGTTCATGCTCTGTCTCTCTGTGTCTCAAAAATAAATAAACGTTAAAAAAAAAAAATTATAAGATTAATTACAAGCTAACATGCTTATATTTAACTTACCTATAAATTGGTTGCCTGAAAGTAATAATTGACACTCTTTTTTTCTCCTGTATGAACATTAGAAATCAGCAAGTGAGGGAAGCAGTAAAAAATCAGGCTCTGGGAGTTCAGGGAAAGGTGGAAACCAGCTGCGTTGTCCTAAATGTGGCGACTTATGCACTCATGTAGAGACCTTCGTGTGTAAGTATTACTTCCTCTGTTGTTTTTCTTCCTTACCTTTTCTACAAATCACAAATTGCATAGAAATGTGTAAATTATATAAACCAGAGTTATGTTCTTCCTGAACTTAACATGATTCTCCCTTATGTTCACCAGATACTAAAAATCCCCATAACTGGTAATACTTTGCAATGTGGTATAAGAAATAATTTAAGAAAACTATTTATTTCTTTATTTTCCATGTGTGTGTTTATTTCAAATTTGGATTTTGTGAGTGTTCAAATTTGAACTATAGGAGAACCAAGGAGTATTTATTCTGTTATTACTCTATTCTTCAAATACCTGTTGAGCATCTCATATAGCTGGAGAGGTCGGTCATTCAAATATTAAGGTGTTTTCCCTCGCTGAGGAACCAGAGGAACTAAACCCTTAATTCTATAAAGTGTGTGATAATTATTAATGATTCAGACACTGAGAGAAGGAAGAAATCAACAGTCCCACTTTTGCTGTTAGTGTCAACAGTAATTCTCTGAAATACAAAGATCCTACTACAGATCTTTTGTTTCATGAATCAAACAACTCATTTCCTACATGATTAGAGGTAATGGTAATTCAAGAGTAAATTATGTTAGACTACCATGTCAGCCTTTCTGTATAGTCAAACTGAAAAGGTCATTGGTGAGGTTTGTCAGAAGTTTCAGTTTCTGATGATTAGCTGCAGAGGATTCTCTATATGCTATCCCAAATATGGAGATCTCAGTTACAGTTTTATGTTTATTATTAATACTAATTGGCCACTGTATGAGAAAGTAATATGTAGCATGTTTTTACAGTTTTTGGAAAGACTTTTAAAGTTGTTCCATTCTATAGGTGGAATGTTTGAGATTCTCTTCGTGGTTTTGCCTCATAAGAGATCCAAGAGAGGAATCAGTCTGAATGAATACTAATTTGGTTGCAACATAAAATGAAAGTGGTAGAACTAGATGATAAAACTTCTAAATAACATTTGCTATTAACAAATCTGGTATGAAGCGATAAAATTCTTTTAGAGAGTCTGAGAATTGCTCAGTTCATAATGGCATTGTCTTATTGGCATACATTTTTAATCAAGAATTTTCTTTTTTTTTCCAGAGAAAGATTTCAATCTTTGTAGACTTAAAGAATAATTTCTTAGAGTAGAAAAGGAAAGAAACTAATATTTAATAAATGTCAGTGTATATAATTTTATTCTCACAATCTTTTGTCAGGAGAGAGCATATCCTCATTTTCTTAGCTTAGTGAAGAAGCTAAGATTTTAGCAAGTAAGTAACTCATCCAGGGTCACAGAGCAGTGAAGATTTGCTATTCAGAAGTTCCTATTCCATACATTTTTACTAACTGGAATTCTCTAGGGATAGATGAAATTTATTTTTCTTCTGCACAGTGTTTTCAAAACTTGCCAGGTTGTATTAATCATTGAGGGTGGTTGGTTGTGGTTTTTTTGAGAGAGAATCCTAAGTAGGCTCCTCACTGTCAATGCAAAGCCCAATGTGAGGCTTAATCTCACAAACCTGAGATCATGACCTGAGCTGAAATCAAGAGTCAGATGCTTAACTGAGCCAGCTGGGCACTGACCCCCCAGGCACCCCAGGGTGGTTCTTGAACATACAGATTCTCTCCTTCCCTGGAGATAAGATTCTGTAGATGTTGGGTGGTATCCTAGAATATGTATGTTTAACAATGAGACCACGTGTGGAAAACACGATTTTTAATATTATCTAATCAACTTAGGGCTGAAGTGGTTTCCTTTGAGAATTCTAATTGGGGAGGGGGGATGTGGAAGTAGAGAATAGGGAAGAAAAGAGTAAAAGAAGAGTAGATCCTTATAAATAATTTAGTAAGCAAATATCTGTTGAGACTGACACTGCCAGGCTCAGAAAATAAACAGAGATGAACATGACACTGTCTTATCCTCTGGAACTTTACTCCATAGGAGTGGTAGGCCCTCAACAGTGAGATGAGGCCCTCCTCTCTTGCTTTTATTCACCTATAGTACAAGTCTCTTCAGAATGCATCTCTTTTGGATGCTGAGGATCTTCTGTGTCTACTCACTGAAAATTGGAGAGTTTTGTTGACTCTTGGGCCCTTCATTTTGTTTGCATCTGCATTTGTTTAGTTACTGGTTCATAAACATCTTTTTATGTGCTTTTTGGTCATTTGTAGTTCTTTTGTGAATGGCCTGTTTAGATTTTTTTTTTTTTTGAAGTTTATTTATTATTGAGAGTCAGAGCATGAGCATGGGAGGGGCAGAGAGAGGAGGAGACACAGAATCTGAAGCAGGCCCCAGGCTCTGAGCTGTCAGCACAGAGCCCGACACAAGCGCTCAAACCCACAAACCGTGAGATCATGACCCGAGCCCAAGTTGGACGCTCAACCGACTGAGCCACCCAGGCACCCCATGAATGGCATGTTTAGATAACTATCTACTTTTTTGGTCATTTTTAATTATTTTTAATTACCTGAGGAATGTATGTGTGTATCCCCCTTTATAAAAAAAAGGTAGAACTTTGTAGGTAAAAGTTAAAGATACATTTCTGTAATATATCTTCATCAAACATGTAACTTTTAAAAAGCATAAATGGTATCAAATTGTTCATGTTTTTACCAATTTTTTCGCCTCAACAATTTAAAAAAAAATTTTTTTTTTAATGTTTATTTCTGAGACAGAGATAGAGCATGAGTGGGGGAGGGGCAGAGAGAGAGGGAGACACAGAATCCGAAGCAGGCTCCAGGCTCTAAGCTGTCAGCACCGAGCCCGACGCGGGGCTCGAACTCACAAACCGTGAGATCATGACCTGAGCTGAAGTCGGTCCCTCAACCAACTGAGCCACCCAGGTGCCCCTTGCCTCAGCAATTTTTTAAGAGTTGTATGCTGATATATACAGGTCTAGTCCTTTCCTTTTAAGGTGTACATTTCAGGGGTTTTTAGTATATTCACCAAGTTTTAGATCTATCACTACTATCTAATTCCAGAACGTTTTTGTCACCCCAAAGAGAAGCCCCATCCCCCTTAAGTAGTCACTTTCTACCCCTTTCCCTCCCCTCCCTGGCAACCATAAACCTACTTGCTGTCTTTATGGATTTGTCTATTCCAGGTATTTCATATAAATAGAATTATACAATATGTGGCATTTTATGTCTGGCTTCTTTTGCCTTCATCTTTTAGGTTTCCAGGGTTCATCTGTGTTCTATTATATATCAGTATTTCATTGCTTTTTGTGGCTGATAGTATTCCTTGTGTATCCACTCATCATTGATGGACATTTGGGCTGTTGCTGCTTGTTGACTACTATGAATAATGCTACTGTGAACATTTGTATACCAGTTTTTGTGTGTACATGTTTTTACTTTTCTTGGGTATATGCTTAGGAGTAGAATTGCTGAGTGAAATGGTAAGTTTGTGTTTAGTTTTTTAAGAAACTACCAAACTTTACATCAGCTATAGAATAACCTATGTTATTCTGTCCATTTGACAACCTGACTAGCAATGTATGAGGGTTCTAATTTCTCAACATGTTCTTTAACACTGCTCTTTTTTATTGTAACCGTCTTAGAGATAGGAAGTGGCATCTCATTGTGGTTTCGATTTGCATTTCTCTAATGACTAAAGATGTTAAGCATTTTTTTCATGGGCTTATTGGCCATTTGTGTATCTTCTTGTAGAAAAGACTGTTTAAATCCTTTGTCCATTTTTAAATTGGGTTATCTTTTTTGTTGTTAAGTTACAAAGAGTTCTTTATATATTCTGAATACTAGACCTTTATCCAGATGTATGATTTGCGAACATATTCTTTCATTCTATGGGTAATTCTTTCCTATAAATACCGTATAGCAGGAGTCAACAAACTTTTACTATGAAAGGCCAAATAGTAAATATTTTAGGCTTTGTGGGCCCTGTAGTCAGTGTTGCAACTCTTCTCCTTTGCTGTTATAGGGAGAAAGCAATCATAGACAATGTAAACAAATGAGGATCGCTGTGTTCCTATAAAACTTTGTGTAAAGACACTGAAATTTGAATTTCATATAACTTTTATTGTCATTTTTTCCCAAAGTGTAAGAACTACTAGCTCATGGACCTGTCTGTAATATTCCATCTCACATGTATATGTAGGGATTTTTATGTTCTTTTACTGTGGTATTATTCTTGTTTGACTTTGTGGAAATAAAATACCATTTTTATAGATAGCATTATGAATGCATAGAAAGTCATCAGGAATTGAAGTAAGAATAATATCTAAGAAATTTTTTATTATAAGGACAAATGTATATTTTTCTTCAGTTTTCTTTTGACTATTTAAATAATAACTTGTCAAATGTGAATAGTCTCCCCACTTATTTATTTTAGTTGTTTTTATTTTTATGTATATAATACTTTTTGAAGGCTTACTGTACTTACATGTCTTAATACAGTAGGAATTAAACTTTTCTGTTTGGTTTGGAGATTTAATGTTGGGCCCTGAAACATGTTCGAAATCATGAAGAACTTTCATTTCAACAAATATGAAAGAGTTTTTACTGAGGTAATCTATTGTTGGCATATAATACAAGCATGTTTACTGGGATTAGTATTCTGTATGTAAAAGAATATAGTATACTTGTAATCATTTAAAGGAAAGTTTATTCCCTGACAATTCAACAAAATTAGATTTTGCCACTTGTCTGTATGAGTAAAAAATAAGCATTGCAGTGCTTGTATTATTTTTTTTTTCTGAGACAGCATTTTGATAAATAAAATTAACCTGGGTATACATTGAACATGTTCCATCGTCAAATTGGTATTGTGATATTCAAATAGAATGTAAATAACTCATCTGTGGTAAGCAAAGAGGAATGAGATTTGTTGGTGTTTAGTCTCTTTCCCTTTGACCTAATTTCTTTAGAGAAATATTTTGTTCTTATGTTCTCAGGCCAGATTTTCCTGT
This sequence comes from Panthera uncia, assembly GCF_023721935.1. Lineage (NCBI taxonomy): Eukaryota > Metazoa > Chordata > Mammalia > Carnivora > Felidae > Panthera > Panthera uncia. The sequence goes on along the minus strand of NW_026057582.1, from coordinate 104,540,350 downwards.
CAAACAGCCTGAACTAGATCAGAGGATTCTCTGCCCTTTAATCCTTGCCCTGTTTACCATCAGTAACAATTGTAAGATGAGGCTTCATTTTAGAGTAAAGGCCATTGACTATCTTTCCCAATGGTGGGGAATGGTGATAATGTATTGGGGGTTGTGTAAACCAAAGGTACTTGGAATAGTTTGGTCTTTTTCTTGAGGTAAGCATTTATAGGTGATTAATACAAAGAAAACATGGATGATCTCTTTTCTAGTTTAAAATTTGCTGCTAGAGTTTATCCAGATGTATTTTTGATTGGCCTTGTGTTTAAGAATAGACAAATAAGCATTAGATTGAATTAATAATTAGATTTATTTTTGAAATATGGAATTGTCTGGGGTTTTTTTAATATAGATTATTTTGTGAGATTTAGGTGTGCTTACCAGTACAGTTTTTCTTGTAATCTATGAATAGGTAGTTACACTATTCCCATAAGAGAGATTCTCATAGATTTAAATATTCTTCTTTGCAGTTTTTCTAGTTAGATTACACAAAGGTTAATACAAAAATGTATTACCCAGACCTACCAACCTATAACTAATTCCTGTGTATCGTTTGTTCTGTATCTGTTAGTAATCTGTGTGAGAGTCTCTTCTGTGCTGCTTTCCAAGGTACCTTTACCATTAGTAGGGGTAGGCTTAGAGAAGGTTAAGAGTTTATGTCCATATACATATATCCTACAGCTGTGTTTTAAAAGGAGAGAAAAAAATCCACTTTGGTTTAACATAGGTTATTCTATAGCTGATGCATTGGAATTGAGACACCTTTTTTACCCTCATTTTTAATTGTTATTTTATTGTTTTCAAAAGCTGTATGATTATCTATAAGTCAATATGAATGAGAATGTTATTTTGTTAGTTCCTTAGTGGTTTTTAGGCTAAAGAAATAAGAACTAGTGGAGTTGTTAAAGATAAAAATTAGGAAGGCATGAAACAATTTTATGTTTACCAAATCATGGTTTTAAAAATGCTCATAAGGGGCGCCTGGGTGGCTCAGTCGGTTAAGCATCCGACTTCAGCTCAGGTCACGATCTCGCGGTCCGCGAGTTCGAGCCCCACGTCGGGCTCTGGGCTGATGGCTCAGAGCCTGGAGCCTGCTTCCGATTCTGTGTCTCCCTCTCTCTCTGCCCCTCCCCCATTCATGCTCTGTCTCTCTCTGTCTCAAAAATAAACGTTAAAAAAAATTTAAAAAAAAATAAAAATGTTCATAGGTTTGAAAGGAACCTAAAGAATATACTTTTTTTTCCCCTTTTTCTGGGGGATTGGAATTGATTTCTTTTATTATTATTTTTTTTAATTTTTTTTTCAACGTTTTTTATTGATTTTTGGGACAGAGAGAGACAGAGCATGAACGGGGGAGGGGCAGAGAGAGAGGGAGACACAGAATCGGAAACAGGCTCCAGGCTCCAAGCCATCAGTCCAGAGCCTGACGCGGGGCTCGAACTCACGGACCGCGAGATCGTGACCTGGCTGAAGTCGGACGCTTAACCGACTGCGCCACCCAGGCGCCCCTATTATTTTTTTTAAAACATTTATTTATGAGAGAGAGAGCACAAGGGGGTGGGCAGAGAGAGGGAGGGAGACAGAATCCAAAGCGGGTTCCAGGCTCTGAGCTGTCAGCACAGAGCCCGACTTGGGGCTCAGACTCACAAACTGCGAGATCATGACCTGAGCCAAAGTTAGATGCTTAACTGACTGAACCACTCAGGCACTCCTGATTTCTCTCTTTTAACTTCTGTGTATATTTGAAGTTTTTCATAAGGAAATGTTGAAAAAATAGAATAATTTATTTGTGCTTTACTTTTTTTTCACAGTTTTTCATTCAAGTATTTCAATAAAATAAGTGATTAATATTTTTATAGTGGTTGTTTTTAAAATTAAATTTAATGAATGGGAAGTTGAAAGAATGTCAGCCAATCTTTCCTCTTAATGAAGTATATCACAAAATGAAAGAACCTAGTGGAAATGAACAAAATGTGGTTTAATGAACTCATTTATCTGTATCATCTATCTTAGATGTAAGCTAGGTTGTTTGTTGTGTCTAGTGAAGGAACTACAAACCTACTTTTTGTCAAGTGTGTAGTTTTCATTTACAGTGAGTTTTTAATGTTAAATGCTATTTGAATTATTTATTTTTCTCTGCTGACCTTTCCTTTTACAGCATCCACCCGCTTTGTGAAGTGTGAAAAATGTCATCATTTTTTTGTTGTGCTATCTGAAGCAGACTCCAAGAAAAGCATAATTAAAGAACCTGAATCAGCAGCAGAAGCTGTAAAATTGGCTTTCCAACAGAAACCACCTCCTCCCCCCAAGAAGGTATAGGTCTTAGCTCAGTCCTGTAAGCACTTTGTCTTGAAAACATTTCATTGCTCCCCTCTCCCAGTTGACATTGGATCTTAATGCTAGTACCTAAACAAGTATTAAGTTCTTAATATAGACTATATGTGGCTAAATTCTTATTGATATTTGGTACTTGGAATTTAGGTATGGAGTCCCAATGCTATTTTCCCATGTTATGATTACTGCATTCAGTAGCAATGAAATAGAGTTGGATGATTGTTAAAATGGTGTTCATACTAAATTAATCTAAAATGATACCCAGGGGTGTCTGGATGGCTCAGTTGGTTAAGCGTCCCACTCTAGATCTCAGCTCAAATCTTGATCTCAGGGTCGTGAGTTCAAGCTCTGCATTGGGCTCTGCACTGGGCATGAAGCCTACTTAGAAAAATAAAAAAACAATATCCATAAAATTGAGCAGCTATGGATTTCTTTTTCTTAGTTGGGGCCCCTTATTAACACCAGGCTGCAATTTCTCCCCATAAATTAGTCTATTGTCTGGTAAAACAGCCTCAGTGTTAACAATGGAAGCAAAATTTTCTCACAACTAGTGTATCAGGGCTGTCCTATATAGCACTGTGGCTTTTGTGGTGTGGGCTCCTTCCAGGAGTCTCAGACAGACTGTGATCTGGCCATATGAAACATGGCAGAATGTATTACCAGCTACATTGGGTACTTGGTCTGTTCTTTCTGAGAACAGGGAGCCCTGCCCTGGGGCTATGTGCCCTCTGTTCTGCATGTCTCAAATGTTTGCACACTTAGATTATTTCTCATCCCCTGCTTCACTGTAGCTTTCATATGCTGTTAAGACACCAGTCCATTTATTTCCATTGTGCTGTGGCAGATTTAATAATTCATAGATATAATTTGTGAGGAATCAATATTTTTTTAAGTTTATTTGTTTTGAGAGAGAGAGAAACAGAGCCAGGGAGGGGCAGATACAGAGGGATAGAGAATCCTAAGCAGGCTCTGCACTAACAGTGCACGGGGCTTGAACTCTTGAACAACAAGATCATGACCTGAGCTGAAACCAGGAGTCAGATGCTTAACCGACTGAACCACCCAGGAGCCCCAGAAATCAAGAAGATTTTTAAAAAACATAATAAAAAGCATATGGTCAACAACTAAAGAATTTATCATGTAAATATAGTGTAATGGTAAATATAGCTATTAACCTTTGTATACTCCATTAGGTTGTCTAGACTTTAGATATTAGAGTTAAAGTTCTAGAAAATAGGTAATTTAACTATTTTCAGGAGTTAGTGAATATGAACAGTTAATTTTTTTTTTTTTTTAAGTTTATTTTTTGAGAGAAAGAGCAAGCAGGGGAGGGAGAGAGGATCTGAAGTGGGCTCCATGCTGACAGCAGAGAGCCTGATGCGGGGCTCGAACTTACTAACGCGAGATCATGACCTGAGCTGAAGTTGGACGCTCAGCTGAGCCAGCCAGGCACCCTAACAGTTAATTTCTGTTTACTAGTAAAGCTGAAGGAATTTACCCCAGGTTCCATGCTGTTAGCAATATCCAAGTCTCAAACAGAGCTTTAGTTTCTAAGAATAAGGTTTTTTAGCTTGCCATGTAGATAAATGAGTAGCTTTAAAGTTAATGTCTGAGAAAAAACCTAAATATTTGTGAATATTCAAACATATAGCTGCTGGTAATGGCTTTGATTATATAATGCCTAGTTTTTAAAAGAGTAGATTTATAATATGTTATCTTTCTGAAGAATATCATTCATGTGATTGAGGGAGGTATAGAAAGGATTTATTTTGGGGCACCTGAGTGGCTCAGTTGGTTAAGCGCCTGGCTTTTGATTTCAGCTCAGGTCATGATCTCATGGGTTCATGGAATTGAGCTCCACCTCAGGCTCTGCGCTGACAGTGCGGAGCCTGTTTGGGATTCTCTGTCTCCCTCCCTCTCTGCCCTTCCCCTGCTCGCTCTCTCTCTCTCTCTCTCTCTCTCTCTCTCACACACACACACACACACACACACTCTTTCAAAATAAATAAATAAATAAATGAATATAATAATAATAATAATAAAGGATTTATTTTAATGATTTACATTACTGATGATATTTTTAAACTCCTGGTGGCATATGTAGGTATTCCAAGTGACTTTAATAATCAACTTTTAAAAATTAGGATTAATGACATTATATATAGAACAGAAACCAGCAGAGCATTATATGAGTACAGTGATACTTTGTTAAGCTAAAGAACAAATGAATTGTGTTTTTGTCCACATAGGTTTGGGGCTTCTGAATCATTGCTACATAAGTATCATACCCTTGGCATTTTGTTTTTGATGGGTCTTTGTTCAAATTTAAAACTGTGAGCAAATATGCTCACTGTATAACTTCTTAATGTGTATATGTGTTTTTTTTATGATAGCTCATAGTAAATTATTCATAACCAATCATTTTTCAGATTTATAACTACCTCGACAAGTATGTTGTTGGCCAATCATTTGCTAAGAAGGTGCTTTCAGTTGCTGTGTACAATCATTATAAGAGAATATATAACAATATCCCAGCTAATCTGAGACAGCAAGCAGAGGTTGAGAAGCAGACATCATTAACACCTAGAGGTTAGTGTTTTGATAACTGACTAAAATAGAGTGTACATACTTAGACGTAATCTTTATTTGCAACTCCTTGCTTTTGTCCTAAAATTCTTTTAGTATTTCATAAAACTTTGTTTTCAGTTATATGTGCATGGGTTCTGAGTCACAGAGTGAAATGTATTTCTTATCAAGGGTCTCAGTGAAAAATGTTTGAAAGTAACTGGAGTAGAGATGGAGACATAATCTTTGAATTATAGACTTCACCACAATTGGTTCCCTATTACCAGATCATGTGCCTCAGTCAGAGATGTATGAAGATAGATGATAACTGTCACACAACATATCCAGCATTCTTTCCTGTTTAGACCCCAGCTACAGAGTGTATGTAAGATTAAGGGCAAATTTGTATAATGCCTATTAATGATAGATTCTAATATTACTGATATACTATATAATTTAAATTTACTGTAGACAATAATGTGTGTTATATTAATAGGATGATATTATTTAAAAAACTATGAATAGAGTAAAATGCAAATTTTTTACGTTTTTTTGTTTTTAATTGGCCAGGGAGCCCTGATTTCTTATTTAGGCCTATAATATACCATTTTACATTCTTTTAGTCATCATTTTACAGTTTGAGGGAGTTCAACTAAATACTTATATTTAAAAAACTATATAATATCCTTTGATTACTTTTGGTAGCTATTAAATATATAACTTACTGGCTCATTGAAGACAACTTGTCCACTTGTTGAATTTACTGTAAATAGTTATGTGGTAGTATCAGTTACTTTATTTTTAGAAAGTATAAGTCATAATAACTAATGGAAGACCCGGAGCCTTCATTTTTATAAAGTCCAAATAGCATTATCTAGTCATGACACAAAACGATTTTTTCTGGTTCTCTCAGTCAGCAAATCAGTAGTTAAGGTGTTCAAAGTATAGGGAAAACAAATGGTTATATGGTATTTATGATATGAGCAGTTTAAACTTTTGTTGAAAATTTAAATTATTGCTTCTGTTTTCTTAAATACCAAGTCAGTACTTGACAGATGTGGATATTAGCAACTGGACAGCCATCGTTAACATGTTTGGGTTTTTAATGTTTTTAATATAGACAGGATGTAACATATAGATTTTTTCATAATGTGAAAAGCTACAAAGCATTAATGAACACATTCTTTATACATATTTAGAAAAGGGCAAGAAGGGAGATATCCCTCATTTGTTCCTCCAAACTAAACAAATATACATTTTCATGTTGTCATTTTATCCTCTTTCTTAGAATTAGAAATAAGAAGACGGGAGGATGAGTACAGATTTACAAGTAAGTGACCTCTCCTCAGGTCCTCCTCTGTAATCATTCTTCCTTTTGAGATTTATCTCTGTGAAGGATGTCAGCAGTAGTCATGGTAGATATATATTAGCTTGTGTATTACCAAGAAAGATATTGTATATTATCTAAACATGCTTATCATACATGGTATATATAACTTTGGAACAGTTTCTCATAGCTAGTATGTGTACTTTATATATGTTGGGTTACTTCACATATTCAATTTTTATCTTTTCTGTTGTGATATTTCTTAAAGTATAATGTTAGAGAAATAAAAAATATTATATATAGTTCTCTATAAATATATACCTATATGCATATTAACAGGAGTTGTGTTTTTTAAAATCTGTAGCTTGCTATTTTGTATCTTTTTCCCCCCCATACAAGCAGAGTTGGCCTGCTTATGTGTGACAGAAATTTTGGGGGAGACAGATTATCTTCCAGATTCCCTTTGCCAGAAACCACACTTTTTATTTTTGGTGTTTATGAAACTTGGTATACCCTTGCAAATTATGACTAAGCCCCAACTCAGTGTTTCCAGCCCTGGATTGTCTCTTTAAGCATCAGATAGTCTGATGGAGGGTGTGGAAGGACCTGATATTCTAAGGATAGTGGTCATTCTGTTGTCTTGCACGTATTTTTTTGGATGTGGATATGTAGTGCTTCACAGATGGTAAAGGCTCACAAAAAAAGAGGCACCTAGCTGGCTCAGTTGGAGGAGCATGTGACTCTTGGTCTCGGGGTCATGAGTTCGAGCCCCATATTGGATGGAGTGATTGCTTAAGTAAATAAAATATTTTAAAAATTCACGTTGCATTTTGTTTCAGTAATTAAAATAACAAAATAAAACAGATAAGCCACTATGAACACATTTTACCTATAAGTTTGGTACTTTTATATTTGCCTTTGAACCAAGCTATATTATGTATCTACTGTTTGAAGTATACTGTATATACTGGATGAGCCATGAGAATATAACTAGTTTACCAATTCTGGCATGAGATCTAGTGCATGTAATAAAATTGTACTATTTCTAGTTATTCTTAAATTGTATGGAAATAATAAGTATATCATGCATGGTAAGATTAAATACAATGCAGTAGAATTAGATTATATATAAGAATGTAAGATCTAAATAATAAACTTTAAGTCCATGTATAATTTTTATTTTCTAAACCAAAAATATAATCAAATATGCTGTCAGTGCTATATTCATAAATTTGGACAGATAGCTAGTGAAGCTAGTATGAATTAAATTAGTAAAGGAAAGTCTATAATGAATATTTTGAAAGAAATATATTGTAGTGATTTAATGAAATTTAAATGTTAACAAGTAACACTATCTAAGAACCTAGGTAAAAGCAATTCATAATTATAATGACAGATTGACTTGGAAAGTAATATTTTGAAAACTTAAATTTATTTTCATTATAGTTTCCACTTGTTATATGTGGGGTTATAGGTTCTAAAGTTAGGACATTAGATCTAAAATGACACATAATCAAAATATTCTTTAAAGTTTCTTTTGGAAATCACATGTCAGATATACTACTCTCAATAAGACTGATAGATTTTGTCTCCATCATTGGAACATAATGTTTTTCTTAAGTTGAGCACCAGATGAAACAGTTGGCTTGCATTAAGGGCTATGTTATACAAGTAACTTAAACACTAGGAAAATAGCAATACTGATAGCAAATTCTTTTATAACATTTATAAAATTCTGCCAGGTACAGTTCTAAGTGTTTTACATATTTTAACTGATTTGATCTTCCTAACACCTATGAGACAGAAACTATTATTTTCACCTCCATTTTATAGATAAGAAAAGTGAACTATGGAAATTTTAAGGAATTTGCCCAGGGCCATATGGCTAGTGAACTCCATGCAACTAACCATACACTAGTCTGCTCACTGATTGTAGAGAGCTGCTTCATGCATTGAGAGAGATGCAGAAAAACAAACTAAATGAAAGGAGAGTTATTTCAAGTTTACTCTGGAGCATAATTTCATGAAATGGAATGACAAACATCATGTACTATTTAAATTATTCCTCTCTTTTAAATTTAACTTAAATCATGTGTAAGTTAAATACATTTATCCTGAAGTGCCTGGGTGGCTTGATTTCAGCTCAGGTCATGATTTCGCAGTTTCGAAAGCCCCATGTCGGGCTCTGTGCACTGACCGCACAGAGTCTGCTTGGGATTCTCTCTCTCCCTCTCTCTCTGCCCCTCTCCCGCTCCCACTGTCTCTCTCAAAATAAATAATTTTTTAGAAAACTTAAACACATTTACTCTGTGACTCTACTGTAGTTAATATGCTTCTTGTACTTCTGTTCAGATTTTTGTTCACCTCAATAATTTTTACCCCATTGGGCCAACCTACACTCGAGGCAAAGCCTCTTCCTATATTGTGACAATTCCTAACTAGATTTTGCTGAAATAAAAAAAGAAATTTTCTTTTACTGGGGACAACTAGCTAACTAACTAAACTCATGTTAAGAGACAGCATTTTTTTTCCTGATATGGATTATAATGAGGCATAGCATTGTGAATTATTCGCTAATAACCATCAAATGTAGCACAATTTAAAATGTTTATTGAAAGCCTATTTTTTTAAACTTTATCTTTATTTATTTTGAGGAAGATATAGAGAACAGGTGAGGGAATGGCGGAGAGAGAAGTAGACAGAATCCCAAGCCGGCTCTATGCTGTTAGTGCAGAGTCGGGTGTGGGGCTTGAATTCACGAACCATGAGATCGTGACCTGAGCTGAAATCAAGACTCAGATGCGTAACTGACTGAGCCCCTCAGGCGCACCTTGAATGCCTATTTTTGATGATTAGAATAAGCATTTACTTTTTTTTTTAATGTTTATTTATTTTTGAGAGAGGGAGAGTGTGAGTGGGGGAGGGGCAGAGAGAGAGAGAGGGAGACCAAGGATCTGAAGCTGTCTGTGCTGACAGCAGAGAGCCCAATGTGGGGCTCAAACTCACAAACCATGAGATTATGACCTGAGCTGAAGGTGGACGCTTAACCAACTGAGCCACCCAGGTGCCCCAGGATAACCATTTACTTTAAGTGTGACCCTAAGATAATTTGAAAGTGCCAGCCAGATGGAATAGGACCATAATAATAGTTATGTTGACTGAACATCTATATATTGGTTTGATTAAAACAGTAATGCTTTGGAAAGTACTGATATTCTTAATCCATTTATTAGAAACAACCTAAAAACAAATCCAGAAAATATAAACAAGTAGGGTATGAGCACAGATTCCTCAAATGCTGATGATGAGGAGCAGTATGGATATTTACAAATCTGGATAACTGAAAAGACTTTTGGAATTCTTTCCTTCAGCCGAGAGAGTAAGAACAAAGTTGTTCTGTTTTTAGGCACCCAATTGATAAACTGATAGTTCACCAGCAATACCATTCCCATTTAGTTAAGCATTGTGTGTCTAATAAAGGGACTGGAAAGATCCATTCAAGATCCTATAAAATCAAAATTCAGATAGAACCAGGGATAGTGAGTCTTACTGTATTTGGTTCCTCTGGTAGACTCACAGAATCATTTTTTAAATGTGAAAGAGACTATAGAAGTCATGTATCTTGATAATTTTATTTAATAGGTAAGGAAGCAGGCCCAGTAAAGTTAAGTGATTTGCCATGGTCCTACAGCCACACAGTGATAGAAAAGGACTGGAACCCAGGTTCCCTATTTCTCTGTTTTAGTCTTGGTTGTCTTACTGTGTTCACTGTGTTCAATGTGTCTTGCTTTTTCTACAGTCCTTCATTTGTAATGAAAAAATCTATATATATTTGTCTTTTAAAGTGCCTCCAAATGAATTGCATTTTATTCTTATACCTTCCAACCATGTGTTTGAAATTGATAAGGCAGGTATTATTGCCATTTTCTAGGTTAGGAAACAGAAACACAAAGTTTATATGACTAGCCCAGGATCACAGATCTTTTTAGACACAATGGAAAGACCAAAGCTAAAGCTTTGTGATTGTCAGCACTGTTCTCCTTCCTTTACACTGCCTTCCCTTAAGTTAAAGGGATTTACATAAATACGGAGGGTAAAAAGAATCCATTTATTTTACTTAAGGTTCCCTGAATAATCATATGTTTTACATTTGTGACTAGATAATTTGAGGTTTTCTTCCTTTTGAGGTAAGACAGAATATCAGAATATTTGTTTTTCTAAATATGTGATTGGTCTTAGATTTAGGGTTTTATTGGGTATTTTTTCAAGTAAGAGCAAATGAAGCTCTAAGAATTTCTTTGTCATTCTTTCAGAATTGCTTCAGATTGCTGGAATTAGTCCACATGGTAATGCTCTAGGAGCATCAATGCAGCAACAGGTAAATCAACAAATACCTCAGGAAAAACGAGGAGGTGAAGTATTGGATTCTTCCCATGATGACATAAAACTTGAAAAGAGTAATATTTTGCTGCTTGGACCAACTGGGTCAGGTAAATAACTTCCTGAAAAAATTACTCATTTAAAAGAAAAAAAAAGAATATAAATGATTTTGTAAGCTGTGTCTTATGATTGGGGGATTCTGGCTTTTGGGAAGAAATCTAAGGGCCAGTCCTTTGGATACATTATCAGTATCTGTGCATAGACTTCAGGCTGAATTTGAGGAATTGGCAATGCCCTTTAGCCCAATCCCTAACATCTTAATAGGAGTAATAAAAATAACATACCATTAAATCTGAACAATAGTAGAGAAAAGATGTATAAGTAATTTTTTATTATATACTATTTAGATTTAATACATTTTACATTTTTGTAGAGAAATTCTATATCAACATATTTTTCGTAAACTTTTAGTTGCTATTTCTATTTGTAGGTAAAACTCTGCTGGCACAAACTCTAGCTAAATGCCTTGATGTTCCTTTTGCTATCTGTGACTGTACAACTTTGACTCAAGCTGGATATGTAGGCGAAGACATTGAATCTGTGATTGCCAAACTGCTCCAAGATGCCAATTATAATGTAGAAAAAGCACAGCAAGGTATGTTTTCAGTATAGTTTGTCTATCCCCAGATGTAGACTATTGGGAAAGCATTAAGAGATCCTATAATTCTTGTTTTGAGTTGAGGAATAAAACTTTGTAATTGTATAAAGGTAGCTATGTTAAACATTTTCTAGCATACTAAGGGCCACAAAGTTTGCTTTTGCCCTATTGTCATAAGATGGGTACGAGGGTGAAAACAGGCCAGATTATTATTCCATTAGATCCTTAATGCTATCATTATTTTTCCTGTTCTGACTTCCCTCTAGACTCCTGATCCTGGGGTGGGTTAGGAGGACAAGGGCAAGAGAGTGTAGGATGAATCTAGAAACAGATTAGCTTGTTGACCTACAGGATGTCCTAGATGCTGCATTTCTCCTTTCCCCATCTATCATCTGTCCTTATTTACATGAAGAGCTTGACAAGTTCTTGTCCAAATTCCTTTAAGACAAGAGTATAGGTGGGAAAGAGTAAAAAGTTTTGCTAGTACCAGCACTGTATATACCTCCTGCTTCAAGACTATACCTTTATCTCAGCTTCCTAGAATAAAGAACCTGAAAACATTAGTGGGGTAGATAACTAATGTCAGAATTGTTATCATACCCTAGTGATGCTCTATGAAATAAATTATAAAACATTTACACAATGATGAATGGGAGATCAGGCAGTGTATTTTTATAAAATTAAGCTTTGTATATATTTGCTCTCTAGCTACTTAGTCTTTTAAAACTGAGGTTATCTTGTGTATATCATTTTCATATTATAAATAGAATCCTCCTTAAATTATAGGAATTGTCTTTCTGGATGAAGTAGATAAGATTGGCAGTGTGCCAGGCATTCATCAGTTACGGGATGTAGGTGGAGAAGGCGTTCAGCAAGTAAGCAGTTGAATATTTTGTTCAAGCCCACTAAAAGGAAGGGAATACATCAACCTCCCAAATATTGTACGTTTGGTTTCGCATTCAATTAGATTCTGTTTTGTTTATTTCTTCCACCCCAGACTCCACATACCATTTTAAAGTAGTTCAGAAAGCTATTGGTGATTTTAAGTACCAAATTACCTTTCTTAGGAAATTAAAATTATTTTAAAGAATAGAAAAAATGACATTTGATTTTTGTTGGTTTTATTCTTTAGAGGCCCAGTTAAACATTTCTAGATGACTCTTGAAAGTTCTGGTTCTAATTAGACATAAATGAAGTATGTACATGTATCTTATTCTTTTCACTTGACAATAGGATAAAATAGATAAAATAGTGTTTCATTTCATGGAGAGTCATAAGTGAAGTCTTAATGATCTATTTGCAACTTGACTTTTTATTGGTAACTAATTATGACATAAACTGTAGGGTAAGGAAAATTGCTTTCATTTTTATTTTGACCAAGACAAAAAGGTCACACTTATAAAATGTGCTAGATAATTTTTTTATAAAAGCCTCCCAAAATATAGGTAGTCTCAAAGTTTAATAGTAGTAGTAGAAAAGAATTTTAATTTCTATGAAAGACAAATCAACTATTTTCAAATTTTCAATGTTCCTACCATGGTTGCCTACCATCTTACAGAGTCATAATCCTGTATTTAGGTCAGAATTCTATCTTTACCATCAAAAGCAGCTTTTTAAGTTGACTATTTCCTGAGTGCATCAGGAGTCTGTAACTATTCCAAATAAATTTACGAATTGTTAGTGTGATAGTGCATTTGATTTTCATGTTAGTTGTAGCAATGTGGGAGTTTTCTTTAATTATGCTCATTGACCATAACCACATTATTTTCCCCTTTGAATCTCATTATCTAAAGTACAATAAATAATACACTTACACAATGATGTTATAAATAATTTATTCTTTATTTAGGGGTTATTAAAACTACTAGAAGGCACGATAGTTAATGTTCCAGAAAAGAATTCCCGCAAGTTACGTGGAGAAACAGTACAAGTTGATACAACAAACATCCTGTTTGTTGCATCTGGTGCTTTCAATGGCTTAGACAGAATCATCAGCAGGAGGAAAAATGAAAAGGTAAGTTTTTCTGAAGGGTTATTAGGATGGAGCACTTCTTCATATCTGCAAGGTACATGCCTAGTAACTATTTGTTGATTGATTACAATAAAATGTAATGTCAACATAGTGTCAAGCAGCCCAAAACACACCAGTATTTTCCATGTTTTTGTGTTTTACATAATTGGTAACCACAAATGATTTCTTTTATATAACATAATATTCTACCTAAATGAATATATCATAGATCAACTGTGCTACATTGCTTGCTTTAAGTCTCCTTGGCTTTGTACCCACTAGTGTAAGTAGTAGTTTAGTAGCAGTAAAAAAATAATGCTGCTGATGGGATGGTTGCCTGTGGTGGTTCTTTGGATAGCCTAGGTAAGAAAAACTCACGTACGATACTAACCGAACCATGTAATGCTGTTATTCCTCAGTATCAGGCCTTATTCAACATGGATAAGGTTAGGTTTTAATTTTTCATGTTAATTTGTTTTTGCTTTTGAAATTCTGCTTAGACTGACAAATTGGAAGAAATTATTTCATTGTGTGTACATGAGAGAGAAAGAGGGAGGGAGATAACTTTATATTTAAAATTCTGGGGGTGCCTGTCTGGCTCAGTCACTAGAGCATGAGACTTTTGATCTTCGAGACGTGAGTTTATGCTCCATGTTGGGTGTAGAGTGTACTTTAAAAAAACAAAGAACATGTTCTGATACTTAATTATAATTAGCTATTCCAAAAAATTTGAAACTTGGAACATGTAGAAAAGAACAGTTAAAAGTAATGTCCAAAAAGAGATCAGAAACATGTAGAAGGAAGGTTCAGGTTGTAGGTCATTTGAACTTCTTAACAAAAAGTAGGGAGATATCCTGGGCTCTAGTTCTTATTATCTGAAAGAGGAAGTGTGTGAGGTCTTCAGGAGAGACCGAGATTGAAAACGAGTTTGTCAGGGTGCCTGAGGGGCTCACTCAGTTGAGTTTCCAACTCTTGATCTCAGCTCAGGTGTTGAGCTCGGGGGTGTGGGGGGAAAAAAAAGAGTTTGTCACATAGATCTTTATGAAAAAGAGAGAGATGTAAGACAGTCGTCAGTAGTGATTTTACAGAGGATTAAATACATCCATGTGGCTGTTTTTATCGACTCTTACTGAAAGCCAGGGGTACAATATTAAATACTGCACCTATATTCCAACCATATCAGACTGCTTGCATTCCTAACTTTTATTCCTCTTGCCTTTGTTCATGGCTTCCCCTACCTCAATCAAGTTGGCAAATATATGTTCATCTTTTAAGACTCAGTCTGTTACCAAGTCTGATAAACTGATCAGGCAGTTTATCTGTGAAGGCTTTCTTGATCATCTTCTACCCTCCCTCCCTGCTATGTGCCTCTTTTCCTACTTCCACTGCTACAATCCTGTACAGTCCTGTGATACTTTTAACGCCTTCATGTGTTCTCACTCTGAATAAGCCCCTTTAGGATAATGGCTGTCTTCAGGTTTGTATTTCCAGTGTTTTATAATGTTTTGTAAATTATATACTTATATAATTATAAATTATATATATTATATAATATATATTTATATTATATAAATTATAAATATTTATATTTATATTTAATATATTAAATTTAATATAATTTAATGTATTTAATATTTATTTAATAATTTAAATTTAATAAATATTAAATTTAATATATTAAAATATATATTTATATGAATTATAAATTATATATTATATATAATTTACAAAACATATAACAAAATAAATGTGTGTATTTTTATGTATGTTTATATATATAATAAATATATATATAGTATTGAATGGAAGGTGTTTGTTTTTTTTTTTCTGATACACTACTGTCCATGTGGAGAGTCAGAGGAGTGGATTTTTTTTTTTTAAGTTTATTTATTTTGAAAGAGCGAGAGACTGAGGGAGGCGCAGAAAGAAGGAACAAGAGAGAATCCCAAGCAGGCTCCGCACTGCCAGGGCAGAGCCCAGTGTAGGGCTCAAACTCACAAACAGATCACGACCTGAGGTGAAACCAACAGTCAGTCGGACACTTAACTGACTGAGCCACTCAGGAGCCCCAAGGAATGGATTTTTAACTTAGGCTGACCATGTGCTTCTCTTGTACTTCTGACAAAGCTGTATGAAATACCAAAATGTCAAAACATTCTGACGGTTGCCTGGAGTATAGTTCTTTTATACTGACTGAAGCAAGATCCATACACCTTAGATACCCAGCTTTTTTTTTTTTAAACAATGGGTGTTTTTTGTTTTTGTTTTTAGATTTTATTTTTATAAGTAATCACTATAGCCGGTGTGGGGTTTGAGCTCACAGTCTGAGATCAAGTCACATGCTCCACCATCTGAGCCAGCGAGATACCCCGATACCCAGCTTTTTGCAGCAAAGTAGTATTCTTGTTTGATGTCATTCTTATATGTTTTTTATAAAATCAGAGTTATTCTCATAGGTTGATGTATGCTGCAACCTCAGATCATGATTTTAATAGAATGCTTAGCAGTGACTTAAGACACTTGGGCATAATTTCCTCATAAGGCTGCTTGTTCCTTAGTCACTACTACTACTGTTTACGCTATTACGCTAAAATTAACTTTGGTTACAAAGTAATTACTATCTCCGTTTTTATAGTTCTTACACATTTTATTACTTTTTAATTAAATTTTTTTTACCTTTATTAATTTTTGAGAGAGAGACAGAGAGTGAGCAGGGGAGGGGCAGAGAGAGAGGGAGACACAGAATCTGAATCAGGCTCCAGGCTCTGAGCTGCCAGCAGAGAGCCCGACCTGAGGCTCAAACTCATGAACCGTGAGATCATGACCTGAGCTGAAGTCAGACACTTAAGCGACCCAGGCATCCCTTAATCTTTTATTTTTTAGGGAGAGCATATAAGCAGCAGGGGGGGGGGGGGGGGGGGGGGGAGAGAGAGCGCAAGCAAACGGGAGGAACAGAGAGAGAGAGAGAGAGAGAGAGAGGGAGACAAAGAATCCAAAGCAGGCTCCAGGCTCTGAGCTGTCATCACAGAGCCCAACACGGGGCTCAAACTCATAAACTGCGAGATCATGACCTGAGCAGAAGTCGAACGCTTAATTAACTGAGCCACCAGGCACCCCTAGAATTCATTCTTTGAGAGTTGGTTATTAAATGGTGGTTTAGTTCTCAATTCTGAAGACAGATAGGCCTGAGTTCAAATCCTGGATTTACCACTTACCGCAAGGAGAGCTTGGTCAAGGTACTTAACCTCTCCAAGCTCATTTTCTTCACTTATAAAATGTGAATGATAATAGAACTTTCTTCTATTGCAAAGGTCATGTGAGAAATATATGCAGAGTACTTAGTACAATGCAATTTCATTCTACTATTTATAATACCTGTCTTTTCTTGGCAGTATCTTGGATTTGGAACGCCATCTAATTTGGGAAAAGGCAGAAGGGCTGCAGCTGCTGCAGACCTTGCCAATCGAAGTGGAGAATCAAATACTCACCAAGACATTGAAGAAAAAGATCGCTTATTACGTCACGTTGAAGCCAGAGATCTCATTGAATTTGGCATGATTCCCGAGTTTGTGGGACGGTTGCCTGTGGTAGTTCCTTTGCATAGCCTAGATGAGAAAACACTTGTACAAATACTAACTGAGCCACGTAATGCTGTTATTCCTCAGTACCAGGCCTTATTCAGCATGGATAAGGTTAGATTTTTATTTTTCATACTTAGTTAATTTATGGGTTTTTGCTGTTGGAACTCTGCATAAATTAGCTCAACAAAAAGCAAAAGCAGTCCTCCTTATCCAGAATACCAGCCTATACCTGGTATTTCTATACCTCACTAAATGTGGATCTAAGTATTGGGAAAGGCAGCGTGTTACATTAAACATTTAGGAGTTGGCTTTATTTTTTTGTCTTAATTAAAATTGTTAATGAAGCTTAAAGCCTAAGTATACATATATAGAGAGAGAATTTATACCAGTAGCCTATCCCCTACCCCTCAAGCCATACACACAGGATTGTCCTTTCAGCCTTAAAATTCTAAATGCTTTTGTTACAACATACTGTGTATATTTTTATATACTTTTGTCTAAAGTTCTATCACCTTCCACATCTACTTCTGTGTAACCAGACATCCAATCCCACATCCCCACAATTCCGATCACATAGCTTATGTTTTGGGTTTTATGAACTTAGGGTCTTTAAATATCAGTTTCTTTCTCTTCATTCCACTGCCATTACCTCATGTCAAGCTCCTTTATCATTCTTTACATTGACCTATGCATTTGGCTCCTAATTGGCCTCCCTGTCTCAAGTCTGTTTCTGACCACCACCACCAAAATATCATTATCTTCCTTTTTTTACTTCCAGAATGCATCATTTTTATATTATTGAACATAGTGCCCAGCAAATAGATATTCTTAATAAATATCTAGTGAATGAATAAATACAATGCTAGTTATTTTAGTCCTCTCCTTAAATCCTTCAGTGGTCCCCTTGCCTAATTTTAACGCTCCCACACTGGTGCTCCCTTAGCACCATGTGCATATGCTGTGCTATAAATGCTAGTTTGCTTATTTGTCACCACCCAGTAGAACTTAAGTTCCTTGATGGCAAAAATGGTAATTCATCATTTAGTCTCTAATATGTAGATACGTAGGCGTCCAATAAATGTTGAATAAAGTCCTAGAAAGTCCATGTTAATCTAGAAAACATCTTCAAAGACTAATGACAAATTTGTGATTCAGAATACTATTGCCTTCTCATAGGTTAATTGAGAGAAACAAGTGCTTGAAGGTGAGGTTCTAAGGCACTATGAGAGAGAATTGCCTTGCTTAAATATTGCGTTTTCTGGAAGTAGAAATTAGTAACCAAAATTTGTTTAATACCAAAATTTTGTGAAGTCTGATGTTCCAAAAGGATTTTGATTTGTGTTTTTTGGGTATGTTAATAAATTTAGTATCAGTAATTTGAACTCTGTTTTGAAATTTGTGGTAATGTAGACAGACTTGTCTAAAGTTTTGCCTTTGTGTTCTGTAGGATGAGAGGGTGGTTAGTAACACTCTATAAAATGAATGATGAGTAGAGTATTTTCTAAGAAGAAAGTGATAGTCAAAAAATGCTTTAGCCTGAAAAGGGATAGGGTCAGTCTTTATCTGTAAAGTTAGGGCACTAGTCCCTTTTTGTTCTACAAAGACTAGGAATGATAGGAGGTAGTAATAGTTAATAGATCAAATGCTCTATAGCTATCTTAGGAAAATATCATCAAGTATTATCTAAGTTCTGATTTCTTTTTATGTATTTGTAGTGTGAACTGAATGTTACTGAGGATGCTTTGAAAGCTATTGCCAGATTGGCACTAGAACGAAAAACAGGTGCACGAGGCCTTCGGTCCATAATGGTAAGTTGGCATTATTATACAAAACGAGATTATTTCTTGGTCTGGGTTTTGCAAATATTAAGCCTCCATGTTACTTCTTTGGAAGCATATCCAGAGAATTGGCCTGATGTTGTTTCTTATGGGTTTTGGTTTGTTTTTTTTTTTTGTCTCCGTAGATTATATTTTTTGTTATTATAAAAAAGGAACTTTAAAGCATTTGCAATAAAGGATACACACATAGTACCATTAATGAAATAGAGAAAATCTAGGAAGGAGAATTTAGAACATTTTACTCCGGCCTTTTGACTAAATTCCCCGGAGTACCTTCTCAGACCCATTGAAATCCTCATTCTTTTCTGTTTATTTGTTTGAAATTAAATTGCAGATATCATGATATTTTACCCCTAAATTCTGTCATATGATAGCAACTCACTATTTTTTATTTTGTTACAAATTCTAGTGACCCAGCCTATTTTCTGCCATTATCCACTTTATTATTTTAAGAATTTAACTGCTAATTATTACTTCTCTCATCTCAATAGGACTTTTTTATTGGAGCTACACATGTATCACAGACAGTCTGAGATTATATTCTCTAATGAAGGCCTGGACTTCAGGTGTTACTGATTAAGGACAGATTTATAAACATGCAAACTAGAAGAGTAGGTGATATAGTTAACATTTTTAAGAAATTTTAGGGGCGCCTGGGTGGCTCAGTCGGTTGAGCGTCCGACTTCAGCTCAGGTCACTATCTCGCAGTCCATGAGTTCGAGCCCCGCGTCGGACTCTGGGCTTATGGCTCAGAGCCTGGAGCCTGTTTCTGATTCTGTGTCTCCCTCTCTCTCTGCCCCTCCCCCGTTCATGCCCTGTCTCTCTCTGTCCCAAAAATAAATAAACGTTAAAAAAAATTTTTTTTTTAAAGAGAAATTTTATGGGGACACCTGGGTGGCTTAGTCGGTTAAGCATCCAACTTTGGCTCAGGTAATCATTTCATGGTTTGTGGGTTCGAGCCCTGCATCAGGCTGTGCGCTGACAGTGCGTTGCCTGCTTGGGATTCCCTCTGTCTGCCCCTGCCCTGCTCTCTCTCTCCCTCTCTGTCTCTCTCTCTCGATCTCAAAAAAAGAAAGAAAAAAACCTTATATACTTTTTTAAAGATCTACTGTATTTTCCTTAAATCTACTGCAACCCTTAAAACAAGTGGTTATTTGAAGTCATAGTTCAAAATTGAAGAGTTTGATAGAGATGGTTTAGGATTAAATCATTTTCATAGTAAGGATTACCAGTTGACTTCTTTGGTAACACTAGGAATGCTGAGGAACATCTGAATCCAGAAGTGTAGTCTTTTTATATGTGCATGGTGACCTAAATAGGCAGAACTACAGATAAATAGCTTTCCCTTATAAAATGAATTCTCTCTGAATTTAGTCAGCAGCTGCTTTAATATGAAGAATGTGAAAGCTTTTACAGTGATATTTTTTCAACATTCAGTTCCTGGTGCATAATAGGGATTCAGTAATATTTGTTGAGTTAATGAATTTGATTGGTGGTCTATGGAATATAAGTATTTTCTGTGTAACCTCAGTTTTCCATGTAATTTATCACTTTTTATCTCTTTAGGAAAAGCTGTTACTAGAACCAATGTTTGAAGTTCCTAATTCTGATATCGTATGTGTGGAGGTTGATAAAGAAGTAGTAGAAGGGAAAAAGGAACCAGGATATATCCGGTAAAGTGTATTGTCAAGCTAGACCAAATCTAAAAGTTAAAATCAGCTCTTTATTGCTATGGTTTATTGGTCTGTCACAAAAATTGCATACTTATATTCATAAGGGAAGTAATAATCTCAAATTTTCTATAGAAAAAATGTTCTAATTTTGGTTTATAGAATAATAGTATTTTGTGAGTCTGAAATTTGATCTTTAAAATTAGCCTGTACTTTATGGGGCGTCTGGGTGGCTCAGTCAGTTGAGCGTCCGACTTCGGCTAAGGTCATGATCTCACGGTCTGTGAGTTCAAGCCCCGCGTCAGGCTCTGTGCTGACAGCTCAGAGCCTAGAACCTGCTTCGGATTCTGTGTCCCTCTCTCTCTGCCCCTCCCCCACTCATGCTCTGTCTCTCTCTATCTCAGAAATAAATAAACATTAAAAAAAATTTTTTTAAATTAGCCTGCACTTTTTTCCTGTAACAAGTATAAGAGACAAAAGTCATCCAAATGAAGAGATTTAAATGAACTTTGCTGCTAATTCTGTCATTTATGAGTGACTTGTTTCATGTCTTTCACAAATTTTTCTGTTGTATCACGTCAGTTGACAGATTTGACACATTTTTCGCTGCTTCATTTATTTATCCCAGGGGTCAGCAGAGTTTCTTATAGAGGGCTAGATGAATACCACAGGGATGTACAAGTCTGTATTGCAGCTTACTCACCACTGCCTTCATAGCATAATCATAAATGAATGAGCATGTCTGTGTTCCATTAAACCTTTATTTACAAAAACAGATGATGAGCTTTATTTGGCCTGCAGGCTATACTTTACTGACCTGACCTATTCCATAAATATTTCTTGTACAGTGCTTGACAGTAATGTTACATACCAAAAATTAGATCTCTGTTTTAACTAAGTCACAAGGTATGTTATGTTTTATGTTTGCGTATCTTCTAAGATAATTTAGGAGGAAATTGATTGTTAGTTATTCAGAGACATAGTCTTTTATTGGTTGATAACAATATAGAAAGAAGTTGTGGTGGTCTGATCATAATTTTAAATTGAGGCAAATCAGATTTGGTCAGAAGCTGTAGCTTTCTTTCTTACAGATATATGCTAAATGTCAAGCATTTGAGTTGAAATAATAGATTCTACTTTTTTTCTGGAGAAATGGATTTTTTAAGACTTCACAGTTGAAGCCTTGTCAACTTATTTCAGGAATAAATTTGTTAGGGAAAATATTGGGAAATTACTTGCAACTCTTGGCTATGTGATCTAAATGTTTCCCAAATTTCACCACTAAACAATCTGAATATTAAAAGTGCTCTTAATATCTTACTTTTTTTGTGTGTTGTTTTTAGCTAGGTGGGTTAATACATTATTTTGAGTCTAGAAATCATGTTTATTTAAATGCTAATTTAAATTTAATTTTATTAAATTTTAATTTAAATAAATTTGTTTTAAACAATTTATTTAAAAATTTTTTAAAAACCTAATTTTTATTTTTAAAAAACCTGATGACTTTTTATTATAGGGCTCCAACAAAAGAATCCTCTGAAGAAGAATATGACTCTGGAGTTGAAGAAGAAGGATGGCCTCGCCAAGCAGATGCAGCAAACAGCTAAACTGTCAGACTTCCGTCCTGTATATAAAACTTTTCCTTCTTTTGTTTAGGATCGTAAATGTCTCTACAGTCTGACATTAAAAGCATTGGATCTATCTTGGATATCATACATGGTCAGAAGCCTTTAGGATAAAAATGAGATCATGTACATTATGTAACATCACATTGATTTAATACAAAGGACATTGTGTGGACTTTAATGATACAACGTTCGGAGATAAAATGTACATTATTTTGGTTCAGTTTTTTAAAAATATGCTTTAACAAAATTCTTAGGAGTCCCTTTAAGCAATGCAGGTGTTGCAGTAACTGTGGATTTTACAATAATGTTACTCTACAAATGGGAAAATAAATTCTTTAAAATTGAAGATCAAGATACCATTTTTTAGTTTATCCTTTTTCTACCCATATTTGTTTCCTGAAAATATTGGAATTTTATTCATCTTGAAAATTGGAACAGGTAGTTTCCAAGTAGTTAAAAATTTCATGGAAAAAGTACCCTAAAGAACTATATTTTGCTGATTTGTTTTGCTATGTTCTTGGTCTTATCTGCTAATGCATGATACCAACTTTCCAATTGGTACTATAAAAAGGGCCATTATTCCCTTGCTGACTTGTCTGATTTATTTACCATCTTTGATCCATTTTAGTACTATGAGTGTGCAGATAGAATTGAAGTCTGCCTTAAATCTTCAGGAAAAGACCATCTAATTCTAAAAGTAGCATGCAGCATCAGTCATAGTAACAGCCATGTGTCAAACTAAATAAAATACCCTAATATTGTGCACTTACCAAATTACTCAGCTAGTTTTGTTTTGTTTTGTTCTTTGATCCTAGGTATCTAATTCCTTGTCTTCATAGAACATTAAAGAAAATCTATGCTTTGCTGTCAGCAGAAATGAATGTGTTCACACTAAAATATAAGTTCTTAACCTTCTTTATATAACAAAACTAAACAGTGGGGAAAATTTGGAGGGACTTAACAATGGAAGTTACTTCATTTGATTCTATAAATATTAAAATATTTGGGTATCTTTTAAAGTTGATGATACAAATTTCTATGCTATTCATTCAGTTCAACCTCATTTGAAAGTATTTAAATCAGAGTACATTTAAATATTTGTCTTCATTATTTGGTTTATAGACACTTGAGTTTTCCTCTTACCCCCTTTTTCTTAGGAAAAGAACCTCATGCAGATTCTAAATCCTGTTGATGAAAAGTTGGGCTTTCTATGATGTAATAAGAGATGTGAGATATCTATTTATGGCTGGGTAGGACCAGAAATGCACTTTTGCAGAATGTTTAAACCTGTTTGCTATAATATGGAACAGAAACAGGTATCCTTCTTAGTCTCTCTAGCAATGGTTAAAAGTTTTTCTCAGGAAGTCTTTCATATTATAACTGTTCACTATCTTTTTCTTATAGCATCATCATTTTCCTTTTTGTAGAGTGAAAATTGGAGTAGCTACTAAATATATTAAGGGTAATCCTCCAGAAATGGACTGGGAGACATTTTAGTCACAACAACTTACATTTGGTTTTGGAAGTTGTTAACAAAGCATAATCGATGTTTTTAAACCAAACAAACTGAGTATAACTACGATTTGTACTTGAAACTTATGTTTTGACATTTGAATAAAACAGAAGTACTAAATGAAAGCGAGTGTGGTGGTGGTATATCCATATGTAGTGCCATTTTTTATTATTTTTTAAATGTTTATATATTTTGAGAGAGAGTAAGCGAGCACAAGCAGGGGAGGAGCAGAGAGAGAGGCAGAGAGAGAATCCCAAGGGGCTCTGCACTATCAGCGCAGAGCCCAATGTGGGGCTCTAATTCACTATCCATGAGGTCATGACCTGATCCAGCTTAACCGACTGAGTTACCCAGGTGCCCTGTAGTGCCATTTTTAAAAGGACACAGATAAGAGCTGCATTATTCTAGTGATTGGTTAATCATTGGCACCTTCATATCCCTCTAATAAATTCCACAAAGTTGTAGATTTCACAAAGTCTGTTATTAAAGTTTATGTTAAGCATTTATTGAAAATCCTCCCCTGAATGTCCTGCCTAGGCCCCACATTAGACTAGACCAAGTTTTTCAAGATTACTAGTCTACTAGGGGATGCAAACAAAAACATCAGGGCATCATAATAATAGAAATGAAGTAGGTCTGGGTGTGGTGACACAAAAGGTGGTGATGGCCCAGACAGATCTGGACCATCAAGTAGGAATTTGCCAGAAAGAAATAATGAAAATTAAATCAAAATCTCAATAAATGTGAAACAACTAGGGAGCTTTAGGAGTTGAGAAATCCCAAGCTTATTTTTCACATGTCTTTTCAAGTATACCGTTAAGTTCCACTAAGGTGAAGACTACATATTTTGTTAACTATAATCAGCACCAACCATAATGTCCCATATATTTGGTGCTCCATACACTTTAAAACAATAGAATATCTTGTATGCCAGGGGCACCTGGCTGGCTCAGTCGGTTGAGCATCTGACTTCGGTTCAGGTCATGATCTTGCGGTTCGTGAGTTCGAGCCCCACGTCAGGTTCTGTGCTAACATCTCAGAGCCTGGAGACTGCTTCCAATTCTGTGTCTCCAAATTTTTTTTAGAAGAATATCTTGTATGCCAGGTTAAGTTGTAATTTTATACAGAAAGTAGTAGGCATTATTAAAAGAGTATTAACCATGAGAGTTAGGCATTGTTAGATGTGTGTTTTATAGATTGTTGGGAAGGGAAGGCTCTGAGGAAAATGGAGGGAAACAGGACCAGAGGCCTAGTTGTGGACAATTGCTCCAGCACTTGCCCCTCTATTTCCAACCATCACTTTCCTCCTGTTTTTCAGATCAGCTGTCATCATAATAAACAGAACTCCTATGAATTCACATCCACTCCACAATAAAAATTGGTCTTGCTGTTTCTAGTTCCCTTTCAGGCTTTGGTTCCGGGCAAGATGACCAGCTTTTGGAAGGTTTTGCACAGAGAAATGGCATAACCTGACTTAAGTTTTAAAAGACCACTCAGGTTGCAGTATAAGTGAACAGACTATAGAGGAACAAGGATGAAATCAGACACACGCAGGCCTATTTAAAGAAGACAATAGGGCGCCTGGGTGGCTCAGTTGGTTGGGTATCTGACTTTGGCTCAGGTCATAATCTCAACGTTCCGTGAGTTCGAGCCCCACGTCAGGCTCTGCTGACAGCTTGGAGCCTGCTTCAGATTCTGTATCTCCCTCTCTCTCTGCCCCTCCCCTGCTCATGTTCTGTCTCTCTCTTTCTTAAAAATAAACATAAAAATATTAAAAATATGTATATATATAATGGGTTGGACTAAGGTGATAGCAGTGGAAATGGAAGAACAGATTGGGTAGGTGTTTGCAAATCTGTCTGATAAAAAGTGGTAATCCTATGTTCTTCAATGGGAGAACTCAGTATTATAAAGATGTCTATTAACCCTATATTTATAAATTTAATATTGCAATAAAATGCCAAAAAATTTTTAAATTTCTAAAATTTATGGAAAAGTAAACAAGAATGATAAGCAAAATGATAATGTGCACTCATATAGTGCTTACTCTGTGTTACCCTGCATGCATTTAATGCAACAACTCTATGAAGTAGATGCTATTATCAACCCTTCTTATAAACTGAAGCCCTGACTGGTTAAGTAGCTTTTCCAAGGTGACATAACTAGTAAATAACAGGATTTAACCCCAGGTAGACTGGTTCCAGAACCTCTCCATTTAACCACACTGAAAGAAGAATGAAGAGGGGCTGCCTCTTCTATTAAAAAAAATTATATAGGGGCGCCTGGGTGGCTCAGTCGGTTAAGCGTCCGACTTCAGCTCAGGTCACGTTCTCACGGTCCGTGAGTTCGAGCCCCGCGTCAGGCTCTGGGCTGATGGCTCAGAGCCTGGAGCCTGTTTCCGATTCTGTGTCTCCCTCTCTCTCTGCCCCTCCCCCGTTCATGCTCTGTCTCTCTCTGTCTCAAAAATAAATAAACGTTAAAAAAAAATTAAAAAAAAAATTATGTATATATATATAGAGAGAGAGAGAATACAAATATGTATATTACATACACACACACATATATATACCTTATGCTATACATATAAAGTTTTAAAAGCTTAAGTGTGTAACAGTGCATGAATGAACGGACCAATGGAAAAGAAAAACCAGAAATATATATGCGAATTTAGAATTCGAAAAGAATGAAGCCAAATACATATGGGAATTTAGTATTGGAAAAGGTGATACTTCAAATTAATGAGAAAAAGAATATTTAGTAAATGATATTGACAACTGAGTATCTAGAAAATATAAGTTATAACTTACCTAATACAGTTTTAGATAAAAATAGGAGCCTTTAGGGGCGCCTAGGTGGCTCAGTTGGTTAAGCATCCGACTCTTGATCTCAACTCAGGTCTTGATCTTGGGGTCATGAGTTCAAGCCTCACAGTGGGCTCTGCACTAGGTGTGAAGTCCACTTAAAAAAAATTGAAGTGCTTAAGTATTTTGTACAGTATTACAAAAAATGATACAAGTAAAATATAGAACATTATAAAAAAATCTCAGAAATATAAGAAGTCTCTTAGAAGGTGGGGTCAGGCATTGATCTGTTCTCTTGGTATAGATCTGGACTCTTACCCAACGGGTCATCTATTATTGCTTTGAATAGTGAAGATCTAATCATGTGATGCTGGAGCAATTGGACATCCAAAGGGGTCCTCAACCTAAGTTTCACACCTTATACAAAAATTAACTCAGGGGGTGCCTGGGTGGCTCAGTAAGTTAAGCATCTGACTCCTGATTTCGGCTCCAGTCATGATCCCAAGGTTGTGGGATCGAGCCTTGCATCCGTACTCAGTGTGGAACCTGCTTAAGATTCTCTCTCTCTCTCCCCCTCAACTCACCTTAGAAAAATATATATATGTAGATATAAAAATACATTATCTTACATAAAAAGAAGGAACAATATTGAATTAACTCAAAATGGATCACAGACTTACATACTTACATGTAAACCTATAAAACTTTTAGAAAAAGCACACAAGAAAAAATTCAGGATGTAGAGCTAAGAATTCTTTATCTGACTCCAAAAGAATGATCCATAAAAGAAAAAAACTGGTAAGTTGGACTTCATTAAAATTAAGGACTTAAGTTCTATTTTAAAAAAAGCAAACCCTGTTAAGGGGATTAAAAGACAAGCTGTAAACTGGGAGAAAATATTTGTAAGCCAGATATCAAAGGACTTGTATCTAGAACACATACATAAAGAACTCTTAAATATCAACAGTAAGAAAAACAATCCAATTAGAAAATGGGCAAAAGATATGATCAGACATTTCAATGAAAAGGATATACAGATGGCAAATAAGCATATGAAAAGATGTCCAACACTAGCCATTAAGGAAGTACAAAAATAAAATAAAAACTAGTAACACAAATGCTACTGAGAATGCAAAGAAACTGGATCACCCCATATTGCTGGTGGGACTGTAAAATGGTGCAGCCATTCTGGAAATAATTTGTCAATTTCTTTAAAAACTAAACATGCAACTGGGGCGCCTGGATGGCTCAGTCAGTTAAGTGTCTGAGTCTTGATTTCAGCTCAGGTCATCATCTCACTGTTCATGAGATCAAGCTCTGAGTTGAGCTCTGTGCCTACTGCGCAGAGCCTGCTTAGGCTTCTCTCTCTCCTCTCTCTGTCCCTCCCCTGGCGCGTGCTCGCTCGCTCTCTCTCTCCTTCTCTCTCTCTCTCTCTCTCTCTCTCTCTCACACACACACACACACACACACACACACACACACACTGTCTCCCCAGATAAACTTTTAAAACAATAATAATAAAACAACTAAACATGCAATTGCCATATAACCCCGCAGTTGCACTCCTGGGCACTTATCCCAAAGATTTTCATTTAACATAAAAACCTGTATACAAATGTTTATAGCAGCTTTATTCATGATAACCCCAAAGTAGAAACAACCCAGATATCCTTCAATAGGTGAATGATTTTAAAAGTGGTTTCATTTTAGCACCTGGCCGACTCAGTTGGAGGAGCTTGTGGCGCTTGATCTTGGGCACATGAGTTAGAACCCCACATTAGGCATAGAGATTACTTAAATACATAAACACTAAAAAAAAGTGATTTCATTTTATTCATACCTTTTTTGTACACTTTTATTAAAAAGGAACACTATTGATACAACACCCTGAATAAATCTCCAGAAAATTATGCTGAGTGAAAGCAGAGAATTCCAAAAGGTTGTGTAATGCATGATTCCATTTACATGACATTCTTGAAAGGACAAAGTTATATGAAGAACAGGTTAGTGGTTGCCAGGGGGTGTGGTTATAAAAGGGGAAATGAAGGATCCTGGAAGCTATGGAAAGGAAATGTTCTGTATCTTGACTATATCAATGTCAATATCTGGGTTGTAATATTGTACTACAGTTTTGGAAGGTATTACCATTGGTAGGAACTGGGATGAAGAGTACACATGATCTCCCTCTATTATTTCTTACAACTGTAAACGAATCTACAATTATCTCAAAATAGTTTAATTTTAAATATCTAATTGATGGGGTTTTGGGGTGATGGTGGGATTCTGAGCCAACAGCCAAGAAGGAATTCTTGAAGACATCTTTGGTGCAAAAAGGTGTTTTTACTAAACACGGGACAGGACCTGTGGACAGAAAGAGCTGCACTGGGATTGTGACGGGTAACTGATTATATACCCTCATGTTGGGAGTGGGGTTAGGGACAGTGTAAGTCTCTAAGAAATTTTGGAGGCAAGGATTCCAGGACCTTGAGGGGCTAGCTGTTGTTAGGAAAATGGCATTTATTACCGTTTAGTAAAAACGGTATTTATCTCTCTGTTATGAGACCCTTCAGATGTATATCAGGGGACCACAAGCTTGGAATATGATTCCCAGCATATACCTTGGGGGAGTTGAGATAAAGGAAGTTTCCAAAGGTAAGGGAATTTTTCATTTGCCTTAGTTTCCCACATCACCATGGCAAGCACTTAAACCCCTTTCCACCTTGGGCAGGGCTAGTAGGTGGTGGTGGTGCTAGTTTGTATTTTGCCCTCAGCTGTGTTATGCTCCCTCATCATTAATCATGTGGCATGGTCTTTCCTTCCCCTCCAGTGGTTTTCCATTGTTCTTAAGATATGAGATCCTAGAATGCTAAAATCTGTCCTCCTCCCAGGACTGCCAGCTCCCTTCAGGATTTCTGTGTTCCATCTGAGAAGGAGAACAAAGGACAAAGGAAATGTAGATAAAATTAAATTTCCTTACAACTTGCAGCCCTTTGACATACTTGAGACACGCAGATTATGACATTCCTCCAGGAACTCTCAACTGTCTTAATACTTTACTAGAGGCAAAAAGCAACCTTAGCTTAACAATAACCAGACCTGCAGGACACTGCAAGTCCTCGTTAACATATGAAAGTCCTTTTGGAGGGGCACCTGGCTGGTTCAGTTGGTTGAGCCTCTGACGTCAGCTCAGGCCACGATCTTGCATTGGGCTCACTGCTGTCACTTCTGAAGGACTGTCTCTACCCCACCCTCCAACTTAAAAGTATATAACCAATTGCTCTTCACAATTCCAGTATAGATCTTTCAGCCCACGGTCCTGTCCCATGCTTTAATGAAACCACCTTTTTTGCACTGAAAACATCTCAAGAATTCTTTCTTGATCGTTGGCTCTGGGACACCAACATCACATCACATCCATAACTGGCATTCTTTCAGTTCCCCGGCTTGACCTTCTGGGGAGTTTTTGCAAATGCTGTTCCTGATGGGGTTTTGGAGTGATGGTGGGGTCTGAAGCCCACAGCCAAGAAAGAATTCTTGAGATGTCTTTGATACAAAAAGGTGATTTTTTTAAAGCACAGGGACAGGACCCATGCGCAGAAAGAGCTGCCTGGACCGTGAGGCAAGAGTGGTTATATACTTAGGAGTTGGTGGAGGTAAAGTCAATGGGAAGTTTCCAAAGTCATATGCTAAAGGCTCATAGGATTCTGGAGGCTTAACTATTGTCAAGCTAAGGTTGTTTTCCTCTCTAACAAAAAACATTAATCAGACAGTTGGGAGTTCCTGGAGAAATGTTACACTCTGCCTGCCTCAAGTATTTGTCAATGGGATGCAGGTTATAAAGGAAATTTAATTTTATCTACCATTTTCTTCTGCCTTTATTTCCCAAGTCACGATAAAGGCTCAAATCCTAGGACAACCTCCCTAACTTCTTTGACTAAGTCAAAACCTCTTTTAAGTTCTTCTTACCCAGTGTTTTCCTCTTTGTTTGTACTTCCGTTTACTGCTGCACCTTTGCATTTGTTTGCACGATTACTTGATTAATGTGTTTTCGTTACTAGGCAGGTAGTTCTACGAGAAGAAGACCTGTAGCTGTTAAATTGTTCGCAAAACAGCTAGCTCCGCAAGACGAACGCTTACTCATATTTAGGAATTGACGAACTGCAGGAATGCCAACCTACTGGCGAGGCTCTCTGGGCCGGAAGCGTTCTATAGGCGTCGCGCGCGTAGTACGTCACTTCCCCCTACCGCCTCTACAGGAACCACTCAAATTCCTGTCACTTCTCTGACTCCCTTCGTCGTGGACATGGCTCTGCCGCCCTTTTTCGCCCCAGGTCGCCCAGGCCCGCCGCCCCCGCAGCCGCCGCCTCCCGCTCCCTTCGGCTGTCCGCCACCGCCGCTGCCCTCCCCGGCTTTCCCGCCGCCTCTTCCCCAGCGGCCCGGCCCCTTTCCGGGGGCCTCCGCCCCCTTCCTCCAGCCCCCGCTGGCTCTGCAGCCCCGGGCCCCCGGGGAAGCCTCTCGCGGCGGTGGCGGCGGCGGCGTCTACTACCCGGTGCCGCCACCGCCGCTGCCCCCGCCGCCGCCCCAGTGCCGGCCCTTCCCGGGGACTGACGCTGGTGAGCGGCCACGGCCGCCGCCGCCAGGCCCGGGGCCGCCGTGGAGCCCCCGTTGGCCTGAGGCGCCGCCGCCGTCCGACGTACTCGGGGACGCGGCCTTGCAGCGCCTGCGCGACCGGCAGTGGCTAGAGGCGGTGTTCGGAACCCCGCGGCGGGCGGGCTGCCCACTCCCTCCACGCGCGCCCGCCGGGCCCAGCCTGGGCGAAGTGCGCGCGCGGTTGCGCGGGGCTCTGCGCCTGGTGCGACGGCTGCGCGACCTGGGCCGGGCCCTGCGCGAGGCCGAGGCTGACGGCGCGGCCTGGGTACTGTTGCATGCCCAGGCTGCGCCGTTGCGCGCCGAACTGTCCGAGAGACTACAGCTGCTGACCCAGGCCGCCTATGTGGGTGAGGCGCGGCGGAGGCTGGAGAGGGTCCGGCGCCGCCGGCTTCGGCTTCGCGAGAGGGCTCGGGAACGCGAGGCCGAGCGGGAGGCGGAGGCCGCGCGAGCAGCGGAGCGCGAGCAGGAGATTGACCTCTGGAGGGTCAAGTGCGTGCAGGAGGTGGAGGAGAAGAAGCGGGTAAGAGCGGCAGATGTGCGGAGGCTAGGGGGTAGTTCAAGTCTGGAACCTGAAGGGCCATGAGGTTTTGCGCTGTCGTTTCCTACAGCTAAGCCTTTTTTTTCCTCAGCCGTAAATTAAAAGGTATCCAGCATTTCCGACATCGTATCCCTATACTGATTGCCTGTTAATGTTGTATAATACAAAACACAAATGGTCTAGGTGCACCGCGAGTTCTGTAAACATAAAGTATAGGATTACACAGTGGCGTTGCAGGGATGACGGACGCCCTGCCTCCTATTACAACGTTCTGTCCGCTTACTAACATTCAAGGCAAACAAGAATCTGTGTCCTTGCTTCTTGTACTGGTCTGGGTGATTTTAAGAATACAAAATATAGAACACGTGGGGCCTTGACGCAAGGAACATATACTCTAATTGACTGATGGGGCTATAGTGATGACTTCTGCAGGATCCCTTTGTTTAGGAGTTTTAAACCAGATATTACCAACACCCTCCCCCCCCCCCCGCCCCGTTAAACAATGGTGTTTTTGAGCACTTGCCAAATACTAGGTGCTACTCTAAATTCCTTGCATATAACAGATCTTTAATCCTTGTAACAACCCTGAAAGGTAAGCCATTTTACAGATTAGGAAATTGAGGCCTAGAGAAGTTAACTTGCCAATAGTCACACAACTGGTTCCTAGCTGTTTTGCTCCTGATTTGAGCCCAGGTTGGCTGATTCCAAAGCCTCTTGATCTTAAGCTCTTAAGTAGGGGCCACAGTGAAACTGGAAATCGGTCAGATAGTTGTTTAAGGCATTCTCATTACTTCTGAGTGCCTGTAGGTGCTTCCCCTGTCCCTTCACTCTACAACTAGTTAGTATTTCCTCCTTCTCATACTCCTTGTGTCTGTTACTGCCTAGATTCTGATACAACTCCTTCCAGAAATGTAGTGATGGCAAACTTTGTCTTCACACCTCCAGGAATATCAGTACTTTTAAGGAGAATACTTGGAGGCAACACTGTAATCTAAGGAGTTTGTATCAGTTTCACAGACATTTAATAAGAACCCATTATGTGCCAGACCCACTGCTGGGTGCTGGTGATAGGGACGATTAGGATATAGTGCTTGTCCTTGAGGGGCTTAGAGCCTCATGGGGACCATGTCTATACAGCATGGTATGTGTTAGGGTTTCAACTGTAAGTGCTATTGGAACCCAGAGAAGGAATATCCAATCTGTTGGGAAACAGGGTAAGGGAAGGCTTTGTGTATGAGATAGGGGACCTTTGACCTGAGTCTTGAAGGAAATGTCAAAGCCAAGTGAAAGCAACAGGTGCAGTTCCAGGCAGAGAGAGTAGTACAAGCAGAAGAAGGAAACTGTATGATGTCTGTATGATGTGGTGGTATTGGTGAAATTACAGGCACTTATTTGATACACGGGTTGAGAGCTTTAGGCAAAAGGATCTTTCTTACCACCCACAATGAGGGGGTTGGAGACAGGGTCCTGTGAGTGGTGGTTTAAAGAACCAGAGTTATTTCGTCTACTTGTGAACCAACTTAAGAGTAGGATAGGGTCTTATGAAATCTTGCCATTTGCAACTACGTAGATGGAACTGGAGGGTATTATGCTAAGTGAAATTAGTCAGAGAAAGACAAAAATCATATGACTTCACTCATATGAGGACTTTAACAGACAAAACAGATGAACATAAGGGAAGGGAAACAAAAATAATATAAAAACAGGGAGGGGGACAAAACAGAAGAGACTCATAAATATGGAGAACAAACTGAGGGTTGCTGGAGGGGTTGAGGGAGGGGGGATGGGCTAAATGGGTAAGGGGCATTAAGGAATCTACTCCTGAAATCATTGTTGCACTATATGCTAACTAATTTGGATGTAAATTAAAAAAAAATTAAAAAATTAAAGATGGTAATGGTGTATATTTCAAAAAAAAAAAAAACAACAAAAACGAGTAGGATAGGGTCTTCCGTGTTTGAAAGGCTGTCGTGTCACAAGATCCTTGGCACTTTAGAACACTGGAGTGCAAGCTATGTGTGTTGGGGGTCACTGACAGAATTGTAGAGTCCTGGGCCTTTCCAACCCCATTCCTTATCTTCCATTCTAATCTAAGTCTTTGGGTCCAGGAATCTGCACTTTGAACAAGAGAGCTCCAACTTAAAGTAAGTTAGATGCAGATGTTCCTTGGACTGCACTTGGAGAAATTCTGAGGAAAAAACAAAGATGAGCTCCCACATGGAAGCTGCAGAGATTAACCCCTTGGCTGGACCGGAGTGGAGAGCAGTTGTGTATAGCCCAGGAAATTGGGATGTAGATCCTGTGGAAATTGTTATCCCTGAGACTGCCTAATCCTCTGAAATCTCACTGCTGGGCAGCTGTTCTCTGCTTTGAGGTTGTTCCTAATACTAGGTTTCATAGACTCTCTTTCTTTTCCAGGAGCAGGAACTTAAAGCTGCTGCTGATGGTGTCTTATCTGAAGTGAGGAAAAAACAAGCAGACACCAAAAGAATGGTGGACATTCTTCGGGCCTTGGAGAAATTGAGGAAACTCAGGAAAGAGGCAGCAGCAAGGAAGGGTAACCATGGCTTTGCATTTCTACTTGGATTTATTCATCTCATGCCCCACTCCTTCCCTTTCTTTATCCTAGCGCCCTCTCTCCCCCAAATTTTTGAAGGAAAATGTTTGATAATTAATTATTTTCACCCAGTAAGGTAACAAAGTTTGTCAGTAGTACCTCAGAACCTTTGAAGCAGGAAGCCTCAGAAATTGTTCATATCTTGATTGACAGGGTTGAAAAGAGAGGCAGGTGTGGGAACCCACTGCACTGCCTTTCCCTTGATTCATCATCCCCTCCTTCCCCGCCCCCAGGCATTCCTGGCCACTTTTCTGAGTGAGGTTAGCATGGCTAGTCACCTTTGCCCATGTGCCAAGGCAGAAGCTGTCCTATATTTACTGTTTACTTTACTTTGCTTTAGAAGGTGTTGAAAACTTGGCATGCTCCTTTGGATATATTTCAAACCTGAAACATTGATATTTTTAGAGTTATGAATGGTTGGATAGGGCAGGGAGCACCTTGCAGAGTGTACATGAATGTTTTCAGCTTACATGGCTGTCACTTTTGGATCAGAAAATCTCATTGGTTTCCTCTTGCCTCTAGAGGGAGCACTGGTTTTCTAGAAGTTCCCTAGTTGTGCTTTGAACATTTGCCTATCTTGATCTTTGCTTTTGCCAGTCTATTTGTGTGGAGGGCCTTTAGTCCCATCTTTGCCATTTTAAGTTCTCACTGTTCTTCAAAACTAAATACAGATGCAGCATCCTCCATCCTTACCAGAAATGGGCTGAGGTGACCTGCTCCTTCTCACTTGTACCTGGTTTGGACCACATACTGCCTTATTTAGTAGGCTGTAGGCCGTTAATATTCACCAAGGATATTTGAGAGTACACAAATTAGCAAGTACCATGGTAGCAAATTATTTCCCCTGTGTGGCTTAAAATATAAATGAAAACTGTGAGTCAGACCCTTCGTAATTAAGTTTCATTGGGTTGTGATCATTATGTATTCAGCCAAGCTCATTTACTAGCTAAGTGATAAGTTTCTGCATGCCAGCCTTTAGAGCGGTTGATTCAGATTCAGGCCTCAGATGACCCCCATAGCACATTCATGAGTCAAAGGGGAGTTTGCATCTACTGTGTCTAGCCTTACCTCTTTTTTACGAGAATGAAAACCTGAGAGCTATTATTTAATATTCCCCTACCCTATGTCCTCTGTGAGGTGAGTGGTCAGTAAACTTTTGCCAAGTGAATTTACTAGCATAATTTCTCACTCTTAGTCTTCCTCACTTTCATCCAAAAGAAGGAGGAAATTTTGGAGGAATTGTGATCTATAAAAATAAGCAGCCTCTGTGGAATTAATGGGCTTGGGCGTAAAATGATTTGGTAACAAGCAGCTAGTTGCGTTATATACTTAATACTTCTCTCTCAAGGTGCATATACCTCCAACTAAGTACTGAGAGAATGAGGTTGGATATGTAAGTAAGCAGGGCCACATTGCAAAGTGTCTTATGGGCCAGACTAGACTTCTCACCTATGCTTAAAGGTGAGAGGAACCATGAAAAGTTCTAAGCAGAAAGTGAAATGACAACAATGATTGGTGGGCAGAGCAGAGAAAGGTTTGCAGCATCTAGGAAGAAGGGAGGAAAGGAGAGAGACTAAGAAGGCTGTTATAGTCTGGGCACAGATAATATGGGAGTGTGAACTATGGGTCATTAAGAAATGAATAAAGGAGCGAGGGAGAATACACGTGTATAAATAAATAACTTGGGGAACTCAGCAGTAGTAGGAGGAATATACTTGGTGTTGACAAGTTCAGTTTGGGACCTGTTGAGTTTGAGGTGCCTGTTCATCAGCATGTAGCCACAAGTAGGAATAACCTTAAAAGAGTTGTGTGGCCTGAGATGAGGCCAAAAAGACAAAATCCTAGGGAATGTAAAAATAAAGATGGATAAACAGGTGGCCACAAGAGAGGTCAGAGAGATAGGAGAAAAAGGTAGGTCCTCTGCCTCCTTCTGGAAAGTGGCAAATGCTCA
Source organism: Panthera uncia (assembly GCF_023721935.1). NCBI lineage: Eukaryota > Metazoa > Chordata > Mammalia > Carnivora > Felidae > Panthera > Panthera uncia. Next base: position 104,504,249 of record NW_026057582.1, on the reverse strand, counting down.
GAAAGATTGTGTAATCTCAGGCAGGTTACTTAAACTTCTCTTTGCCTTGATTTCCTCATCTGTAAGAAGGATGTTTCTAAAGATTAAGAGACATCCATGGGAGGGGTGCCTGAGTGGCTCAGTAGGTTAAGCGTCCCACTTCAGGTCAGGTCGTGATCTCACAGTTTGTGAGTTTGAGCCCCGCATCGGGCTCTGTGCTGACAGCTTAGAGCCTGGAGCCTGCTTCAGATTCTGTGTCTCCCTCTCTCTCTGCTCCTCCCCTGCTCATGCTCTGTCTCTCTGTCTCTCTCCTTCAAAAATAAATAAAAACGTTAAAAAAAGAAAAGAAAAGAAACATCCATGGGAATTAGTACCCAACAGATGATCAGTGACTTATGCTAGGTGCATTTTTTCAGTGAAATGGTATGGGTTGAAGCCAGACTAGACTACATTAAAGAGGGAATAAGAGATTAAGAAAAGCAAACAGTGAATTCAACTTATTAAAAGTTTGCCTGTGGTGCTCACCTGGTTCAGTTGGTTGAGCATCCTACTCTTGATTTTGGCTCAGGTCATGATTCCAGGGTTATTGAATCAAGCTCCGAGTCAGGCTTTGCGTTGATGTGGAGCCTGCTTAAGATATTCATTCTCTCTCCCTCTCTCTCCCCTCTCTCTCCTTCTCCCCCCCCCCCCCACCCCATCCCTCTACCCTGCTTGCATTCTCTTTAAAAAAAAAAATGGGAGTGGGGCACCTGGGTGGCACAGTTGGTTGAGCGTCCCACTTCAGCTCAGGTCGTGATCTCACAGCTTGTGAGTTCAAGCCCCGCGTCAGGCTCTGTGCTGACAGCTTGGAGCCTGGATCCTGCTTCAGATCTGTGTCTCCCTCTCTCTCTGCCCCTAACCCACTCGCATTCTGTCTCTGTCTCTCTCAAAAGTAAATAAACATTAAAATAAAGTTTAAAAAAAGAAAAAAAGGTTTGCCTCTGAAGAAAGGAGTGAGCAGTTGCCTGGTTGGCTCAGTCAGTTAAGCATCTGACTTGAGCTTTAGGTCATGATCTCATGGTTAGTGAGCCCGAGCCCCACCATGGGTGAGCCCTGCTTCTCTCTCTCTCTCTCTCTCTCTCTCTCTCTCTCTCTCTTCCTCTCTCTCTGCCCCTCATGGGATTCTTTCTCTATCTCGCTCCGCCCTTGCTCATTTGCACTTTCAAAAAAAAAAAATGAAGAAAGGAGTGAGCAAGATCAATATATGTGGAGTGGTAGTATGGAGGGGCGGGGTGGTACCCTTAGGGTTGTGGGGAAAATTTGAACATGTATAATTGCGGAATGAGTAGAGGGAGAGGGTCAGAGAGACACAGGAAGGATACTTGACGGCTCAAAGTCCTGTAGAAGGTAGGAAGACTCCGGTCCCAGGTGGAGGTATTAACTTAAGTGTAGAAGGATCTGTCTCCACTAGAATGAAAATAAAGGAGGGGGCGCCTGGGTGGCTCAGTCGGTTAAGCGTCCGACTTCAGCTCAGGTCATGGTCTCGTGGTTTGTGAATTCGAGCCCTGCATCGGGCTCTGTGCTGACAGCTTAGAGCCTGGAGCCTGCTTCAGATTCTGTGTCTCTCCATCTGTCTGCCCCTCCCATGCTCATGCTCTGTTTCTCTGTCTCTCAATAATAAATAAACGTTAAAAAAAAGAAAGAAAGAAAATGAAGGAGACAAGGAGGGGTAGTAATGCGGATGAGTGAAATCGGGGGCCGAAAGTTAAGAGATGTCCTGCCTGCTAGCCTGTGTTCTGTAAGATAGGCTGGATGGTTTGCTGAGAGGCAATAGAAGAGAAAGGCTTTAGGAGAGCAGTGAAGGTTTGAAATAACTGCTGTGAAGAATGAGTGGGAGCCAACTAGAAACCCATGGGAGTTTGGTTGTAGGCAGGTGCTGTGGGCCCAGCTGATGTAGTTCTATACTGGCACTAGGCTACAATATCAGTACTTGCAGGAGTATTCTGCAGCTGGCAGGTGAGCACAGAGCACAGAGTTGTTAGGGTTTTGCTTTATGGGTGACCACAGGTTTTGATGAAGACCACTAGAAAAGCGAGTAGATTTGGATATGTTCATTTGGAACTTCTAGTGAGGCTGACAAGAGTCTCTGGGGAGAAGGAGATAAGACTACTGGGAAGGTAGAAAGTCCTAGTTTGGGAAGAAAAGAATTGTGCTTAAGACAGAGGTAGCAGGGTTTTTTGATCATTCCAAGGCTCAAAGACTGGACACCCAAGCCCTAAGGCGTGGGTGGCTGAAGGGGAAAAAAGGAGAAGGTACTGGTATGTAGGAACTGCAGGAACTGGATGAGGAGTGGTGGAGGTGGAAGGAACTAACTAGACCGTGTCAGTACATGGGGCCAAGAGGAAGACTGGGTGAGGGTTGTCGTTTCTGAGGGAGTAAGTCATGGTGATCAGAAGTGATCAGTGAAAGGGTGAGGGATGTGTGGGTTCGTGGTTCAGGCCTAGCAGCCTGAGATGGGAACAGGCCACTGCTCCTCATGGGATCTGGAGGCACTTTGGGGCTGATGCAGTGTCTGTAATTTCACCATACTGGCAGATTTTAGTACTGTCTGGCCCTTTACAGAAAAACTTGCCAGTTCCTGGTTTAGGTAAAGAAATTAAACAAAATCATGAAATTATTATGAAACAACATAGTGACAGCTTGAACTTCTCCATGCGTAAGAATTTTGTGTGTATTTGGAAAATATTTGGCAATTTAGTAAAAGATGGATTTGAGTTGTAGAGTTTCCTTAGTTGGGAATGAGTGCCAGCCATGAGAAAATGATCTGGAGAAATGTTAGCCATGGAGGTAAGGCTAGGAGAGCTAATTCCATAACCACTTAGTCGCAGTGGTTGAAGGAGAAAAGAAGCAGACCTCCAAAGGCCTTGATCAACTCTTTTAGGAAGCAGTTTATTACCACATTTAGGCAGTCTTTAATTTTTTTTTTTTTTAACGTTTATTTATTTTTGATACAGAGAGAGACAGAGCATGAACAGGGGAGGGTCAGAGAGAGGGAGACACAGAATCCGAAGCAGGCTCCAGGCTCTGAGCTGTCAGCACAGAGCCTGACGCGGGGCTCGAACTCACGGACCGCGAGATCATGAACTGAGCCGAAGTCGGCCGCTTAACCGACTGAGCCACTCAGGCGCCCCTAGGCAGTCTTGAAAGTACTCATGAACATTTCTTCTCTTGAGAATTTATCATATAGAAATAATCAATAGAAGGAAAAAAGTAACGTGCCCAGGAGTATTGATTGTAACAGTATATGCTAACAGGACATTTGGAACAGCCTAAGTGTCCAGAAGTTGGGAGCTTGTTAAGTAAATTATGGTACATTGAATTGATGAAACAGGATAGAGCCATTAAACAAATAATTATAAAGATTGGAAAAGAATGTAGAGAATTGACCTGGAGCTGTAGAAGTTACACATACTATGTTGAACTATGTGAAGTTGATAATGTATGGACAAAAATGACTGCAGAATCAATGGGGAAATAAAAATGGTTCATTGTGTTAGTGGGATTTGAATTTTTTTCTTCCTGGTATCCGGTATTGTTAAAATGCTCCCATAATAAATACATTTGCAAGGACTAACAGGATGGACTGCACCCATGTCACTCTAGGATGAATCACCTAGCAGCTCCAGCAGCTTTTATGTCACAGAGCCATATGGCTAGTGAGTGCACAACTGCAGTCTACTCAAGTATTCATTAAATTTTAAGGTATTTTCCTTAAAAAATAAATATAAATATAAAAAATATTTTTCCTTATGGAATTTTATGAAAAATTTCACACATGCACAAAAATAGAACACCTAAATAAAATACCCATAATCAACTATGATGCCCCTGTCACACATAATGAAATTAGTAATAATTCTTTGGTATTACCTAATAACTAGTCTATAATCACATTTTCACAGTTGTGGCTCTAGCTGTGTTGGCCATCCTTTTAGCTGACTTCACAGTTAAATCAGGGTGACTAACCATCCCAGGTTTCCCAGGACGCTGGGCTCTCAGTACTAAAACTGGGCAAACTGAAATATTTGGTCATCCTACACTAAGCAGCAGACTGTGAGGTTAGTAGGTTGGTTACATGTATTTCTTCCTCACTATCCAAGTGTCTTCTCTTAGAACTTCAGATTCAGTCAGAAGGTAAATTGTTTATTACTTGGTCTGGGAGCCTGTGCTGTGAGAATATCACAATGAAGAAGTATAAGAGTTTCTCTCTTCAGTGAGCTCTCTGTCCAACCAAAGGATCAAAACCATTAGAAATAAAATCAAAGGTTAAGTGGTATGATCCAAAGAGAGGACTTAGAGAAAGTCAGGGTGAGGTCAGATTAATTGGAGACTCAAGATCAAATTGAGCCTTGAAGATTGGTTAGAATTTATAAACTAAGCAAATTCATAATGTAAGTAGGACTTTGTGTCTGCTCAGTAGAACACATGTTGGGGATAAAAAGTTGTATCTAAAATGCTGTTTGGATCTCTTCCTAGGGGTCTGTCCTCCAGCCTCAGCAGATGAGACTTTTGAGCATCATCTTCAGCGACTAAGAAAACTCATTAAAAAACGCTCTGAATTATACGAAGCTGAAGAGAGAGCCCTCAGAGTTATGTTGGAAGGAGAACAAGAAGAAGAGAGGAAAAGAGAATTTGAAAAGAAACAGAGGAAAGAAAAAGAGAAAATTTTACTTCAGAAGCGTGAAATTGAGTCCAAGTTATTTGGGGATCCACGTAAGTTCTTTTGTAACCAGTGGAGAAAAGGAAGATGCTAGATTGGCAGCTCTTTCCCTAATGGATGATCTCAACCTAAACTAAGGTGGTAGGCTGCAAATGAAACCTTTGAGACTTAAAATTCTGAACTGTGTACTGGAAATCATGGATAAAGATGAAACATTTGATCGCATTGTTGTACTGTCATAGTCATAGGTTCAGTCAACTTGCCTTTAGGTATGAGACATGATGATGTGGTAATGTGCCTTTTCTTTTTCAGATGAGTTCCCACTTGCACACCTCCTGCAACCCTTCCGACAGTATTACCTCCAGGCTGAGCACTCCCTGCCAGCACTCATCCAGATAAGGTCAGAGGGGCACTCTCCATGCCGCCTTCCCCTTAGGTAGCAAGAAGCACTTACAGTGTTTATTTTGTTGAGGTGTATTGCTTTTTCTTTTTTTAGGTTCCGTACAGGTTTATATAAAGTTTTTAATTCTGAGGATGCCACATAAATCTTGTTTAGTCCTCAGTCCTTGAGAAATAAATGTCTCTTTTAACAGGTGAAGAAACTGAAACTCAGGTTGTGACTTGCCCTTTGTATTATCTCATGCTGTAGTTGTTACATTGACTTAAAGCATCGGCTTCCTTTTCCTAATTCTCTTCTGCTGCTAAATAGACCAAGGGAGGGAAACCCTCCCTATCTACTTGCCTGTGGAGACTGATTAAGTCCCAAACTGACTTGTGAGTTCTTACAGGTCGAAGCCAAGAGAGCTAGGAACAGGGGGTCTCATCTTAACCTGCAGTTATTAATGAGCTGGGTAGAGTTTTCAACTCTTCTGGGTCTCACTTTCCTCACCTATAAAATGAAAATGGTAGACTGGAATGTGGCCTTCAAACTTTAGCAGTAGTGCTCTTCCCAAAGGCAGTCTTTTGAGAAATCCATTTGTAAAACAATTTGAATGAATGGGTTCCGTAGGTGTAGACAGTTTAAATCTGTTATTGACTGGAAGCACTTTGTTGTTTCTAGATTCCCCAGAACATCTGCTTGGGGCCTAGTGGTCCTCAAAGCCTGGTTTGACAATCACTGAACTAAGTGATCTATCAGGTTTCTTCCAAAGCTCTAATGATGGTTATTAGCATACCAAGTTTGTGTTCTGGGAAAAGTATATTTCTGGTTAATATATAAGTTTTGGCTTTTATTTATTTATTGAGAGCAGGGGAGGGGCAGACCGGGGTTGCGGGGGCGGGGAGAGGTGTGCGGGGAGAGAGAATCCCTAGCAGGCTCTGCACTGTCAGTGCAGAGACCGACGTGGAGCTCTATCCCACAAACTGTGAGATCATGACCTGAGCTGATATCAAGAGTCAGACGCTTAACTGACTGAGCCACCTAGGCACCCCCAAGTTGTAGCTTTTAAATATAAGTACAGTTGATTCTCATTATTCACGGTAGTTATGTTCTATAAAAGCTGCAGTGTTGAATTAGGGAATGCCAAATTCTGTTCCTAAAGGAAATACAGGGTTTGGTTCCTGTGAGCCTCGGACCACAACATTTTCGTGAACCAATGAATACATAACATTGTTTTATGTGTATTTCTTTTAAAAAACACTTTGTTTAATATATATTGTCGATTCATTAACACTGAACTCATAGTTAACAGCATTATAACTCCTGCCTCAACATAGCTTTTCTAATATACATGTACTCTCTGTAAGGCATATTCCAGCCTTCTCATTCTAGCTAGCACTGCAACAGTATACTTAGGGGCCATCTTAAATAGCAAAATAACCAATAAAAGCACAAATATGTGAAAAATGCAGTACTAAATACACTGCAAAAAGGACACTTTACAATATGAGGCTGAAAACAGTGTCACCTTATTTGACGACAGTGAAGACAGTGTCACCTTATTTGACTTCAGCTGGGAATGTACCTGTCAGTGACTTAGATTTTTCATGGCTCTGCATGTTGGCAAGTGACCATGAAAGCACCACAAGTAACGATTATGAAGTTACACATAAATTTTAGTGAATAGGCAACTTTGCGATTATGGAACCTGCAAATAATGAGGATCAACTGTATATTTATTATTGGGTTACCCATAAGATCATACGTTGTTTGCAGTTTTTTCCCCCTTTATGTGTACATTTAAGAAATACTGTCCTTTGCATAATGCCTAGAAGTCAAATTCTTGAGTGGACTGGTACATCAGTCATTTGAAAGCTAAGTCCTGAAATAGAGTATTTAGTTGCTGAACATCTTGCTTGGAATAAAACAAATAAACAGTTGTTCTACAATGTTCTTATTAAGGCATGATTGGGATCAGTACCTGGTGCCATCTGATCATCCCAAAGGCAACTCCGTTCCCCAAGGATGGGTCCTTCCCCCGCTCCCCAGCAACGACATCTGGGCAACAGCCATTAAGCTGCATTAGTAAAGACGCTCCAGAAGTGTGGTCCAGCCAAGGCTCTTTCCAGCTCTAAATACTAGTGATGCCACCATCTTCTCGTGCTATAGACTAAACCACAACCTCTAAACTCCATGTGGCATTGTTCTACCCAGAAGTTACGTTTTCCTTGAGTGCTCTGTCCTGGCCAGAGATGCCTCTTGAATCAGGAGATTAATATGTTTCTTCAGGAAAGGACCTAGGTGAACTGGGGTTATTACCACAGAAAGTGACCTTGGTTCGCCGAATTTGCCTCTGTTTTGAAGGGGCTTGGTTCAGAGTGACTTGTTAATTTGCTCTTTAACTTCTTGTGTGGTGATGGGTAAGTACACTGCATACACTCAACACAAATGTGCATTGGGTAGACTCAGCCCTTCCCCCAGTACTGAGTGTGAAGGCAAGCTTTGATGTAAAACCTCTTTACCCTCTTTACCCAAAGAACCCTCTCACTTCTAGGAGGAAAGGTCAGAAATGCTTTATCTATGGTTTTATGAATCCCACTTTTGGTGCAGCTTGAGAGGCTACAGACTGGGCTGCCAGAAAAGCTCATGGCCTAGTCTGGTAGTCATGTGGAGAACTTGGAAAACCTGTATCCATATTGGATCGTGTTTTAATGGATAATGGCTGCATCTTCCCATGTTAGAAGGATCCTAACAAAAACACGTGTTATTTAAGTTCCTGAAGATCTAGTTGTTCAGAATCCCCAATGATAGAAATTTATCTTAACCTCCCTCAGTCACATTGTAGGGGCTGGTATAGCTGTGGAATTTTCTTAGGAACTCAAACTTTCAAAAACACCCATGTAGTTAAAGCTGGGAGGAAAGCAGATAAAAATAGTAAAATTTATTTTTTTATATTCATTAATAAATGCTATTGTGCCTGGGAATGATCAATCATAACATGCCAGGGTTTTTGTTTTGTTTTGTTTTGTTTTGCTCTTTGTCATTTATCGTGTTATTTATATTTCCGAAAAGCTAAATAAATATCATTTTTATTTTTTAGTTTGAGCCTTTGCCCCCAAATTTGTTGCCTACCAAATCACTACACACACTTTAACATGAATGAAACACACTTTCACTCCAAAATGCAAACTTGTCAAATAGACATTTGCTAGGAGAAGGTGAATCTCCAGCACCAAACTTTGTGGAATCCAACTCTAGATAAGCAGGAAAGGACGACAACCTTGGAAATGATTTCGTGTAGTTGGAAGTTCTGGGGTACAAGATGCTAACACCTTTGTTCTTTTTCTGTTTAATCTGCGTTGTTAAATTTATATAGTATGCACTTCAGAGTTAACAGATAGGATATGAGGGCCAGCGCTCCAAAGTGTGTGTCTAAGTTCATATACCTTAAAATCTGTTGTGATTAGCCTCACATAACCCCCATAGGCCTGTGTGCCCTTTTATAAATCTCCACCATTTGCTGTCTGATGAGATGTAGGAAGAGTAGAAATAAAAGATGAATTGTATGATGTGTTCAGTATGCAGGCAGCCTTGTCACTAAGACATCTGCATTGATGGGGGCATGAGTGTGAAGCAGGGATTCAGGAAAATAGGCAGCAGAACCCAAGAGGAAGGGATTTAACCTCAGGTGGAAAAAAGCCTTCCCTCTTTCATTCAGCTTCTGCAAAGTTTTAATAAAGTAAACATTATTTTTATTGTTTGGCTTTGTTTTGTAAGTTTTTCCTCGTTTATCACCTTGCATGGTGGTGGTGGCAACAGCCACTGGTACTTGATGGGTTTAGAAAGACAGAGTAGTGCCTGATGAATTGTACTTCTGAGAATATAGACAGTATCATTGTAATCTTTTCCCCCCAAAAATCTTCTTTTATTGTGGAAACCTTCAAGCATCCAAAAATAAAGAGAATAGTATAATTTTTTCTGTATATCCATCATCTGGCTTCAGATAATTGTCAACTTACGGCAAATCTTGTTTCATCTGCAACCCACTACTCTATAGACTATTTTGAAGCAAATCTCAGACATTATATTAATTAAGTATTTCAGCATGTAGGGCTCCACTTTGGGCATAGAGTCTACTTAAAAAATTTTTTTTCAGTATGTGGCTCTAAAAGATATTTTAAAAATGTAACCATAGTGCCATTATTGCACTGAAAGAAATGAATGACTTCTTGATATCATCAAATTCCCAGTGTTCAGATTTCCTTATCTCATAAATGTGTGTTTTACACTTGGCTCAAATTAAGATCTAGATGCAATCTATACACTGTTGGTTGATATGTTTCTTAAGTTTCTGATAATCCGTAGGTCTTTCTTGCTTCCTCCTGTGTACTCTTGTACCCTTGAGATTTATTACTAGAAGAAATTTTTTTCCTGAAGTTTCCAGTCTGAATTTTGCTTGTTGCATCCTTGTGATAGCATGTTCCTCTGTTTCCATATCTCTAATTTAGTGGTTAGAGCTGCATTGCCCGGTATGGTAGATATGTATCGCTATTGGGCACTTGAAAGAGAGTTTGAAATGGAGTTTGAATTGAGTTGAATAATTACACCTATGGATCACGTTTCTATTGGACAGCACTGATTAAGAGTGCACACATTTTTTGACCACATACAGATTGGAGTTTTCTGAAGAATATATTATACACCTGGTGTGTACTCCATTCAGGAGGACTAATGTCTAGTTGTCTGTTTTTGTGATCTTAGCAGCCACTGGTAATCAAGACCTAAAGTCATTCCTTTGGAGTTGCAAAACAGTGATAGTTTAATTCTGCCTTTCTTTCTTTAGTTATTAGCTGGAATACTTCTAAAAGGGGAAACATCCCCTCATCAACCATTTGGTTACTGCAGGGTACAATTGGTACAGGAAAGGCAAATACATATTTTTTTTATTTACTAGTTTTCAAATTAATGAGCTGGTTCCCTAGAATCCTCCAAAGGTAACAAGTGAGTTTTATTTTGAAGTATCACTATGAACTCAGATCTAACCATAATTGTCTTTCAACCCATTGTTATTATTTATCAATTGTCTCATCTTTGGCCACTGGGAGCCTTTTTTTCAATTTTTTTTTTTTTTTAATGTTTGTTTATTTTTGAGACAGAGACAGAGCATGAACGAGGGAGGGTCAGAGAGAGAGGGAGACACAGAATCTGAAGCAGGCTCCAGGCTCTGAGCTGTCAGCACAGAGCCCGATGCGGGGCTCGAACTCATGGACTGTGAGATCATGACCTGAGCCGAAGTCGGCCGCCCAACCAACTGAGCCACCCAGGTGCCCCTGCTGGGAGCCTTTTTAACTCAGTTTCTGAATTCCCTTTCAATTCCAGTATTCCATTCCAAATTTGTTTTACATATTGCCTATTCCAAACCTGGAAACAGTCATTTATCTAATAATAAATTAGTGGAAAAGGTATTTATAGGCCATAATCTGCATGATAGGGGTGGTCATTGTTATTGCTGCTTCTTGTTTGTTGGTTTTTATGCTTTTAGTCAGAACTAGGAATTACAGTTCCCTTGAGCCATCAGCCTTTTTCTAAATCATGCCTTTTTTATACCTATATTCTTTTTTTAAAATGTTTATTTAATTTTGAGAGAAAGAGAGAAAGAATCCTAAGCAGGCTCCAAGCTGCCAGTGTAGAGCCTGATGCAGGGCTTGAACCCACGAACCACGAGGTAATGACCTAGGCCGAAACCAAGAGTCGACACTTAACCCACTGAGCCACCCAGGCACCCCTGTACCTATGTTCTTTTTATATTGAACATAAATTAATGAAAATAGAGAAATAAACTCAAAGATGAATCAGAAATGTGTTGATTCATCATGTCCTGTATATACAAGAATATTGTTTATCTTATTTCCCAAAAGAGGAGACCCTGGGTTGGGAGATACTCTAACAAAAAGCATTTATTTTAAGAAATTAGGTAAATACAAGAAAGATTAAAAAATGAAATAGATTAGTTGTATGTTAAATACTAAGTGTTCTTAGTGGCTGAGTTTATGACGTCAAAGAATTTGCTACAAGCCAATGAACTTAATCACTCTAAACCCATTCATGTTCCTATGTCCATGTGACTTGGGCAAGGGTGTATCAAGAAGCTTAGACAGCATTATACCATCTGCTGTAGCAATTCACTTCTACATATTTTGTCCACAGGGGAGCTATCCTGGGAATCACAAGGTAAGTACAAAGTATGTCTTGTTCCATTCAAATAATATAGAATATACAGAAGGAATGTGAGTGCTGTGAAGTATTAGCGGTGATTATTTTAGGGACTAGTGACTACATGAGGCATTTCCAACTAAATCTGTTTTTTTTCTTTTAATGCTATAACCAATAAACTATTCCTGTATAATTGTTAACTTTTTAAAAAAAAAAGTGTGAGTAATTACTACACGCAACGTGGGGCTCAAACTCATGACCCCAAGATCAAGAGTTATGTGCTCTTCCGACGAGTCAGGTGCCCCTGTTAACTTTTGGGTGTACCCATACAGTAGTTCCTGACTTAGCACGTCTGGCTATCTATGAAGATTTTGTTTCCAATGCAGGTTCTGTTTGCCTTTTGGAATAAACTGAGTTTCTCACAGTCTCTGAAGCAAGGATCGAAGTCTTTGAGGCAGTTGGTGCTAGAGCGCATAACTATACAGAGCAGTAGGCACCTCTCAACTTAATTAGCTCATGCTTGCCAGAATATGGATTCTAGGACTTGAACTGTGTTCTTAGAAAATGGTTTTTACCATTTGCCAGGAATGATACTAAGTGCTAGAGATGTGAAAGGGAGCAAAAAGACAGGATTCTTGCCCTCCTGGAATTAGATCTAGAGTAGAAAAGCTTAAGAATACAGATAATTAGTTGTGATATGTGCTACAAAGAAAAAGTGGTTAGTCATCATTTATATTTTCCATTGTTCAAATATTTATTAAATGCCTGTTGAAACTCAGATTAATTTGCTAAGTATAAGGGCTATAATGGTGAGGGGGATAGGTTAATATCCAATTAATGGATCCAGCAATCAAAAAATGTACTGAGTGCTTTGAAGGAAAGGTAAATGGTTCTATGAGATTAGGCCCTTTTTTTTTCCTTTTTTAATGTTTATCTATTTTGAGAGACAGAGTGCAAGTGGGGGAGGGGCAGAAAGAGGGAGACACGGAATCCAAAGGAGGCTCCAGGCTCCTAGCTGTCCGCACAGAACCCCCGACACAGGGCTCAAACCCACAAACTGCAAGATCATGACCTGAGCCAAGGTAGGATGCTTAACCAACTGAGCCACCCAGGCGCCCCCAGGCCCTTTAAAGTCTTAAAAGCCACTGTACTGGGTAGATCTACCCAAGTTTGGCGGGGGGGGGGGGGGGGGGTGGGGGGGGGGGGGTGGATCAGAAAAAGCTTTTTTTTTTTTTTTAAAATTTAAATTGTAATTAGTTAACATACTGGCTTCAAGAGTAGAATTCAGTGATCACTTACAACACCCAGTGTTCATCACAAATGCCCTCCTTAGTGCCCATCACCCATCTAGCCCATCTCTCACCCACCTCCCTCCATCAACCCAGAGTTTGTTCCCTATCATTATGAGTGTCTTGTGGTTTGTTTCCCTCTCTTCTCTTTTTCCTCCCCTTCCCATATGTTCATCTGTGTTTTTTTCTTAAATTCCATATATGAGTGAAATCATATGGTATTTGTCTTTCTCTGATTGACTTGTTTAGCTTAACATAACATTCTAGCCTCATCCACATCATTGCAAACGGCAAGATTTCTTTCTTTTTGATGGCTGAGTAATATTCCAGTGTGTGTGTGTGTGTGTGTGTGTGTGTGTGTGTACACGCGCGCGCGCACCACTTCTTTTTTATCCGTTCATCAGTTGATGGACATTTGAGCTCTCTCCATAGTTTGGCTATTGATGTTACTATAAGCATCAGGGTACATGTACCCCTTCAAATCAGTATTTTTGTATCCTTTGGGTAAATACCTAGTAGTACAATTGCTGAATTATAGTGTACTTCTATTTTTAGTTTTTGGAGAAATCTCCATGCTCTTCTCCAGAGTAGCTGCACCAGTTTGCATTCCTACCAACAGTGCAAGACAGTTCCCCTTTTTCTGCATCCTTGCCAACAACTGTTGTTTCTTGTGTTGTTCATTTTAGCCATTTTGACAGGTGTGGTGGTGGTATCTCATTGTGGTTTTTATTTGTATTTCCCTGATGATGGGTGATGTTGAGCATCTTTCCATGTTTCTGTTAGCCATCTGAATGACTTCTTTGGAAAAGTGTCTATTCATGTCTTCTGCCCATTTCTTAATTGGGTTATTTGTTTTTTGGGTGTTGAGTTTGATAAGTTCTTTATAGATTTTGGATACTAACCCTTTATCAGATATGTCGTTTGCAAATATCTTCTCCCATTCTGTAGGCTGCCTTTTGTTGATTGTTTCCTTCACTGTGCAAAAGTTTTAATCTTGATGAAGTCCTAATAGTTCATGTTTACTTTTGTCTCCCTTGCCTTCAGCGCCAAGGTAAGGGAGACAAAACTTCTAGTAAGAAGTTGCTCTGGCTGAGGTCAAAGAGATTGCTGCCAGTGTTCTCTAGGATTTTGATGGTTTCCTGTCTCACATTTAGGTCTTTGATCCATTTTGAATTGATTTTTGTGTATGGCGTAAGAAAGTGGTCCAGTTTCATTCTTCTACATGTAGCTGTCCAGTTTCACAACAGCATTTGTTGAAGAGTCTAGGAAAAGCTTTTCTGAGGAGATGATGTTTCAGCTAAGCTATGAGGCATAAACAGCTATTCACTAGTGCAGAGGAGACACGGAAGAAGAATGTGGCAAGAATTTGGAATAGAATATGCAAAGGCCCTGTGTTGGGCTAAGAGACCAAGGCAGTTGAAGACTAGCATGGCTAGAGTAAGACAAGAGGGGAGGGGGTAGGGGCCAGACACTGCAAAGCTTTGGAAGCCCTTGTCAGGAGTTTGATTTTTATTCTGAGAGAGCTGGGAACCATTTGGGGCTTTTAAGCAGGGGATTGGCTTAGTTTGCTATTTTGAAATGATCACTTTTGTCCCAGTGTGTGAAACAATTACAATGATAGGACATAAGAGGATATGTTGGACACAGTTGTCCAAGTGAGAGATAATGGGGGCTTGGACTCCCATGTTAGCAGTGGAGGTAGCGTGAAATGGGTGGATTTCAGAGATTTAAGAGAGGAAATTTGGCAGGGATATGAGATGAGTGGTCGTGAGGGAGAAGAGAGTGTCAGGCATGAGTCCTCAGTTTGTATATCTTAGACATTCCTTGAGACAAGAAATTCTGGGGAGGAGGAAAAGTTTGGGGGAGGGGAAATCAGGAGTTCACTTTAGGTATGTAGAGTTTGAGGCACCCTTGAGAAATCTTGGAGGAGATGCCTTGTAGGCAGTGGTGTTTATGAATTCGATCTCTGAGAAGAAGTGGAGAATTTAATGAGTCATTGGCACATAGATTATTGATGCTGTGGGCAAGGATGAAGTCATTTAGAGTATAGTGGAGACCTTTATAAAAAATAATACTTATGTCAGTGCCTGGGCTCCAGGTAGACCAATTACTACAACCCCCGCTTGCCCTGCCTCTCACCCCTAGGCTCAGATGCAGCCAGACAGGCACAGACCCATGGAGAGGTCCTAGATTATAGCCTGCTGAAGCATGCACAGACTGGCCTTCCCAATATCCCCACTTCCCCATCCTCACCCCACCCCACCCCTTCAGACTCATCAAAGCTTTCTCCACTGCCTACTGAATGGAGTCAGTATTCCGTTTTCAGGGCCCTCGCCAGCTCTACCTCAATCTACCCCTTCAGTCTTAAGGCAGGCTGCTTCCCAGCACAAACTATCTGAGTCATATGCTTTGTCCCCGCCCCCCCCTCCCCCCACCTCTCTCTGCCCTGCCTCTGTTCCCTGACTCAAGCTGTTCCCTCCCTGGAGTTATGCTCTCCACTCTACCTTTAACCTGCTCACAGGCTGTTCCCATACTCTTCAGGATCCAGGTCAGGGTCCTGTCAGGGTCCTTCCTGAAGCTTGCCCAACTCACATAAGGACTAGAATACTTTCTTTCCGTTGAAGAATATCATCATTTAATGATCTGTACCGTTTATTTTATACTTAGCAGAGATGACTGTCATTTTATTTATTTTTTTTTTTAATTTTTTTTTTCAACGTTTTTTTTAAATTTATTTTTGGGACAGAGAGAGACAGAGAATGAACGGGGGAGGGGCAGAGAGAGAGGGAGACACAGAGTCGGAAACAGGCTCCAGGCTCCGAGCCATCAGCCCAGAGCCTGACGCGGGGCTCGAACTCACGGACCGCGAGATCGTGACCTGGCTGAAGTCGGACGCTTAACCGACTGCGCCACCCAGGCGCCCCTAGATGACTGTCATTTTAGAGTGTGCTCTAACTAGATCATGTCTTATACTGTAGCCCTTCCTATTCCTATTTCCAGAATTCTCAAATTCTTAAATTATTCCAGAAACAAGTGTAGAACTGAGTAGAGAATATCTATTAGGATGCAGATGCTGGGTCAGAAGTAAGAGAGGAGGAGGGTGGCCCTGTACCTGCTCAGTGGACAGGCGGTCCACACGTGGGTCTCAACAAAGCTGTGGCCTTTACCCACAGCTCAGAATTCTAATGACAGCTGAAAATGTGGATGATAAATCAGAGAATGCCAAAACTTGCTAACTTTCTTATGTCCCTTACAACTCCTTACGCCTCAGAGGTCCCCTGATGGAACAGGCTGATGGGGCAGATAACTTACTGATCACAATGGGACTTGTCTGATCCTGTAGCATAAAGAGCCGCTCCCAGTGCTCTGGGAGACTGTCTCTTGGCATGGGGTGGAGAAACCTTTGGAGTCTTACATACAGTAGACACAGACTAGAGTGGGCAGGCAGTGGAGATGAGGGAATTAAAGGATTTGCCCATCTGGCCTCATTTGACCTCTCTGCACTCAGATTACTTACTCTGCCTCTTCTCATGATCTCCTGTGGGCATGGGGATGACCCCAGTGACCCCTCGCAACAGGGGTTTGCAACATCCTAGTAGGGATGACATTGTAGTAAGCCAGAGATACTCCCTGGTGCAGTCCCTGGTAAACCCTGATTGTTTGCAAAATGCCAGACTGTGGTCAGGAGTCTAGATTTAAGTATATATTATAGGCAGTCTCAAGAGCTTGAATTCTTTGTGAGTTTCATTTTGTTAAGAGAACAGAATCTTTAGTTTAAAATACATAACAAATAAAATCCCTTGCTGTTGTGAATATTATTAAACTAACAGATACTATACTTGATCTCAGCCAAAAGGCCCAGAAGCTATGTATGAATTAATTTTTCTTAGATTTCAGCTTTAGTAGTAGATACTGTTGACTAATACTAATTTAACTTTCTCAATAGTGCATGAGAGTTCATTCTCATCAACACTTGATATTGTCAGGCTTTTTATTTTTAACCATTTGTGTGTGTGTTTGTGTGTGTGTGTGTGTGTGTGTGTGTGTGTGTGTGTGTGTGTTGGCATCTCATTGTTTTGTTTTGCATTTTCCCAATGGCTAATGAGGTTAAACAACTTTGATGTTTATTTGGATATACTCTTTTATGAAGTTAACATCTCTTGCCCATTTTTGAATTAGGTCTTTTTCTTACTGCTTTGTAGTTCTTTGTACTTACTGGATACGAGTCCTTGGTCAGATAGGTGTGCTGCAAATATCTTCTCCCACTCTGATTTGTGTTTTTTATTTTTTGTTTGTGTGGTTCTGTTTTGTTGTTTTACTGTCTTAATGGTATCTTCCAATGAATGGAAGCCAGTTTGTCAGTGTTTTCCTTTAGGGGTTAGTTTTTTGCAACCTGCCTAAGAAATGTTTACCTATTCTAAAGTCATGAATACATTCTCCTATTTTATCTTCAAGCTTCATTTTACCTTTCACATTTAGATCTGTAGTCTACCTGGAATTGATTTGTGTGTGTGATGTGAGGTAGAGGCCAGGATTTTTTTCTAGGTGGACATCCAATTGATCCAGAACCATTTACTGAAAAGACTTTTATTTTCCTTATGCTCTCTGCAGGGCCAATTTTGTTGTAAGTTAAGGATCCATATAAATATGGATCTGTTTCTGGACTTTCTGTTCTGTTTTATTGGACTCTTTGTAAGTCCTCATGTTAGTACCACACTGTCTTAATTCCTGTAACTTTAAAGTAAGTGTTGATATAGTATAAATCTTCCAACAGTGCTGTTTCTTCTTCAAGATTGTCTTGGCTTTTCTTAGTCTTTTGTCTTTCATTTAAATTTCAGAGTTAGTTTGCCAATTTATCCCCCAAAAATAAGATGGAATTTGACATGTGGGGTCGACAAATCAATTCAGGGAGAATTAATATCTTTATGACATTGAGTCTTAACTCATGAACATGGCATGTTCCTCCAATAAATATTTTATAGTTTTTCACATAGAGGTCTTATATATCTTGTGTTAGTTTGAGTCCTAGAAGGTTGGTTGATAATATTACATGATATCTTATTTAAAATCTCACTCTCTAATGACATTTTTAAAAGAATATTTTCGGGGCGCCTAGGTGGCTTGGTCGGTTAAGCGTCCGACTTCGGCTCAGGTCATGATCTCACAGTCTGTGAGTTTGAGCCCCGTGTCGGTCTCTGGGCTGACAGCTCAGAGCCTAGAGCCTGTTTCAGATTCTGTGTCTCCCCCTCTCTCTGCCCCTCCCCTGTTCATGCTCTGTCTCTCTCTGTCTCAAAAATAAATAAACGTTTAAAAAAAAATTTAAAAAAAAATATTTTCATGGTTTGTTGTTTGTATAGAGAGATATAGTTGATTTTCATATATTGACCTTGTATCCAATGACCTTGCTAAATTAATTTACTAATTCTAAGAGTTTTATTTATAGATTCCTTTGGATTTTCTACATATAATTATATCATCTACAAATAATGGTAGTTTAATTTCTTTTTTTCCAATCCTTATACTTTTTTTTTTTTCTTTTCTCTTTTTACACAGGCTAGTATCTCCAGTGCAATGCTGAACAGAAGAGACAATGGGGATATCCTTGTCTCAATCTTGGGGATATCTTTCAGTATTTCACTATTAAGTGGCCTGTTTGCTTTAGATGTTTTAGTGATATTCTTGATTATGCTAAGGAAATTACTTTCTATTCCTAAGTTATTAAATGGGCTTATTTGTTTTTTCCTAAAATCATGAACGGGCATTGATTTTATCAAGTGCTTTTTCTGCATCTACAGATATAGATAATCTATAACTTAAAATTTTTATTCTATTGACATTTATTTTTACTCCCAGTGATTGATTTTGGAATATTAAGACAATCTCTCATTCCTGAAATAAACTCAACCCAGCAATGTTGTATTTTTCTATCCAAAATTATTTTTATTGAGATTTTTGCAGTTATGTTCATGAGAGATTGACCTTAATTTTGTCAGATTTGGTATCAGGATGGTGCTGAAATAAAAATGAGTCAGGAAGTATTTCTTTTCTGGAAGTGTTTGTAATTTGACATTTTCCTTAAATGTTTGGATGAAAACTCTTGATGACATGCTTCAGCACTAGTGTCATAGGCCACATTTTGGGAAACAATTGTCTAGGGCAAGACTTAAACATGAAATAGTCAATTCTTGTCGGTTTGAATGCTCTTGTTTTTGTTCATTTCCTCCCTATGCAGCACCAGCCGCTTTACTTTTTCCTTCCCAGCTGTGTGGGGCTCAGCTAAGTCACCACACGGGAGAGTGGTAAGGCCATTTGAGACCAAGCCTGGTTCTCAGGACTACACTCTCTCCCTGCCACCAGGCAGCCTGCCCCAGTCCTGCTCAGCCATCTCTACACTCCTCTGACAGAATGAATGCCCTCGATGATGTCCCCTTCAAGGTGCCCAACGGCTTTGTGATAGGCACAGAGCCCCTTCCTGGGCCAGAGCTCAGCGTCCCAGCTTGCAGGGAGCTTCTGCTGGGTTCTATGGTAAGTATATCTCTCTGTCCATCTATCTCCTTGTCTCTGGGTCTATAGATCTGATGCTGAGACTTGGGCTTGGTTCCTTGATTTTATTTTATTTTAATTTTTTTAAGAAAGGAGCTACAAAGCCTTTAAAAAATTTTTTTTATGTTTTTTTAATTTTATATTTGAGAGAAAGAGAGACAGAGCACAAGCAGGGGAGGGACAGAGAGATGGAGACAGAATCTGAAGCAGGCTCCAGGCTCTGAGTCATCAGCACAGAGCCCAACACAGGACTTGAACTCACGAACCATACATGAGATCATGACCTGAGCCGAAGTTGGATGCTCAATCGACTGAGCCACTCAGGTGTCCCAAAGCCTTTTTTTTTTTTTTTTTTAATATTTATTTATTTTTGAGAGAGAGAGAGAGAGAGTGTGTGAGCAGGGTAGAGGCAGAGTGAGAGGGAGACGCAGAATCTGAAGATGGCTCCAGGCTCTGAACTGTCAGCATAGGGCCTGATGGGGGCTTGAACTCACAAACCGTGAGACCATGACCTGAGCTGAAATCAGGAGTCGGACTCTTAACCGACTGAGCCACCCAGGTGCCCCTTGTTCCTTGATTTTAAAGGGCAACAAGGCCATTTCTGTTATATTCTAGAGAGTTTTGGAAATAACCCAAGAGGAAAGGTGTTTCATCATGAAGTCTGGTGGCTTGTGATGGGGATTATTCAGTGGGTCTTATTTTAAGCTTAGGATAACTGGAAGCCTGCCTATATGAAGAACTGAGAGTCATTGCAAGGATGCTCCAATTGCTCCCTTCTCCGCCAGCCTCCTGGCATGTCTAAAACTCTACCGTTTAGGATCACTCTTATGAGCTAAGACACTATCTCCAGAATCCCCTGTTAAAATGCAGACAGTTACAGGGAACCCATTAGAAGGGATTACTATTCCATAGACCCAAAACACATCAGCCCTGGAGGCACCCTCGAAACACCCCATGCCCCACAGCTCACACACTGGGATGTGTACCCAGTGTATGTGGTGGTATCACATACCCTCAAGATAAACATGATTATTTAACTTCTGGGAGAGTCAAGTTTACTTGAAGATTTAGGGGGAGATCTATTGCATTTGTATTATAACACAGGTGTATCATGAACTAGAACACAAAATTCACATGAATTTATAAAATGAAAAAACAAGATTGCAAAGAACTGTGGAACTGATGTGGGGCCTCTCAGACTCTTGTATGTTCATTCTCCACTGTCTGCAGAGGGCTTTGTAAAAAATTCTGAGGATCTGGGTCATCCCTCACTCATTTTGCACATGGGAAATCTGAGGTCCAAAGAAGGGAAATGACTCGTCTGAAGTTAGTGGCCATGGCAAGACTAAAACTCAGGTCTTGACTCCAAATCATTTCATATTAGCTAAGAGCAGGATTGGAATGTAAGAGACACTGGACATGGATTGTTCCAAGGTTAAAAAAAAACAGGTTGTAGGAAGTCAGGTGCAGAGAGTCCAGTCCACAAAGGAGAAAGAGGCTCTAGTGGCCTGGGGGCACAGGAGCAAGAGACTCAGTGTGGTTTTTGTTTTATCTGCAGAACCTGGGGTTGCACTGAGGCTCCTTAGGACCAAGGTCTCCAGAATGGAAAGAAGCTCTGTAGAGCCCAGAGCACATGTCCAGGGGCCCATCCTCTGTAGGGCAGGAGCTCTCGCTTTCTCCAGGCAGCTTGTACTATGGGTTCTTGCCCTGAGTCAAAGTCGGCCTCTATGGTTGGGAGTAGAAATTTTCTTTACTGGAGGTGGATCATTACAGCTTTTCCTTACATGCTGAGCTCAGGCCAAGCTGGGAAGAGGCTTTTCTGAAAGTTACTTCTCTTAGAAGCAGAACTGGGCACCTTTCTGCCAAGTCCACATCTGGTGTCCTAGCCAAGGTGCTGACCCTGGCTCTGCCCCCCTCCTCTCAGCAAGGGTATCTGCACTCCCTTGAGCCATTTCCCTTCCTGGGCCTCCATTTCTTTTACTGCTGGGCCAATCTAACAGAGAAGCATGAGACTCCAAGTATGATTTACAGCTTCTCCTGGTAAGTCCTCTGAGTTCACTGGGCTGTATTCCCAGTATTTGGAACTTGGAATACATTTTCCCATAACAATAATGTTATAGATAGAGGTTAGATTACCTGTGAAAAAATAATAACCACAGCTACTATAACTGAGCACCTGCTGTACACTGGGCCTGTGCTTAGGTGCTCTTTATACATTCACTCTTTTTTCTTTCTCAGATTTATGATAACCCTTTTAGCAGGTATGTGTTCCCACCCCATAGCACAGGAAGCCAAAGCTCCCATCCAAGTGATACACAGGGTTATGTTGCCTGTGCGTGACACACCCAGACTCCAACATGTGTCTGTCAGACCCCAGAAACCCATGTCCACCCATACATCTGGCTGCCCTCTCCCTTCCTTCTACATTCAGAGCCTTGGCAAGTCTGTGTTTTGTTGTTTCAGTTTCCCTTTAATGAGAGTTCATCACTGTTAAAAATTTTTTTAGAAGAAAAGTACATTCACATAGTTTAAAAATGAAAAAAAAAATCTATAAAATGGTAGAGAGCAAGTGTTGACAAACATTTCTGTAAAAGGCCAGATAGTAAAAAACTAGGGCAATTAAACTCTGTTGTAGGGAAAGAGTTATAGTTTTGGAAAGGGGTGGGTGGGAATGGTTGTGTTCCAATCACACTTTATTTATAAAAGCTAGGTGAGGGGTCAGTTTGGCCCACAGGCAGCTAGAATATCTTGGGAGAGTGAAAAGCTTCCCACTGACACCTTCTCATCCACCCAGTTTCCCAGCTCCACCCCCTCACTGGAGAGAGCTGTTACTCATTTTCTATGTATTCTTCCAGGGATTCTTCTGTGTATATGCACAAATAAGTACAGCTATTGCCTCCCTTTTTACACCAAAGGTAGCATTTTTTTTAATGTTTATTTGTTTTTGAGAGAGAGCGAGCGAGCACGCAGAGCAGGGGAGGGGCAGAGAGAGAGAGAGGGACAGAGGATCTGAAGCAGGCCCTGTGCTGACAGCAGAGAGCTCCATGTGGGGTTCGAACTCACGAGATCATGACCTGAGTCAAAGTTGGACACTTAACCGACTAAGCCACCCAGGCGCCCCACAAAGGTAGCATTTTATACATACACTGTTCTTCTTGACTTTTTTTTAACCTAATATGTTTTAAGATCTTTCTATATCAGTACACGGAAAGCTTCTTCAGTTTTATTTTTTGCTGTATAGCATTGTGCATTATATGGATATATCCTACTTTACTGAATGGGTGCCCTCTTGATGATCACTTGGGTTCTTCCCAGTCTTTTCCAATTATAAACAATGTTACATGGAATGACTATATGCAAATGTCCTTTTGAATTTTTGTAAGTATTTTTCCAAATTGCCCTCCATAGGGGTCACTGATTTACATCCCAGGCAGCACTCTACAAGAGGCCTGTACCTCCCACACTCTCCCACAGAATGTCCTCAGACTTTGGATCTTTGCTGAGGGCTAGGCGGATGGTATCTCAGGGTAGTTTTAATTTGCCTTTCTCTTGTCAAGAGTGAGGTTGAGCAACTGCTCGGGTGTTTAAAAGCCATCTGTATGGCTCTTTTCTGTGGACCATCCATATCTTTTGTTCATGTTAAGCTGTTGGTCTTTTTCCAGTCTATATCTAGCACTCACTATATTAGTAAATGTAGCCCTTTGTCTGTGATGTGAGTGCTGTTTTCCCCTAGTTTGTCATTCGTTTTTGACTTCGCCTATTGTATCTTTGCCATGCAGATTTTGTACATGTGTGTATCTGTACTTTTATGGCTTTTGGATTTTGATTTACAGTGAGAAAGGTTTCCCCCACTTGATCTTATCAAGGATTTCTTTCCTGTTTTCTCCTAGTACTTTTATGGTTTCACACATATATTTAATGTTTGATCCTTTTGGAAATCATCCTTGTATAAGAGTGAGAATTTCTTTCAGCTAGCTAACACCATTTATGTTTGTTTTTTGTTTTTGTTTTTGTTTTTAGCTAACACCATTTATTAGTCCGTCCCTCTATTTCCCATTGCTTGAGATGCCACCTTTATTATTTACTAAAGCCCCATAGATATCAAAGTCTCTTTCTGGACTTCCTATTCTTTACCTGCATCCGTGGAGGCCGAATTTGCTATTCACTTGTCGTTGATATTCATCCACCCCATTGCTAGCTAAAACTGAGGGTGAGAGTCGGGTGGTGATGGATGCCTGGGATTAAGAATCGGAAGCTGCCCAGACCTGGCAAATTTTTGGCTGAATAGGTTCCCGGAAGGGCAGGGAGTAGGAGTGCGCCCTCTGGCCCCGGTTTGGGTCCCAGAGCCTCACGTCGCCGTCTACTTGCAGCACGACTTCAGCCTGGAGAGGAGGGCGCTCTTCTGGGTAGAGGCTGTCCTCCGGGGACCCTGCCCGTTCCAGTGCGACGCCCCGGGAACGGCGTCAGCGCCTCCCGCCTGGCTGTTACTGGTGAGTCCTGACCGCGAGCCGGTGCCGATGCCTGCCGCAGACATGGGCCCTGAGGATGGACCCCAGCAGCGGCTTGAGGAGGAGGTGGAGGAGGAAGAAAACCAGGACGAGGACCACGACGAAGAAGAAGCCGCCTCCGCCAGCGAGGAAGAGCCACGTCCCTGCAGCCCCCAGCCCGGCCCCCCTGCGAGCCCCGCCCCCCCTGCGAGTCCTGGCCCGGGCCATCCACGGTGCTCGCTGGACGTGCTGCGCGGCATGAGGTCGGAGCTGGCCGGAGCGCGGCGGCGGCTCTCTGAGGGCAGGCTGGCCGCCCGCCCCCGCGCCCTCCTGCACCGCATCCGCCACCGGGCGCTGAGCCTCTGCCCCAGCCCGGCACCGAGTCAGTGCCCCGTGCCGCCCCCGGGGCCCGCGCCCCCACTTCCCAGCACCCCCGCGCCGCCCCCGCGGCCCTCCACGGCCGGCGCCATGCCCCCGCTGCGGAGTCACAAGCCCACGGTCGCGGTAAGGAACCTTCTAGCTCCGCCAAGCCCGCAGGCCAATAGTCTGGGTTCCTAGCCTGATTCGCAGCCCTAGTCTCCTCCTCTCTGCTCTCCTCCTCCTTACCTTTAACTGTTCTCATCTGGCCACGTACTATGCTGTCCTTCCTGTGGCCCTGGGCCTAGAATATTCCCTGCTCAGAGGCCCCCATTCCCTGTTTCCCGCTGTTTTGCTTCTATTAGGGCACATGCCACAATAATTGTAATCATCCAGTACCTGTCCATCTCTTAGGGCAGTGATTGGATGGCATCCATTTTTGTTGCCAAGGGACCAAGCTGCAGACTTGGCCAGTAGGGGGTGCTCAGTGAATGTCTGTTGAAGTAATGAATGTGACTCAAATCTAGGGCTTCCCACAGAGCAAGAGCTTCCTGTAGGATGGATGAGCTGGCGACTCAAAGAATACTCACTGAGCAGTTATTTGCTGCTGGGCCCTGAGTTTAAAGAGAGAAGGTCAAAACCACAGGACAAGGAGAGTTGGCCAAAGGGGTGTGGGACAAGACAGCACTGAATAGTGAGAGGGATCAGGTGTTGAGAGGAGGTGACAGTTTTTGCAGACTGGGAGGCTTTGGGACAGAGGATGTGCACCTGCAAGAAAGGGGAGCAGAAGTGAATTTAAAGTAAAACCCAGGTGACTGGGTGGCTCAGTCATTTAAGCATCTGACTTCAGCTCAGGTCATGATCTCGTGGTTTGTGAGTTCAAGCCCGAATTGGGCTCTGCACTGACAGTGTGAAGCCTGCTTGGGATTTTCTCTCTCCCTCTCTGTCTGCTCCTGTCGCACTTGATCTCTCTTTCTTTCTCTCTCTCTCTCTCAAAATAAGTACACTTAAAAAAAAAAAAAGTAAAATCAGTGAAACTTAAGCCTCAGACCCCTCACTTTGCCTCTCCCAAGGCCTTATACCTAATTTTATCTTCACAATTGTGTGCCTTGAGAGATCCAAATTATGTAAGTACCAAACTCTACAAAACGTGGATCTGGAGCAGATGGAATGGGTCAGGATTGATAGCCAAAGGTGGCAGTTGGGCACAGCTTTCTGCCCCCCAGCTGCCCTGCAGTCAGGCCAGGAGATGCAACAGAATAAGGCCCAGCTGAAGTTTAAATCCCAAAGACAGACTAGAAGTCTGGCTTTTCCCACTCACTGGTGTATGACCTTTGGCAAGTCACTGAACTGCTCTGAGCTATCCCTGTTCTACCCGTGAAGTGGGCCACTTGACCTCGCACAGTTGCGTAGAGCAAACTCAGAGAAGAGGCTCTGTAAATTGGACAGACCACACCGCATCAAGGGCCAGATGGTGATGCCAGGATGGCTCTTCCTGGTGCACATTAAACTTAACTCTAGCAACAACCCTGTTGGGTGGGGGAGGATTGGGGCACATGTTCTGTACAGGAGAAAATTGAGGCAGAGAGCAGCTAAGAATTATTTTTTTAAATATTTTACTTATTTTTGAGAGAAAGAAAGACAGTGTGAACGGGGGAGAGGCAGAGAGAGAGGGAGACACAGAATCTGAAGCAGGCTCCAGGCTCTGAGCTGTTGGCACAGAGCCTGGCGTGGGGCTTGAACTCACGGACCATGAGATCATGACCTGAGCTGAAGTCAGACACTTAACTGACTGAGCCACCCAGGTGCCCCACTAAGAATCTTTTTTAAGGTCAAAAGAATAGACTCAGATCCTAAGATTTTGATGTTTTCCAGTTAAAACTGGGGGTAAAGCAGACCCTAGAGTAAGTTTCCCTGGTAGGGAACCCCTTGAAAAGATAGGAATGGGTGGGGAATTCATGTCACACATACACACTCTGCCCCAAGAGCCAGGGCAGCAGCTAGGCTTCACTTGGGGAGAAGGGATCAGGGTAGTTTGTTCAGAGTTGGCAGATGGGTGCTTCTTGACAGGGAATGGGGTGATGCTGGCCAAACTGATATGCCTTCCAGCCACCCTCCTTACTCTAGGGTCTGTGCGGGTCCTCTCAGCACAGCTGTGCCCAGTCCCTGCCCTGTTCCATGCCCTGCCAAGCCCCAGTCCAGCCACACTGAAGAAGGAGGAAGATCCACCTCTGCTCCCCACTCACTAAGGTGTGGAGTAAAGAATCCTGAATTTGATTTTGAGTAGGGCTCAGCTCCCAAATGTGTGTTGCTTACTCAGTCATTAACTTCTCTGAACCTTGATTTCAGTATCTGTAAAATGGGATAATAGGGTGGACCTATGATATTTCTCTTGTGGAAATATTATCATTTACTGGCCTGTCAGTAAAAATGTCCTGCCCAGCCAGGTGTCACTTCCAGTAACTGACACATCCAACCTGTCTGTATTTCAGTCCCTCAGCCCGTATACCTGCCTGCCACCTCTTGGGGGGGTGTCTCAGAGTCTCAGCACCTGTAGAGCACACCCTGCTTCTGCTGACCTGCTGTCTGCCCTGAGCCAGGAGGAGCAAGATCTCATCGGGCCAGTGGTTGCCCTGGGGTATCCCCTGCACAGGGCTATCGGGGCTCTGCAGAAGACAGGGCGACAGAGCCTGAGCCAGGTAGGTGCATGGGGCCCAGAGCTGGGGGAGCTATGGGTCTGGAGCCAGGGGAGGGGCCAAGTGGTTTTTATCTTTAACATGAAAAAGTTTTTTCTCCTCTTTAGAAGCAGAACCTTAGCCTGGCATTAATTGTTGAGGGTTATGAGCAAGTTTCTAGACCCTAAGGCTATTTTCTCCATAAGAGTTTATCAGGAATCCCTGTGCCCAGAGAGTTTTAATATTCTATTCCTGTCCCAGTCTCTGCCCCAAGCACAGGAGCTTTGGGCAACCAATAATCTTTCCAGAGATCCCCAATAGAACTTTCTGCAATGAGAGAGATGTTTTATACCTGTGTTGTCTAATACAGTAGACATTAGCTGTATGTGGCTATTTGAAATATGGACAGTGTGACTAAAAAACTGAATTTTTTTACTTAATTATAATTAATTTAAATTTAAATAGCCACATGTGGCTGCTGGCTACCATATTGGAAGGCACAGCTCTAACCACTTCCTTCAATGAACAGTTTATCTATATTCATATCCATCTCTTTCTCTTTTGATCTACCCATCCATCCATCTAATCAACAGCATTTACTGGGAACTTCCTAGGTGTTTAGATGCAGTGGGGAGCTATGGGGAAAACTCCCTCTTGATGGAAGGGCCTGCAAAGAATTTATGGCCATTCTTAATCGACCACAAGGAGGTTCTAGTGATCAGGAAAGTCTTCATGGAGGTGGCACGTCTTCAGCTAGACTTCAAGGATGAATAAGCTCTGAATTTGAAGGAAAGAGAAGGGATGATATTCCAAGCAGGAGGAACAGTATGAGCAAAGGGGTGGAGAGACAGCAAGGAAGGGTTTGGGAGGCCCTGATCCCACCAGTCTTGCTGGAGTGCAGGGTGCATGATGCAGGCTGGTAGGAGATAAGACAGGGAAAGGGAGGGGCGCCTGGGTGGCTCAGTTGGTTAAGCAACCAACTTCGGCTCAGGTCATGATCTCACGGTTTGTGAGTTCCAGCCCTGAGTTAGGCGCTGTGCTGGCGGCTCAGAGCCTGGAGCCTGCTTCTGATTCTGTGTGTCTCTCTCTGCCCCTCCCCCGCTCATGCTCTGTCTCTCTCTGTCTCAGAAATAAATAAACATTAAAAAAAAAAAAAAGACAGGGAAAGGGAGTTGAGGGCAGATTGAGGGTGCCTTGAAGACTGGGCTGAGAAGTTTATAAATGACCCACTAACAACAGGAAGGCATGGAAGGATTTTGAGTTGGGGCAGGAGGTAACATTGAATGCCACTGCCCGAACCTCCCTTCTCCCACCTGAATGTAACATCCCACTTCACCTTGTTTCTGACACATGGGGACTTTTTTGGTTGGAAAGCTGAGCTGAAGGTATCAAAAGGTCCCAGGGCAGTTGGCACTTAGTTGTCTCTGTGCCCCCCCCACCATCAGAGGGCTTGGGCACTCTCTCAACAGTCATGTAGATGACTGCTATGTGCTGGGTCCCTGAGGTCTGGAGCTGCCTGCTCTTGGATAAGAAGTGACAAAAGGAGAGTAACTCTCAGACTGGAGCTGAAGCAGGATGTGCTGCTGCCAGGTTGAGGAGGTGGGCGAATGCCCCTAGCCCCCTTCCCTGCCCATTCCTGCTTCCGCTCTCCTCTGGCTTCATTGGTCTGTGCCTTGTCCCCCATGTGGTTAACATGGAGGCTGCTGACATTTCTTGAACACCTTCTTTGTGCCAGTCCCTCAATCAGAGAGTATTCAATTAGGCCTTCTCAATTCTGCACAGTTGCCACCACTGTCCCCACTTTGCAGATGAGGAAATTGAGGCCAGGGAGGTTCATATAAACAATCAGTGGCAGAACTGGCATTGAGGCCAGGCTGGTTTGACTCTGAAGCTTTGCTGCATGCTTCTTTTCTCTCATTTCTTGTGGGAGAACCTTCCAGGGAAGCATCCCAGGCTGATATGAAATTTAAAAGTAGATCTAAAGTTGCCCCCACCTTCAGCTGCTGCTGAAAGCCAGGACCTTGGCCAAGAAACTGGCCAGGAGGACTATGAAGGACCAGGCCCATGGTGCGGGTCTGCACATTAGTTGGAGCCAGCACAGGGCACTGGCCTCCCTGTGGGTGGGCTGGAAGAATCACATTATATCAGGAACATTGTGTTTCCAGATATGTACTGACCACCTGCCTGGCCAGCCAGATCTCTGGGTGGCCTTCTTCCCTGGTGGTCAATCAGGAGCCAAGCCCTGAGGTGTGGGCCTGAAGGACTACTGGATGACTTCATCTGTCCTCCCCCACCAAGTTAATATTCCCTGCTGTTCTGTGAAGTTCTGCCATTAACTGAGCAGCTCCTTTGGGTTCAGATTCCTTCTCACCTTAAAGGATATATACTATAGTAAACCTCTTTGGCCAGAAATTAATGACAGATGGTCCAGGAGGGAGGTTATGGAGACAGAGCTCTTAGAAGAGCCAGGGAGAAAAGAGGAGATACAAAAGATAAGCTTTGTCCATGATTGCTTCGTTCCTTCCACAAGGATGGATGTGCCCACTGACTGCTTATAGGACAGCATGGGCAGTGTGTATGAGTATCCATAGGCCAGGCACCTTGCTATGGGACTCCAGGCACCTAAGGGCCCCTCTTTGAGTCTCACTTTCCCTATTCACAGAAGGGAGGGGGAATATGTGTTTATAATCAATTACTTACAGTCACATCCTTGGGTGTGAAAGTGACATCCTTACCCACCCTGGGTCCTGAGGCAGACCTGGTGACTTCTACAGTCTTATAGGCCCAAAAGCTGACCAACCAGCAGAATCTTTACAAATGTAGATCTACAGGACCTACTCTGGAGGATCCCAGCCAGTGAATCTGGAGTGGGGCCAATGGCCTATCATTTTAAAGATCTGAAGGTGGTTCTGATATGCAGCCTGGCATGGAGTCTACTGGTATGGATTGAGGTCAGCCATCCCTTGAGTCAGTGGTTCTCAGCCTTGGCTGTACATTAGAATTACCTGGAAAGCTATAAAAATCCCAGGGCCCTGAAGTGCCTGGGTAGCTCAATCAGTTAAGTGTCGGACTTTGGCTCAGATCATGATCTCACGGTTTGTGGGTTCAAGCCCCATGTCAGGCTCTACACTGATAGTGTGGAGCCTGCTTGGGATTCTCTCTTCTACCCCCTCTCTCTGTCCCTCCCCTCCTCACACTCTCTGTCTCAAAATAAACTTAAAAAAAAAAAAAAATCCCAGTGCCCAGACTGCCCCCTAGACTGGTTATATCAGAGCCTCTGGAGGCAAGCATCAGTGGTTTATGGGTAAAGTTCCCAGGCAGCTACAGTCAGCACCAAGGCCAAGAACCTTTGCTGTGGGTGAACCAAGAGGCAAAGGGCACACCCATCACCTGCTCTTGACATACTCCTGTTTCCACCTTTGGAAATCCTGTCTACTTTTCAATGCAGCTCAAAGCCCCTCCTCTAGCAGTTGAAGCCCCTCTGCTAGCAGCTGGGCCCCTGATGGACAAGGCTGAGAGGTCAGATGATCTAGGCTGTAGTCCTGGGTCCCTGGGCAAGCTGTCCACCCTGCTTGGACCTGTTTCTTCAATTGTGCTAGGAAGGCTTGGCTTGGTGGTTTACAAAACATGCTCAGAGCAAGGTCTAGGTGTCCTGAGGCAGGAGCATTGGACTCCTGACTCCCCTGCTCCTGCCCCCAGTTCTCCCAGAGCAGCTCCAACCTTCCTATTATTGTTGAAGGCTCCTGATGCTTGGACAGTTCAGAAGCTAAAACAGTTTGAAAACCATTAATCTGTATGATCCATGCTTTCTGCCCAGCTCTGAAGGTCTGCAGAAACCCGACCTGTTTCTTTTCCACTTATACCTGTAATTCTTGTGGTCTGCAGCCTTCACTTGGCATCAACTCTCTATAAATCTTGCTTTGATTTGCCTGGCACTCATGATTTCCCGTATCTGGTTCATCTCCCCCACTAAGCTGTGAGCTCCCTGGAGGTGGTTCTTAGTTCATTTTATAAACACAGCATACATTTATTTAGCTCCTTCTGCCTGTCATGCTGGGTGCTCTGGGAACGCAGCAGTGAACAAGACTGATACAACCCTTCCCTCATGGAGCGAGAAGTCAGCAGATGAGAACATTGAGGAAGATAGTAGAACAGCTACAGAGTTGTATGTGCTCGGATAGGGGAAGCATGGGTGCTGTGGGAGCAGCAGGCAAGGCACCCAGTGGAGACTGGGGGCAGAGGCTTCCCAGGGAAGAGGAGTGAGACTGACCTTGGCGGAGGGAGTTAGATATGCAGAGGCCTGGGGCTGCTGAGGGAGTCAAGGCCACTGATGGGCAGGGACAGGCCTTTGAGCTCTGGTAAGGAGGCAGTACTTCATCCTGAGGGCAAAAGCAACTTGTGGTGACTGAACACAGAGTGACTTGAACAGGTTTTCAGGCCTGTGGGATCTTCCTCTGTCCTCCCTTTCCTGGCACTGGGGCTCACATGGTCCTGGGTGGCGGACACATATGTATCCAGGGACGGGGGTGCTCACAGGCGTGGAGGGTGAGGAGGCTGCTTTCACATGGGTGGGTGCTTACCAGGGAGGGTGAACAGACCGGGATGGGTGTTGGGGAGACGCCTGTGTTTCAGGCCAGTCCCACTCCCCTGCTTAGGTTCTGGGAACCCTGTAGGTCATCCTGATAGCCCTTTCCCTGGATTACAGCCCCCAGTTTGGGACAGTTGGTCAGAACTTGCTGCCCACCCGTCCCTAGGTCCCCAGAGGAGGCCTTTGTCCCTCTTTTATTGGCTCACAGGGTCTCTGAGGCCATTTCACGTATGGTGGGTCGACTGGTCAGCCTGGTCTGAGCTCAGGCCTCACCGAGGTCCCCAAGGTTCCTCTTAATCTGTTCCATCGGCTGACCGTGCCACTCCTCTAACCACACCCCTTTCCTCTTTCTGGCCCAGTTTCTCAGCTACCTTAGCGCCTGTGATCGGCTGCTGCGGCAAGGCTATGAGGAGGGCCTGGTGGAGGAGGCCATGGAGATGTTCCAGTTCTCCGAGAGCCAGGTCAGCAGGGCCACCTGCCCAGGCCCAGGGGAAGAGGAGGGGAGGGATGTGGGTGCACACACGAGCCTAGCATACAGGGGCACACCCGTACCAGAGGCACAGCCTGGGGGCCATCAGGAGCTAGCCTGCTTGCTCAGCCCTGGGGAGAGGGAGACAGCCCAGGGAGGCAGAGGGAGGGAGGAAGGGAGGGAAACAGGAGGCACGGCTTTTGTGTCATGTAGCTGAATCAGTACACAAATATTATAGAGTGTCTGGTCTGTCAGATACCCAGGGAGGAGCCAAGCGCAGCACAAAGATGCTTAAACTCTGCTTGGGGCGTTTGCTGCCTATCTGGAAACCCAGAATGCAGGCACCCGGGGGCCCAGTAGTACATTCTGAGTGGCCAATGTATATGAACTGTCCACAGTGTGCTGTTGGCCTAGGCTCTGCCGGGCAGCTCTTCACAGGGGCTGAGGGAAGGACAGAGGGATGGGAGAAATGCTGAGGAGGAGGGAGGGAGGATAAGCAGAGACTTTTCAAGCACTGGGATCAGAGGAGGAAGGAAGGCAGAGGCTGCACCGTGTGAAACCTCGGCAGGGTTTGGGGCCTGGGCAGAGACCCCAAGCTGTGCATCCTCTGGGCACCCGTATGCAGCCTCCTTCTTTTTGTCCGAGTACCAGAGCACAGAGAGTCAGGAATGGGCCAGAGTGAGGGAGTAAAGACAGGATGGAGCCAGTGGCCAAGCCAGGGCCTCCTTCCTTGGCACAGGAACGGAGGTCCATGCCCATGTCAGCCAGAGGTACAGGCAAAATGTAGGTGCTGCCCAGGATCAGGCTTACCTGGCTTGGGGAGTCCTTAGCTTTCTGGGAATAGATACAGCGGGCACCAGGAAGGGGGCTCCACAGGGAGATGGCTGGCCTGGCAGAGTCCCCAGCACTCTCTCTGCTTCCACTTCCTCAGGCAGGGGAATTCCTGCGCCTCTGGGAACAGTTCAGTGACATGGGCTTCCAGCAGGACCGGATCAAGGAAGTACTGCTGGTCCATGGCAACCGCCGTGAGCAAGCCCTGGAGGAGCTGGTGGCCTGTGCCCAGTGACCTCGGCGCTTTCCACAATGCCTGTGCGTCCCTCAACCCGTGCCAGACCTGGCAATCCATTCCAGCTCTGTTATTAAGACTATATAAGAGGGGTGCCTGGCTGGCTTAGTTGGAGCATGTGTCTCTTGGTCTCAGGGTTGTAAGTTCAAGCCCCACTTTGGATATAGAGATTACTAAAAAAAAAAAAAAAAAAAAAAAGTAAGAAAACTTACAAAAAAAAAAAAAAAAAGACTACATAAGCATAACAGTGAGGTGTGCTCATTGTAAAAATGTAAATAATGCCAAAGGTGGAGGTAAATATTGTAGGGGAGGCCAAACTTTACCCATTTAGGTTTTCAGCTGGGGCTCTTGAACAAAAAGATTAAGAAGAGAAAAACAGTTTATTAATGCATGTGGCACACATCATGTGGGAGAAACCTCAGTAAAAAAGTAACTCAAAGCAGCAGTTACAGCTCTGGCTTCTATAGCGTTTTCAACAAAGACAGTAAATTTGTAGAGAAATACAGGACAAAGGAAACCGGTTTTAGGCTTCCAGGGATGGCATGCTGTGGGGAGGGTAAATATGTGGAAATAAACTAAGGAGTAGGAGTATTTGCAGATCCCTCTGGAGCATCACTGGGCTGATAAAAATCTATTTCCAGAAAAGGTGAATTTATACCTTAGAATTAGGCAAAATTGGGGGGTGGGGAGGTGAGGAAGGGTAGGGAGGGCCTTTTTCCTGCATTTGCTGCTCTTTTTTTTAATGTTTATTTTTGAGAGAGAGAGAGAAAGAGCATGCAAGAGTGAGCAGGGGAGGGGGAGGGGCAGAGAGAGAGGGAGACAGAATCCAAAGCAGGCGCTCCAGTCTCTGAGCTGTCAGCACAGAGCCCGACATAGGTTCGAACTCACGAACCCTGAGATCATGACCTGAGCCGGAGTCAGACGCTTAACTGACTGAGCCCCCACAAGTGCTCCTGCATTTGCTGCTTCTTAATTACCTTCAACTCAAAATAATTTTTATGTCAAAGAGGCATATTTTGGGGTGATATTCTGGTCTCCTTCAATACTAAAACAATCAGCTGAGAGTTGAAAGTGTTTGCTTCTGGGGAGGGATAGAGGGGGGAGCATGGACAAGGAACTGTGTTTTTTCATACAAGCCTTGTAAAACTACCTGTATTGGACTCTCTGTGTGCATTAGTAATTTTGATTTTAAGAATACTAAAACAGGGGCACCTGGGTGGCTCAGTTGGTTGAGCATCCGACTTTCGATCTCAGCTCAGGTCTTGATCTCAGAGTTGTGAGTTTGGATCCTGCATTGGGCTCCATGCTGGGTGTGGAGCCTACTTAAATAAATAAATAAATAAATAAATAAATAAATAAATAAAAATAAATACATGGTGAGCAGTTCTTTTTGGTCCTGTGGGCTCCTGGTCATAGTGTGGAAAGAACATCTAACTGGTTCAGAAGACCTAATTCTTACTTTGTTTCTGCTAATGACTGGCTCAAGGCCTCTTTGGGCCTCAGTTTCCCTGGGAAAAGTGGAGAGACTGGACATGGCTACTATCCATAAAAATCCCCTGGAGAGTGTGTTAAAGAGTCCCAGGCCCTACTCCTGGGTGATTTGATTTTAAAAGTCCAGTTTGGCAGCCCCAGGAATCTGTTTTGTTTTTCTAAGAAACTCTCCAGGGTTGTTTTTTGGGTTTTTTTTATCTTTTTTTTTTTTTTTTTTAATTGCTTTTGTTGTTGTTGACCTCCTGCACCCATTTCTTCCAGCCACTAATCTGTTCTCTGTATCTCCAAGCTTGGTTTTTGTTCTTATGGTTTTTTTTTTTCAGATTCCATATATAAGAGAAATCATTGTGGTATTTGTCTTTCTCTGTCTGACTTATTTCACTTAGCATAACACCCTTGAGGTCCACCCATGTTGTCTCAAATGGCAAGATTTCATTCCATTTATGGCTGGATAATATTCCATTGTATATATACACCACAGTTCCTTTATCCATTCATCCATGTATGGACAGTTAGGTTGTTTCCATATCTTGGTTATTGTAAATAATGCTGCAGTGAACATGGGGTGCATCTATCGTTTTGAGTTAGTGTTTTTGTTTTCTTTGAATAAATACCCAGAAGTAGAACTTCTGGTATTTATTAGATAGTAGATCTATTTTTAATTTTTTGAGGAGCCTCCCTAGTGTTTCCCATAGTGACTACACCAGTTGCGTTCCCACGAACAGCACACAAGGGTTCCTTTTCTCCACATCCTCACCAACACTTGTTATTTCGTATCATTTTGTTAATAACCATCCTAACTGTTGTGAGATGACATCTCATTGTGGTTTTGATTTGCATTTCCCTGATAATTAGTGATGTTGAGCATCTTTTCATGTACCTGTTAGCCATCTGTATGTCTTCTTTGAAAAGATGTCTATTCAGATCTTCTGCCCATTTTTAAATAGAAAAAAAAATTTGTTGTTGTTGAGTTATAGGAGTTCTTTATATGGTTTGGACATTAGCCCATTATCACATATATGATTCACAAATATTTCTCCCATTCATTAGTTGCCTTTTCATTTTGTTGATGATTTCTTTTGCTGTGCAGAATCATTTTCTTTTGTTCATTCACTTGTTCATTTTTGCTTTTGTTGCTTTTGCTTTTGATGTCAGATTAAAAAAATCATCACCAAGACCTATGTCAAGGAACTTACTGCCTATGTTGTCTTCTAGGAGTTTTATGGTTTCAGGTCTTACATTCTAGTCTTTAACCCATTTTCATTTAATTTTTGTGTATGGTATAAGATGATGGTTGAGTTTTATTCTTTTGCATGTGTCTGTCCTGTTTCCCCAGCCCCATTTATTGAAGAGACTATCCTTTCCCCATTGTATATTCTTGGCTCCCTTGTTGTAAATTAATTAGCCATATATGTATGGATTTATTTCTGGGTTCTCTGTTCTGTTGCATTGATCCATGTGTCTGTTTTTACACCAGTACCTCTGAGGATTCTTATTCAATATAATGGGCCCATGGCCAGTGTGTGTGACCCTCAGGGCCAGCAGATCTAGGCCTTCTTCTGCTCTGACAATCTGGCAGTCTTTCCTTATTTGTGGAGCAGACAGGTTGGGACCAGGATTATCTCCAGTCACCCAGGCCTACCCTCTGGAGGACCCCAGGCATTGAGAGGACCAGTTGTGGGAACTGTTCCATGATGAGGCAGCAGAGGTCAGAAGCCAAGACATTAGCGCCCCCGCCCTTCCCAACTGGCCCTGTGCAAAGACCTGCAGCAGTTACCAGAGAATCAAGACCTCTCAGACATCTCCACCCAGCGAGCAGGACTGGACCTGGAGCAGGGGCCCGTAAAAAAACAAAATCTTCCATGCTTCTCATGGCTTCAACCCAGACACCTTGTTGGAATGTGTAGTGAGGACTTCTGCAGGCCTATACAGGCCTAAACAACAAGTCTGGGACCAGAACCCAGGACTCCTCAGGTCTATCCAGCCCCTGGGTGCTTTCCACTAAGCCTCAATGCCTGCCAACTTGAAATCACATTAAAAATATTCTTTGGCCTTAAAACTTGCTTTGAGTAACTTGCGGGCAATGCAAAACTATTTGAGAACATTGGCAAGACGGCATAAAGTTGGTCAAAAACAAAACTGCACTTGAAAAGAATAAAATTCAAGTTCAATTTCTAAAAAAGCAGTGTTAAATCCAAACCCATTTGTATTCTGTTTGTTTTTAAAGATTTTTTAAGTAATCTCTACATCTAGCATGGGGCTTAAACCCACATCCCTGAGACCGAGAGTCACATGCTCCATTGACTGAGCCAGCTAGGTGCCCCTCAAAGCTATGTGTGTTTTGATTAAGGTAGTCTGGCCTCGGCCTGCCACCTTATTAAGTGCCCTTGATTAGAGGCGGCCAATTGGCAGGCTCCTCACTCATGTTGCACGTCCTTCCGCTATGCCACTCCTCCCATCCTTCACCCACCTGCACAAAACTTCCCACTCCTAGGAAACTACTGCCTGATTTAAAATGGGGCATCAATCTGACCCCTAATTTCAGCTCAGGTCATGATCTCTCAGTTAGTGAGTTTGAGCCCTATATCAGGCTCTGTGCTGATGGTGTGAGGCCTGCTTGGGATTTTCTCTCTCTCCCTCCCTCTCTTCCCCTCTCTGCTCACACCCTGTCTCTCAAAATAAATAAATAAACTTAAAAAAACAAAACTACTTTGTTAAAAAAATAAATAAAATGGGGCATCAATCGGCACATTATAAATTTAAAATATTTTTAGGAGGTGGGATAGTGTAGTAGTTAAAGGCATGGGTTCTGAAGCTGAAAGCATAGATCTGAGCTGAAACTGTAGCCTTATCACTAACTAGCTGTGTCACCTCTAGAAAGTCCCATATCCTCTCTGCACCTGAGTTCCTTATCTATCAAATATGGATTCTGAAACTTCCCAGTTGGGATGACTGAATGAGATAGCACACAGGCAGCTTGTGGCATGGTATCTAGTAGCTATTTACTGGTTTATACATATTTATACCCTGCCGTGGTTCTGTAATCACTGCTACCTTTACTCTGATCATCCTCCTCATCACTGTTATGGTCAACAAATCTCTAGCATTTATAATGGAACTCAGAAAACCTGGGAGAACGCCTCCAACCCCACCCATGACTCAGCCTCTCTGGTCAGCAGAGTGTAAGGAAGCCACAGCAGAGGATTCTGGGAGTACCACCTGAGAGGGTAATCTCTACAGCTAATACTAAGGGTCAGGTGACTGTATTGGTGGCCCCTTGAAACAGCAGCAGATGACACACTTTGCTACCTGAAGGCAGGATCTTAACAAGATGACTCCTGGAGAGGGGGCCAGGAGGATGGCGGAGCCAGGGCACTGGGTGGCAACCGAGTTCTGGCCTGGAGAAGCAGAATGAAGCAAATTCTACCTTGTTTCTTGCTGTCACTTCTTTCCCCTCTACTCTGCCTCCTGTCTTCCCACCATGTTCCCTCAGAGCTCAGTGCCAGCAGATTGAAGAAGGGCTCCTGACTCTGGGAGTTTAGGGGTGGGGGGAGGTAGTGTCTCATAGACTATTTCTGGCTGAACTCTCAAGTTCTTTGCTCCCTTTCCGGGGGGGGGGGGGGGGGGAGGTGTGTGTATATTGCCCTCTAGCTGACCCTTCTGCCTCCTTCTTATAAGGACCTTTTGTGATTACATCGGACCCACCTGGATAATCTAGGATAATCTCCCATCCTGAACCCTTAACTTAATCACATCTCCAAAGTCCTTTTTACCATGTAAGGTAACATAATTCCAAGGATTAGGACATGGATGTCTTCAGGGGACCATTATTCAATGTACCACAGAGGGGCAATGCTTAACCCAAAATAATATGTGACTAATGGTGGAATTTCAAGCAGTCACATAAAGGAGTTTTGTTGTGTTTTGCATTACTCTTTATACAAGGGACGTTTCTATTTTGGAACAGAACGACTACAGAGCAGGCCTTACCCAGAGGCCAGGGTCTCAGGCAAGGCTGGGCGCTCACCAGGCTCAGGCTGACAGCTGGCTCCACTCTTCTCCCACCTCTGGTAGGAGCCTCTGGGGGCTCTTGCTTCAACTTGAGTCAGCCTTCTGCAGCTGACAACAGTCTCCTGGCACCAGGAACAGCACCAGCTGAGGGGCTGCCAGAGCCTCCTCTCAGCCCCTGACCTTTCCACTCTGGGGATGGTGGAGGGGGTACACCCTCAGGTGAGGGCTGGCCTCCAACGATCAAGTGGAGAAGTCAGGATACTCCCCTTCCTGGACCCCCCTTCTCTCTCAGCCCCCTTCCCTCCACACTTCCTCCCAGTCCCTCCCAGGCTGACCTCTAGCTGCCCTGTCCTCTTATCTGGTGATTAGAGAATTCCTTTGGTGGCCCCTGCAGGGAGCACTCTTGGCCTGTTAAAAGAGGATTTAGGGAGAGATCAATGCTTAACTCATGAGTAGTGGTTCTTAAGTGATGGTTTTTAGGCCCAGTAAAAGCTGGCAACTGGAAGGGGTGACCCTCCCGTCTCTTCATCTCATTTGACTATCAATTCTGTCTGTTGTAAAACTCACTGCAAGGAGCATCTGAGGCTCTAGGGAGCTCTGGAAATGAGCTAATGGGGGATGGGGAGAGGTTTCCAGAGCACCCCCCTCCTCCCCAGCATGGGACCTCCCAGTACATACCTCTCCTCACTCTCCATTGTCAGGGCCAGGGCTTTGTTCCCAGACATGCTGGGGTCAGAGGAAAGCTTTAAGAATCAGGACTCTCCCAGAAACTCTCTCTGGTACGCACACACTCACTGGCCTCAGGGAGGAGTTGTGGGACATATATGGCTGCGTGCTAGGGACAAGGGTGGTCCTGAGTGGGGCAAGAACTGATCACTCAGTCCTACTCCAGAGAGGACCCACTCAACTACCAAATCTTTTAAGCGTGTCCCATGAATTCAGCCCTGCACTAGTCCCTCTAAGAAGACACAGCCCCTGTTTCTAGGTGCTACACTCAGTTGGTATAGCCAAAGCTACCACCAAAGAACCATTCACTTACTAATTCTTCCACCCAAGAAACCTTTATTGCATACCAGCTGGGTGTCAGGCCTTGCTGGACCCACAATTAGGAAAAGGTGGGAAGAAGAATGAGAAATGGCCCGGCCTGGGGCAGGCAGGTCACCAGTGCTAGGTTGGCCAGCGTGGGTCAGCATGGCAGCTGGCTGAGAGCAGGTCAGCGCCTGTGCTGGTGATGATGGCAGTGGAGGCAGAAGCACAGGCAGGCTTTGGGCCAATGAGGGCGCTGGAGGTCGCACTTTGCCAGCTCCCCCTGTAGACCTGGGTCCTAGCCAGCACCCCTGCTGGCTCTGCTCCCAACTCAGCAGTGGGGCACTCACCCCTGTCCCTGCCTCTCTCCCTCTCCTGGCGAGTGGCCCTGCCTCCTGCCCATTCTCTTCCTGAACCTGTCCTTATAAGGCCACCCACTCAGGAGACGTGTGTGTTGTCTGTCCTCTGGGAAGTTGCCCACACAGCGTCATCGGCTGTTTTACTGTTCAAGATTTTTAATCTATGATTTTATTTATTTATTTATTTATTTATTGTCATTAAAAGAATGTTTTAAGGCTTTGCAGAGACATTAACTAACTGGGTGTTGGGTGAAGGCAGAAGGATGAAAGCCTGGGGCCCAGGACCCAGGATAGACTGGTCCCAGGGCATGGCTTAATCACAGATTCTGAATACCCTCAGCAGTCAAATAATCCCATGAACCTCAGCAGGCCCTGTGCTGAGCACA
This sequence comes from Panthera uncia, assembly GCF_023721935.1. Taxonomy (NCBI): domain Eukaryota; kingdom Metazoa; phylum Chordata; class Mammalia; order Carnivora; family Felidae; genus Panthera; species Panthera uncia. The sequence goes on along the minus strand of NW_026057582.1, from coordinate 104,464,232 downwards.
AGGAAGAGAGGGAGGATGGCGATCGGAGGGGGACATCGGGGACTCCACCATGAGGACAGAAAATCCATAAGCCACCAATTCTGGTGCAGCGAGGGCAGCCTCCAGGCAGAGGTGAGACCCCATGCTGCAGAAGCTTTGTGCCTGGCTGGGAGATCTAGGAAGGGGGCACAACTGAGCCAGGCCTGGCAGGATGGGCAGGAGTTCTTCACATAGAGAAGCGGAGGAAGGACATTCCAGTCTGCAGTCACCCAAGCGCAGGACAACCTGGGGCCGGAGGGGACTGGTGAACTCGTCAGTGTGCCTGGACCATTGTGGCTGGCCCTTAAGGAGTCTGGGCTTGGTGCTGCAGCCAGGGAGCAACAGTCAACACAGTGGAGCCAACAAGGATGATGGAAGAGAGACCTTAGCAGTCACTACAGTTTTCTGGACACCCACCTACTCCTTTCCCTTCTACCTATTCCATTCTATTCCAAGGTCACTCCCAATTTTAAGTGACACCAGTGAACGTGGAGGAATTTCCTCCCCCAGCTGTGGGCCATCTTAGTGTGTCATCAGTCAAGATGCCCTGTCCTCCCCTGACCAGGGCATGGGCATGTGCCACCCACACAGCGCCAGGCTGACTCTTCTGTGTAACCTTGGTATCTTGAGCATACTCATTCTGGCTGCAGCCTCGGAGGGCTGTAGACAGTTCCTGCTGCAGTGGACCCTTGCCACTGCTTGGCTCCTGTGCTTTCCCAGACAGGTGCTCTGGCCTTCCCGGGAAGCCTGGAGCTGCCCCAAGTCCTTCCAACAGAATCCTGTTCTCCTTAACTTAGCCAAAGATGATTGCTCTTGCTGACAGCCACAGCACCCTGATGGATGCAATGAGAGAACACGAGTAAAGGCAGCAGCCAAATGGGGTAGGGAGTGTGTCCTATCACTTCTGGAACCTAGAGAAAAGTCTAAGACTGTAAAGTGGGATGAGGGAAAGGTGGTTGGAGGCTTGCAAGCCCTGGTTCTCACTGAAGGGACTTCTCTCCATCAGGGAGCCTACCTTGTGGTCCTATAACTGCCAAAGGGGCTGCCTCCTTCATTCCTCTGTGAAGCCCTGGGTGCAGGGACTAAACCTGGTTTGTCTCTCTGACCCTGGTGCCTGCCACAACCGGTGGTTAGAGAATGTGCTCCAAAGTGTTTGCTGAATGAAGAGGAAGGAAGGAAGGGAAGGAGGAAAACCCACGAAAGTTAGCCCACCGAAGGGTGGCCCATACTCAAAGGTAACTGACTTCCACAGAGGTTTCACCAAATTGCCAGGTGAAAGACTCACCAGAAAGTATTAAGGAAAGCTCTGGGTACCTGGGATAACACCATCAGTGAAGTGATTTCAAGGGACAAAGGCAGCCAGTCCCCATTTCTTAAGTGCCCTGCCTCTCAGAGCCTGGAGGGACCACATGCGGGGCCTGGTGTCTACTGGGAGGGGCCTGGTGTTAATTGGCACAAGGCCTCCTAGTACCTCAGGGAAGGGATAGAGGGCCCAGTTGACTCATGACCCCTGGATGTGCTCTTTTGGAGAGAATGTGGCCCCTTTTAGATTGGTAGCAGAGCTGAGCAGAGACAAGCATGGGTCACCGTCCCACAGGCCAGAAGCAGCGACCACACTCTGTGTGGTGGACCAGGCTGAGCTCTGAGGAGAAGGGCAGGTGCTGCAGGTCAAGGAAGGACCACTTCTGTCTCTATGATGAGGGCCTCTGCAAGAGCCATCCCAACCCCAGGCTAGGTGGAGACAGGTGACCAAGGAGATGGCCTAGCAGCGGTTCAGGGCTGTTTTCCAGGTTTCTAGGTCACTACTTCTGAAGCTAAGTGTTGGGCGTTCCCCCAAGTGTTCAGGGCTTTCAGTTACTGGGACCAAGAATATAGGGCTGATACTTTTCAGTATGTGGTAAGAGGACTCACATGCCTGCCCCTCCACCTTACCTGGGCCTAGGTCCCTAAGACAGTGCAGGGTCAAGGAGTTATATTCTGGAGACAATGCCTAATCAAGAGGAATGGTGGCAGATACCTTCAAGGCCAAAGCCCCACTCTGGCAATCTCAACCACACCATATAGTCATTAATTACCTTCTCCATCTGGAGTCAGAGCGACTACTACTGGCAGGACAACCCACTGCCCTCGCCTAAGGGCACAGGGCTTTCTGGTTTACCGGCACTTGCTGTGGGCCTCACACTGTCCTGAGCTCCTTCTGTGTACTATCTCACTCACCTCCCAACAGCCCTCACTGACAGATGCCACCTGAGGCTCAGAGAGGTTAACACCTGCCCTAGGTCATATGGTCAGAAAGTGCTAGAGTTAGAATCCAGAAGGTCTGAGCTAGCAGCTGGAGTACTCTGGCTCCCCTCACCATGGGCCTGGCACACACATGCCCTCATCTGACCACATGACAAACATGTGCACAGATAGGCTATCATCTTCGGTGACAGATACAATGGAGGGCTCAGAAAGGTAATGCAACCAGGCCAACATTACTCAGCAAAATGGATGGCAGCGAAGGTCTCCAGGGCCCCCCTTATGTGTCCTGTAGGATCCCTTCGTTAAACCTGGTAAAGGTCAGGTCTGGCCAGGGCTGCAGGGAACCAGGCCCTACCTAGAGGCCGGGGCTGCAGAGCTGCCTGGTCCCTGGCTTGGGATGGGACAGCAGAAGCTGTGCTCCCTGAAGCTCATGCATCTGGTCCTGTTTCCGTTCCCAGCCACTCCTCAGAGAGCCTCTAAAGGTCACTTTTTTCCCCTCAAATTCAAGTGGCTCGGGAGGCAAAGGCCCTAGCTTCCGGACACGGAGGCACCACCCCTTCTGGTAAGATGTTCTTCTGGTTCCCATCACTGTGTAATCAGGCCAAGGCCTGATGGACATTTTCCAGTATCCTTTGCTGTGCCCAAACCTAGCCACTCAGTGATAGATGCCTGGAGAGACCAGGGCCAGAGGGGACAGGGCATGTATCTCAGCAGGAAAGGATGGCACACTCAAATTGGGTCATCAGAGGCTCTTTGCAAGGGCTGGAAGGCTACTACAGGAACAGTGCAAGACTAATGACACAGAGGCTCTCACCACTCCTGGGCCTGGAGAGTGAGTGGGAGAAGAGCTGTAACTTAGGCCACTGAAGGGAGATCAGTGTGAGGCAGCCCTGCAGGGAGGGGGCCGAGAACAAAGTCCCCTGACTTCCCATCTTCCCCACCCCTCACCTTCTGCTGGTGCCTCTCTTCTGAACTGCAGTCAAGGGAGCCCAGTGATTTACCCCCCAAGGGCAGCTTCCTGGGGTGAGGAGCAGGAGAAGGGGAGAGTGGACCTGGAAGGGCAGATGGGATCCGTGCAGCAGAGGGCAGGGTGAGGGGCTTGGCACTGGAACTCAGGAAACATGTTATCTAGTTTCCATATTTACTACCTCAAACACCTGCTGTGTCTCCCCACTTCCTACAGAATAAGGACCAAGTTAGCCTGGCATTCAAGGCTGTTTACACTCAGATTCCAACCTACCTCCCTAATGGGAAGGCTAGTGGTGCCTCACATAAGTTATCTGCACAACGACTCTGTATACGGTTAAGTCTTATAATCACAAACGTTTCATAAAGAAACCAAGTTTGCCCAGGTGACACAGCTGGCAAGTAATGGAGCTGGAGTATGAACCCAGGTCCCCTGATGCCAAAGCTGATGCTTACTGATCATGCCATCCTGTCTCCTCACTGAATGATAAATGCACAGACTACAGGACAGTACTTGGCTCGTCCAAAGCCTGCCTGCCTCATGAAGAGAGTCCTGATAAAGGGAGGGGGTGGAGAAAGGGATGTGGAAGGTGAGCATAACACATGGTGGCCTGTAGGTTCTCACATCACTCTTACCAACCCTCCGGGGCAGGAACTGTCCTCCCTGTTTGGAGCTGAGACACATTCATTTTAGCAACATGAAGGTACTTAGCTGTGGTCACAGGGCAGTTACTGTCAGAGCCGGGGTTGACTCCAAGATAAGCTGGCTGCCTGGCAGACACAGCTGGCCCTCTGCTGAGCCTGCAAGATCCTCAGTCCCTTCTTTCCACCCCCACCCCACTAGCAAGCTCCCTTTCTTTTTTTTTTTTTTTTAAATTTTTTTTTTCAACGTTATTTATTTTTGGGACAGAGAGAGACAGAGCATGAACGGGGGAGGGGCAGAGAGAGGGAGACACAGAATCAGAAACAGGCTCCAGGCTCCGAGCCATCAGCCCAGAGCCTGACGCGGGGCTCGAACTCACGGACCGCGAGATCGTGACCTGGCTGAAGTCGGACGCTTAACCGACTGCGCCACCCAGGCGCCCCGCAAGCTCCCTTTCTGAGCACCTGCACTTCCCTCTGCTAATCAGGACTGGGAGTGGGGGGGTTAGGCGCATCTACAGAAAGCCCTTGTTAGAATGAGAATGTTACTGAAAAGCAAAGCACACTGGGCCACGCTCAGGATTATCAAAATTAGTGTGTGTGTGAGAGATTTGAAGGGCACAGGTGCCCAGATGCCACATTAGAGTTCAATTCCTTCGTCTCTGTCCACTGAATGAAAGCGGAGGGCTGAAAGAATGGGACGCCAGAAGGGCGAGACTTAACTAGAAAAATAAGGATGGAGGTTTGGAATCAGGGAGGGCAGGCCTGATCAGTCATTTGGGGGGACCTCCCACAGGTGTCCTACAGGCAGCACAGAGATGCAGCATGGTGTGATGGGAAGAGGATTCTGGAGATGTGGGTTTTAGCTCAGGGTGGTCCCCTGCGTTGCTGTATGTCTCCGGGCTGGTTACTTCCCCCCAACCCTGACTTCCCTTTCCTTCCTGTAAAAAGAGACAGAATACCCTTGCACGAGATGTTTATACCCTGGCCCAAGACCCTGCAGCCCCACAGAAGGCTCCCTTTACCTTGTGTTAGTTGCTGAGAAACCAGAGAGAGGGGTTCCACCTTTCCATGCTTCCCACTCCAGCTGGGGCCGAATCATGTGGGTTGCAGAGGACACCACGTGGATGAGTCCTTAAAGACCCCTCCATGGGGGTCCCATGTTCTGTGCCCAGGATCAGGTGCTCAGAGGAGGACTCTGAGCTGACATCTGTTTCTCCCATCAGCACAGTTAACTTGCCCCTATTCCTGGCAAATGACAGCAACCTGAAGCAAAGCAATTAGGGTGAAAATGAGACCCAGCTGCTCGGGACCAAAGGAAAATAAATGGACAGCCCTGTGCGTATTCCAGTATTCCACTGCAGAGAGGAGCGATTCCTCACAGGATGATTAGCACTTCCAACTCCAGTCTCCTCCCCTCTACTGAAGGCAGAGAAGTGAAGGCAGAGCTGCTGTTGTTCTCAGATCCCACTCTCCCCTGGAAGTACAGTGAACCCCACAGCGCATCACCTCCCCATGAAAGCCTCCCCTGGTCGCCTGCCCTGCCAGAAATGATACTCCTCTCCTCTGAAATCTGACAGCCTCTATGAATTTTTCCTCTGATTGATCAGTTCATTCATTCATTCTTTTGACATTCATTGAGCACCATTCATTCATTAAATAATTAAGCCCCTACTATGTTCTAGTCACTGTTCTGAGTCCTGGTGATAGAGCAGTGAAAAACTCTGCCTTTGTGGAGCTCAGGTTTTAGTAGGAGGAAACAGACACTAAAGAAGTAAGTTTAGCATGGTAGATGATACTAGATGCTATGGAGGAAAATAGGAGAAGGGAGTAGAACAGCAGAGAAGGGGGAAGTAGATTTTATGGCGGGGGGGGCAGGGGGGGCTCAGGAAAGTCCTCAGAATGAAAGTGATATCTGAGCAAAGGCCTGTAGGAGGTAAGCAGTCATTCAGGGGCTAAGTGGGGCAGGTATGACTGACACAGTACCTGTGCAAAGGCCCTGAGGTTGGAATGTGCTTGGTGTGTTTGAAGCAGTGTGGCCTGGGATAGAGTGGTAAGAGATGAAGTGAGGGAGGAAATGGGGCAGGGGATTCTGAAAGGACTTGGGCTTTCACTCAAGTGAAATGAAGAACCACCCAAGGGACTGAATGGAGAAATAACAAGGTCTGGCTGGCATTTCATTAGTATGGCTCAGGCTGACACATGAGCAGACTGAAGGGAAGCAGGCCCTGGGTGGAGGGTGGGAAGTTCCGGCTTCTCCTTCTGCCTCTGTGAGGCAGGCTATATAACCAAAACAGGATAGTTTCCAGGGAAAGGAAAGCTTGGAGTGCAAGGCTTCCAGAGTCTGGGTCAAGGAGAAAGTGTGTGGCGGATTGGAGAAAGATCCAAAGAATTGGGCTGCAGGGCTGTCATGGAGGCTCAGGAAAATGCCCCTTACTGCATTAAGCTCGGGTGTGTGTGTGTGTGTGTGTGTGTGTGTGTGTGTGCGTGCGCGCAGATCTCTCTGGGAGGACAGACTTCTCAAGAGTGGGTTTCCAAGCTGGGACAGAGAGATTTTTTTAAACCCTGCCATCTGGGTTTAGTTACCCCTAGGTGTCTATGTGTATTTGCCCACCTGTACCTGGTTTGGCCTCCCAAACACCTTCACATGTGGTCAAGTCTAGGTGCCAGGGTATAAGAGGCTGAGAATCCCAAGTCCTTGCTCTTCCACTTGACTGGCTGTGTGACTTTGGGTGACTCATTTGAGCTTTCAGGTGGTTTGCTCACCTGCACACAGACATGGTGAGCACCCTTGCAGTGGGTGGTGGGAGGAACGACAGAGCCTGACCTATAAGGTCAGAGAAGGGGGCCTGCATTATGAAAACCTCTCCACACCTTGTGAAAGGGAGGGACAATCTGTGAAAGTGCAAACAGCCCTCAGAGCCTTAACAAGTCATTAGCACCCTCAGGAAGCAGGCTCTTAGAATACCAGCTAGATCCTAAGGCAAGATAACCCAGGAAAGTTAATTTTCCTATGACAGGCAGAGGGAAAGGGCATTTAGAGGAGCAGGTAAATCCCAATAAGAGGTGGTGCAGAGAGAAGGGTAACAGGGAGAGGAGTGCTAAGGAGACTGGCAGAAACACTTTGTCCATCTCAGAATGTCCATGAAGGAGGGAAGCAGCTACAGACAACAAACATGTGGCCTTGGGTTCAAAGCTGGGCTCTGCTACTTCCTAGTTGTGCCTCTTCTAATCACGTGACCTTTGAGTGTTTGATTTTTTTTTTTAATCTTCAAGAGTAGGGGTTTTGCCAAGCTGTGTACCACTTAAAATTCTTACAGAGCTTAAATCAACTGTAGGAAAGCTCACTGTGAACACTGCCATTATCATGCACAAAAGACATCTCAGAAAGGGCTGCTCTGAACCAAGGAATACCACCACCCCAGGAATACCACCCCACCCTGTGGACAGGTTCACACAGCGAGCTGCAAAAGCTGACAAACACAAAGCTCTGTGGTTTGAGAGGACAGGTGAGCTGATGGATCTCAAGATGGCAAATCTCAGGGTGTTCAGCACTGGTCGGGAGGAGTAAGGAGAGTGCTCTAAACTGTTAAGAGAAATTATCCATAACTTAGGAATAGGTAGGGGCACCTGGATGGCTCAGCCAGTTAAGCATCCTACTCTTGATTTCAATTCAGGTCATGATCTCATGGTTTGTGGGTTTGAGCCCACATTGGGCTCTGTGCTGACAGGGTGGAGCCTGCTTGCAATTTTCTCTCCCTCTCTCTCTCCTCACCACTGCTCATGCTCTCTTTCTCAAAAATAAACATTAAAAAAAAAAGAGAGAAATAGACAAAAGGACTATGTATCTTTTCAATGTCATTGTGGGGCAGAGTTGAACAGTTAAGCATTATTTAATTGTCTCGGGAAAAATTAAATACCTCTGTTTTACAATTTACTATTGATTAGAGTCCTGACTTTGCAAAGCTACGTGCTAACTAGTAGCTGCATGTATAAACAGGTATATGCATGTATGTGAAGTCCAGTACAGAACCACCAAAGTTACAGTTTTATTGCCCTGGAAGACACTAACCAGCTTCACCTCTTATTGTAGCAAAGGTACTTCAATATGTCTTTTCCAACTAAAGACACAAATCTCAAGTGGTCTTCTGAACCACTCTTTTGGTTCTCTTGTTAATGGGTTAAATAAACCTCTGACATGTGATAAAAATTATACTTTGACAGAATCAAAAAGTGAGAGAAGGTATCCAACTCCCACAATGAGGTAGGACTGGAGAGGGAAGACGGATGTGAAAGTACTTTGCGTGTTATTCACAGGATGCAAAAATCAGGATTTATTGATGTGATTCATCAGATTAGGCTATTCCAGGGCAAGCAGGTCCTGGGCTTCTGAGGGCAGCATTCTCCAGGGCCTGGGACATAGGTCAGGGAAAAAGGCAGCTAGAGCAGCCCTAATGCTAGGCTCCATGCTGACGCTGCATTCTAGGCTTGTGATGAGGTTAGGATCTCCTATGGGTCTCAGGTCCAAGAGGATGGAGACCATTCGGGACACCCAAAGAAGTCTGCCCAAGGGCATGGAGAAGCTGGAGGACATCTGACCAGACATCAGGGTAGGAATATTCTAAAGAAGGCACAAGAGTCCTCATCCAACACCAGGTTCCTAAGGAGTACAGCCTCTACAGCCTGAGGTTCTTTCAGGACCTCATTATTTGATTCTGTAGGTGGAAAAGTGCTCAGGTCAGTTGACAGGACAATAGGATCTCTGCGCTTGCCATCTGCACACGTGCATGGCTTCACACATAGAATGATGTCAGTAAGGGGTCCAATGAGCAATGCAGGTAGCCAAGGTCAGGAACAGCCAACCCTGCACAGAGGAGGTGGGTACAGAGCCAAAAGAAGGGTGAGGGGTGGAGAGGCATTCCAGGCCCAGAGAATGGCAGGAGCAGAGGCTAGAGGAGAATGAACCTGCAGAGGGTGGAGGAGGGATACAACTGAGGGAGATGTGACAGTGAGACCCGGCCAGGACTGGGCTCCTACCTTGAGTAACCTACAGTCATGGAAGTTAATAATCCACTGCCCAAAGGGTGATGGTAAATAAGTAAGTGGGCAAGGGGCTTGCAAATGAGCTCTCCCCTGCCAGTCCACATCCTGTAAGGGGGTGTGGGGAACCCTACCCCCGCTCCCCATCTCACTTCAGGTTTAACTCAGTTATTGTCTCTGCAAGCCATCCTAGCCTTGCCTCCTCCCCAAATGCCTCCATCTATAGCTGTTCCACCTTAAAGGCTGGGCTCTCAGAGCCTCTTGCCACCTGCCCCAGCTTTCCCCCATCTCCTCTTCTGAGCTGTCTGCACCTTCTGAGCCTCCCCTGCAGCAGCTAATTATCCTGCCTGTCTTCTCCATACACTTTGTATACGATCCTCCTTCCTGCAGTTACATATCTTTCCTCTCCGTATTTTCCCTTTGCCCGGATTTCTTCAATATTTTGTTTTATTCCATTGTGAGGGTTTTTGTTTTGCCTGTTGCCTTTAGCCCTCGTGGATCAAGACAAGTGTGTGTAAACCTTTTGTTGTCTTGGATTAGACTCTAGGGCTTTGTGGACCCCTCTGGCAACTACAGCTACATTAAGCCTAACACTGTGCTGGGCACACAATAGGTGCCTGATTTTTGCCTACTGACTGGCAGTTCGATTAACATCACCTAACTCACTCCTAGCCATTCTCAATTATTGGCCCATTCACATACAAGCCTGAATTACTGAAATCCTACCCCCTCACTGGCATTGTGACCCACCATCTCTCAGCAGAGCCCAAGTAATTTGAGGGCTCAGACCCTGGCGTCGCCCTTACTCTTTGAATTTCTTGGACATGTTCATATCACCAGAATGCCCAAGACCTGGATGTCTCAACCAGGGAGACCGAAGTTCCACACAGCTCCAAAGGCCGGCTTTATAGACTCTGCCATGGCTCAGCGAAGACTCCGGGATATCCCCTCCTAAGACCAGCCCAGGGTCACAGTTCTGGTGTCGTGGAGGCCACAGGCCCCGGGGCGCCAGGAGGCAGTCTAAGAAGAAAGGTCTGCAAGGAGCCGGGCCTTGGGAAACCGGCCTTCTCCCTGAGCAACCTCCAGGTGCCACCCTCGATGGCATAGAGCAGCGTAAACATGCGGTTGACCGTATAGACTGTATCGCCGCGCACCACCGCTGTGAAGAGAGCTCCCTTGCTGTTGACAAACTGGCCAGGCAGCGCCGTCCACTGGCCCGTGGCCAAGTTGAAGCAGTCGATGGCGCAGTGTAGGAAGTCGTCGGAAGGTCCATTGCGCACCACATAGAGGCTGTCGCGGTGGGCCACCATGCAGTGGCCGTAGCTCTGCGGGCGCCGCAGCTCGGCCACCGGCAGCCACGTGTCGGCCCGCACAGTGTACTCTACTATGGCCGTGGTGTCAGCCGGCCTCCATAGACACACAAAGAGGCGGCCACACGCCTGGGCGCAGGGCACGCCGGCAGCCGGCTGCGGCAGGTCGGCTACGAAGCTCCAGCAACCCGCAGCGGGGTCGTAGCGCTCCACAGAGCTCATGGGCATCCTCTGGAACTCGCCGCCTATGGCGTAGAGGCGGCCGTCGAAGCCAGCCAGCGCCGTGTCGTAGCGCGGCTGGTGCGGGCTGGGGAATTCGCGCCACGTGCCGCTGGCCGGGTCATAGCAGAAGCCCAGTTCCACCACCTCCTTGCTGGCGCCCCTCACGCCACCCACGATATACAGCTTGTTGCCCAGCGTGGCCACACCCGCCAGCAGCGTGCTGGCCTCCAGGGGCAGCGCGGCCAGCGTGCGCCACGCGTCTTCCTCCTCGTCTAGGTAGCACAGCGTGCGCGACGCGTCCTCCAGGAAGCCGGGCGCCGGCGTGTGCGTGCTCACGGCCACGTAGCTGCTGGGCCGCAGCGCCGCTACGTAGGCGCGCGCCTCGGGCAGCGCCAGTTCGGCCGCCAGGTCGTGCGCGCTGTCGCGGATGAAGAGCGCGGCGCTGTGGAATACGTCGTGCAGGCCGAAGACGGCGGCCGCGTCGCACAGCAGCGCGCAGTTGTCCGACGTGAGGCTGTGCTCCAGGAAGCGCGCCAGCGCTGGCGCCTGCAGGAAGGCGGCGCACTCCACGGCCTGCAGCAGCTCGTCGGCGGCCGCCAGCGCCGGCCGCTCGCCGCGCAGCACTTGCAGCATGGTGTGGAAGCCGCCAGCGCTCAGCGCGCCCAGGCGCACCTCGGCCGCGCGCGTCTCCCGCATGCCGGAGCGGAAAAGGCCACGGAAGAAGCCGCAGTGCTCCACTAGCAGGGCCCGCTCGGCCTGGAAGAGCTGGCCGCCCACCCACACTTGCACCGGGGGGGCCTCTGGGGCCCGCGGCATGGCGAGCGGGTCTGGCTGGGGGCCGCCGCGGGGGCCTGGATTCAGCGGCCACCACCGACTCTGGGGCTCCCCCAGAGCGGAAAAAAACTTCCCGGGGGATATAAATATCTCCCTGGCTAAAGATAGTATGGCTCATGTGATGTGGTGGCCGGCAGGCTGGATGGCTGCTGGCCGGAGGGCATCTGGGAGTCATGCAGGGTCACTCACTTCCGTGTGGGAAATAGAAACAATAGTGACCACATATGGAGCACCTAATGCATGCGGGGCACTGTGAGAGCTGCTTACGAAGATACCCCCTTTTAACCTGTGCTAAAGCGACTGTATGCTCCTGTGCAAGTACCCCAACTCGGCCTTGTTTCCTCAGAGTGTACCAATTGGGATAATATCTGTAAGATGTTTAAAATGAGGCTGAGAGAATTTACATGACTTGTTCAAGGCCATTCATCTGGGAAGAAGCAAGGACAGGATTAACATCTAGCCCACCCCACTGGGTTGGTGGGTAGCTAAGTTTCTTGGACGCTGGAGGGAGAGGCAGCAGAGATAAAGCAAATAGAGTGGACCGGACTGGGGTCGGGAGCAGGTTCTAATTTAGCCTGAACCTCTGCCCCTGGCTCTGGGCTGGTTCAGTCTCCTTTTCAGCCTTGATTTCATTCTCTGTAAAAAATGGGAGGGTAGCAGGTGAGCGTCCTTCAAACCTCTGAATGTAGAAGTACTTGACTTGAGCTAGGAATGGGAAGCTGATGTCTGCTCCCCACTCGTCCCTCCGTTGCTGTGTAGCTCTGGACCTTGGGAAAAGGTAAGTGGGGCTGATGAGAGGATCATAAGTATATAGATGGGAAGGGGAAGGGTTCTTGAAATAATAATAGTTAACACTTAATTTGCATGGTATATCAGGCACTTTGGTAAGCCATTCGACTCCTGTCATTCCTGCAGTAATCCTATGAATAGATACTCTCATTTTTCCTCATTTAATAGATGTTATCCATGTATTGCTCACAGAAACACTATGAGTCTCTATTTCATGGATGAAGAGACTATGGCACCAAGAGTTTAGTCACATGCCCAAGGTCACATGGCAAGAGAGTGGCAGAGCTAGGACTGGCTTGCAAACAATCTGACCATAGAGAGTGTTCCCCTGACTACTGTGCTCTGCTGCCTTTCTGTGCTACAAATGCTGGGTATTCACCTCTTGACAGGAGGTCACAATTGGAAGAAACTTCAGGCTCCTATGGTTTAACCCCTTCATTTACAGTGGAGGACCAAAAAGGGAATTGGCCTGGGTCCTGTAGCTTGGAGCAGACAGCCCTAAGCCTCCTGCTGCTGACTGCAGGGCATTTTCCCCACTGCAAGAAACTTCCTTGAGTGACCAGCTAAGACTTTGGGTTCCAAAATGTCAGGTGGAAGAGAGCTTAGAGACTATTTTCTTCTGCCACCTTACTTTACAGGTGGGGAAACTGAGGCCCAGACCTGTGTAGGATGGTATCTGCCATTCAGGACATGTTCAATTCCAGGCTTTCTTTAGGAAGATGGAGTGGCTCACAGTGACAAAGCCACAGTTGGGAGGGGGCAGGGGAACTTCTCTCACCGCTAGGACACACACACATGCACAGATCCTCACGTATGAATCTGCAGACCAATGCAAATGTGCCTCTTCTGCCAGGGAACTCCCACCCAGTTCACTCAATCAAAGCAGGGCAGGGATATGGGGACCACTTGTGTGAGCCTGGGAAGCCAAAGGCCTGGAGGAGGCAGCCAGAAATATCCAGGACGCTCTGCCCCAGGGACCAGACAGGAAGAGTAGGAGGAGATAGAGGGGGTGGGCAGGAGTCCTCACAAATACTATCCCAGGCCTTCTGCCAGCCTCCCTCCTTCCCTGAAGCCAGACATTGGCTGAAAGCCTGACAGTCGCCCTCCTGGAGGAAAGTGGACTCGGCGGTGCCCAGTCCTGATTCTGTCCTTGCTGGTGGCCTCAGGGGTGGGGAGAAGGTATCCAACTGTTCCCATTTCACAGATGAGGAGAGGAAGGCCTGTAGATGGCTTGGGCTTTTCCTTGTTATGAACGAAGATGTGGGACAGGGTTGAACCCTGTCCACTGACCCCAGGCTCCAGCCCAGTACTAGCCTTTTCTTAGAGGAGGGAAACAGCTGCCTCCTGCCAGGCCCAACCTAAGGGACAGGGGGACACAGTTCTCCCAAATGGCCTATTCCAGGCACCTGGTAACTGGCAGATAGAGACACTGGCTGGCCCTCTCCTGAGAGGAGTGGAAGGAGAGCAACTCTTCCTGGCTGAAGCTGGCTCCCAGTCCCAGTTTTTCACTAGTCCTGCTCTGGCTTCAGTGGGTTGGGGCACTGTGTACACACCCAGCTCTGGCTTCAGCAGCCAGGCAGTGGGGAGGGGGTCACCCAAGGGGGGGGTTCATGGCTCTAAGACTGGCCTGAGGATCAGCCATTTGGCCCTCCTCCCAAGGCCCCAGTGGGGTGTTGTCTGCAGCTGGTGAGAGTTTCCTCTACCAGACAGTGAGCATCCCTCTGGGACTCGGAGAGGACGAGGAACTATCCTGGCTGTAGGCAGCCCACAGAGTTCCCAGGCCCTGCCCGACCTCACACCAACCTCTCTCTCCACTTTGCACCCCCATACTGTGTGAGGTTCAGGGTGGGGGCAAGGAAAGGGGGAATCTGTCTGTGTCAGACTCTGAGCCTTTCTAGAGCACTCACCTAGCCTTGTTCATCTCTCTATCCACAATACCTGGCACCAGGTCTGTTAAGTGGACTCCTGGGCCCTAAACCAAGTGGGAGTCCCCAGTGTGATGGAAGAGACAACCCCATTCCCCAAAGTGCCTGCAGTCTCATAAAGGAGACATAGCCACAAGATGCCCTGAGCCTGATGGTGGACCCCTGACCTTGCCACCCATGGCAGTGTTTCTGCACACAGGGTAGCGAAGCGCTTGCCTGGGCCTGAGGAAGAGCAGTGGACTAGGAGGCAGGATTCTTGCCAGGTTCTAATGCCAGTACCACCACTGACTTGCAAAAGCTACCCAATCTCTCTGGGCCTTAGTTCTTCATCTGTGAAATGGAGCTTGGATCTGACTTCTAAGGTTCTGTTTAGCTTTGACATCTGAATTTATCACTGAACGACCACAGAAGTGTTTGTCATATTGTGCTTCCAGGGAATACAGTGACGTCACAAAGGGGTCCCAAAAGCTTAGTTTTATGTGGAATGGCTCCTGGGAGGTGGGTGGCAAGGGTAGGACCTGGCATCTGGAAATCTTCACAGGCCTTACCTGTCTAGACCTGTACGTGTCCTACTCATTCTCTCCAGAGACATCTATCGAATACATGCTCCAGGTCCACTGCTGGGCAGGGTCATTTTGAGCACTTGAGGGCCCCTTATAGGAGCCTCAAAGATTGGGTGTAGGGGATAAGGAGGGTCGGGCTACTTTGCCCTGGCAGAATAACCTGTCTCTTGACTTCCAGTGTCCGAACTTCTGTTTGCTAAACAGTTGTGGCTTCTTGGTAGATGGGTGAGAAGTATGTGCTATTCATGTCGGGGGAGTGGAGAAAACTATCTTTTGCTTTTGTGGGCCATGGGCTAAGCTCTGGGTTGGGACACTTTCATGTTATCTCATCTAATCCTTAATATTATCCCTATTTTAAAGATGAGAAACTGAAGCCCAGGAGGGCAAAGTAGTTGATTCCATGGTCTGACAGTAAATGGCTCATTCCAAAGGCCTTTCCAGTCCAGAAGTGCAACTGGCACTTCTGGGTGGACAAGCAGCCTACAGATGAGGAGACTGAGGATGGGGAAAGGGGCTGGTTGCAGTTGTGAGGCTGGCACTTTTATTCCCAAGCCTCATACCAGAGGCACACTTTGGGCACTTAGCAGTCACAGCTGAGGGCTGAGTAACCAGCTGGCAACTTGTTCAAATAGTCTCTGACCTAGATGAAAGTTAAGGGTCATCTCATCCCATCTTGCAAGTCATGATGGAGTCTCCTTACAACACCTCCTGGAAGTGGTCACCCCCTTGGTTGCCTTCAATATTGGGGGGCTCACTTCCTCTAAAGACAGCCCCTTCTAACTACAGCTCAGATGGTTAGCATTCACACACCAACCTGGAACCTGCCTCCTTACAGTGCCCATCTACTGGTTGGTCTGCATTTTAAAGGAAAGTAACTTGCCCAGCATCACAGGCAGGGACCTAACAGAGCCCAGGTTTACACCCAGTTGGATCTGCAGGGGTCCACAGCTTACCCTCCAGCAGTTCGCCAATGAGCTTGGTTCTCTTCCCATAGACCCCTTCAGAACCAGTCTGTCCTCTCAAGACTGGGGCCAGCCCAGGGAAGTGGCTGGAACTTGGCTCCCACTTTTTCTCCACCTACAACTCAAAGGAAAACCCTTGGGCATTAGCTCTGTGCGTGAATTTGGCCCGAGGGTGTAATCTAAACAAATTTTTCCCAACACCTTTCAGTCTTAACACAGCTGGTTTACCATTATCTCCTACAAATACAATTAGGCTGAGTCAGTATTCATGTCCTATTCTGGGAAAGAATTTTCCTTCCTGGTTGAGAAGTTATTACCATCAGGCTCTGACCCCAGACTGCCTTCTGATCTGGCTTTCCATTTCTTTTTCACATGGGTGGGTAGATTAACTGGGGGAAAGAGAGGGAATTGGGGATGTGGGGTTGGAGGGAGAAGGGCTGCAGTGAGAGGTCTCAGACTCCTATGCCCTTTCCCACTCTAGCCTGGAGTATATTTCAAAAGAGAGGCTCCACCTGGTTCTAGAAAGTCCTCAGACCTAGAACGGAGGGCTGATGCTGTCACTCTCAGGCTTGAATCATATAATGGGATTTTGGATTTATTTTCCCCTTTCTTTAGTATATAGATGGGGACACCAATGCTCATAGAAGTGAGGTGACTTGCCCAAGGTCACCTAGTGAAAGAGCTGGCATTAGATTCCCTATGTAGGCCCTTTGCTCTGTCTCCATCATGATCAGATTTATCCTGGGTCTCAAAAGAAATGTCAGGTGACCCCTATCAGGCTCATCCATCAATCCTGGAATCATTATAGGCATGAGAGGGTGCCAGGTTTTAGGATAAGTAAAATGCTCCGTTTACACACTAGGCCACAAACACATGCAACTCATTAACTCCCATCAGGGAGAAAATAGTAATCCAGGATGGGTTAGGTTTCTTGAAGCTGGATACATATTGACCATGAAATGTTAGTAAAGAAGTTTCTTCCCCTTCTCAGGAGTCAGGGTTCTGCCTGGAGTTTGCAGTGATGCCTGAGAGTCCCCACACCGAAGGGCAGGGTAATGTAGTTGGGGGAGTTGTGTGCCAAGGCTGAGCTGGCTGTGACTGTGACCTAGAGAAAAGGGCAAGGCTGGGAATTGAACCGGGCAGGCTTCCCGGAGGAGGAGGCGGGGCCAGCTGCGTAGAACAAAGGAAGGAGTGGATTTTTTTGCAGGTGGAAAGAGATTGCACGGAGGTTCAGACTAGGCTGAAAACATCCTTCCCCTCACTCCGCCTACCCCAGCCTCTCTCTCTCCGGTCCTGGGCCTTGCCTGCAGGGTCCGGGGGAGCTCCAAGTGGCGACAGCGCTGTCTTCCAGGCGGAGCCTTGCTGTGGGCTGTACGGCCGGCCAGAGCTCCCT
Source organism: Panthera uncia (assembly GCF_023721935.1). Taxonomy (NCBI): domain Eukaryota; kingdom Metazoa; phylum Chordata; class Mammalia; order Carnivora; family Felidae; genus Panthera; species Panthera uncia. The sequence goes on along the minus strand of NW_026057582.1, from coordinate 104,447,324 downwards.
CCCAGCGGGGGGCTCCCGCAGCCCTTACAAGGAGTTTGGCGGCTCTCCGGGCGGCCCCGCCCGCCAGCCTCCACGGCCCCTCCTCCCGCCCGGCTGGGCCGGGCCGCGGGAACGCAACCCTCTCCGCTCTCGACGCCGGGCCCGGCGCGGACATCGACGGGCCTGAGCCCGCGAGTGTGAAAGGAGCCGGCGACTAGCTCCCTAGGGCCCCAACAGGCGGGCACGCGGCTCGGGGCCCTTCGGCAGAGGACTTGTGACCTTCTCAGCAGGGTCGCCATGTCCTCGGTGTTCGGGAAACCCCGCGTGGGCAGCGGGTCGCAGAGCGCGCCCCTCGAGGTCAACCTGGCCATTCTGGGACGCCGCGGGGCTGGCAAGTCCGGTGAGTTGGGTAGCGGGGCGGAAGATAAGGAGTTAGGGGAAGACCCGAGAGACGGGGAGCAGGTGTGGACGCTGTGGACTTGTCTCCCACTGGCTTTGGGGCTTCCTGCGCCCAGGTGGGTTGAGTGAGACACCGCGATTTTCTTCTTTGCCTCAGTTTTTCTGTTGCTTGTTTCTCTACTATGTTCTCAGCTCCTCCATCTCTCATCTGCCTTCTGTTCCTTGCCTGTCTTTCCCTTTGTGTCTCGGACACCAGTTGTCTTTCCTCTCTGCCTGTATCTGTGTCTCACGGTCCTCTGCTGATCTCTCCCTTGCTGTTCACTGCTTTCCATCTCCTCTCCCTGGGGCGAGCAGTCGGCCCTGGTGACTAGCACTGCAAGGACATGATCTCTAGCTCAGGCCCCTAGGAGCTTAGTTACAGCTTTGCTATTCTTCAATTTAGTCTGGGGATGAAGGGAGGTGGTAGAGGTCACTGGCTATTGGGATTTTCCAGGGAGGGGCCACCCCAATTCAATGGATTCTGGAACAAAGTGTGCATTCTTATCAAACGTAATTTTCAAGGTAGACCCCTGTCTTGACTTTCTGGAAACCCCTTAGACTACCATCCCAGGTGTCTGGGCCTTGTTCTTGATGAACCTAGATTTTGGGTTGCCACTGAGATCATTTCTGCCAACACCGAACTCTGGCTTAACCACTCCTGGCAGCTCTCACCCAAGTGAAGCCCAGGTGGATGGGTGTCCCCGTAGGCAGAGACCCAGAAAAAAGTTTCGTTCCTCCGTCCTGCCACTTCACAGTCCCAGGCAGCTAAAGGTGGGAGGGCTGTTTTCCAGTTACAGCCATTAGCGACTGGCCAACAAGGGCTCAGCTATGAGTTTCTTTCCCCAGAGTGTTCTTTGAGACTCGCTGGGATCCTACTCTCCACTTTTGAAACCAGCCCCCTGACTCAGAGAGGGGACTCTGAATCATGTTTTCCTACAGAAAAGATTTGCCCTTTTCCCTTTGAAAATCAAATTGTAGTTCTGTCTTTGGTATAGTTTAGCCAGTGACTACATGAATGAAGGAATTTAAATTTTAAAGTATGTGTATTCCCTGGGTATTAGTTTGCAGAATGACACTGTAAGGAATCTTGGGAAAGAATTTTAAGGATTTTCTTTAAAATCTCACATTTCTTTTTAAGAGTCTGGCACAATAGTTGGCTGGCCCTGGGGCTTTATGTCACTAAATTCTGAACAAAATCAAAGTTCTATTAATGAAGTACACTTGGGGAGAACTTCATTTTAGGTTTTCCATTCTTTGGGGCATCCATGATGAGTGTGGAGGCCCTAGTTGGAGCTAAGACTTGAGATATAGAGGACCAAGGGCTAGAATGTGTTTACTTGAGACATGGGTGTTCATACTCACCCTGGGGATCACAGACTGATCAACTGAGCTCTTAGTCTTTGGTGTATAGCCAAAACTGGAATAAAAGTCCCATATTTCAGAATTTTCATGACTTGACCAGGGTGGGGGATGTCTAGGTAACTGGTTGAGTGGGTCCTGGACCCCTCAGTTTGAGTCTTTAAAAACACCTGTTAGGCTTGCCTCTCATGGTTTTTCTTGCCATAAAAAAAAAAAAGGCCAGGATGCAACTAGGGGGACATGGTTCCTTATATTTCTGGTTTCTTCTGAGCTTCTTGAACCAACTCCCCGGCTCCTAGACCCATTCCCCCAAAGAGCTGAGCTTAGTGTCAGCCAGGAGTCACAGAGGCTAGATAAGTCCTCCCTAAAATGAGAGGGGCAACCTCTGGGAACCAGCAGCCAAAGACAGCAGGGGATGACTGAGCCAGCTTCTTTCTGTTTCCTGCAGCTCTGACCGTGAAGTTTCTGACCAGGAGGTTTATCAGCGAATATGACCCCAATTTGGGTAAGGAACCACTCCTCCCCATCCTCCTACTGTGTCCCACTTGGATCCCCCCTACCCCTGCCCCCATGCACCCACCTACACTGTGGTGGGCCCAGGCCTGACCAGGATTGAACATCTGGGGGCAGAGGGGAGGAACCACCCAGGATGACTCAGCCCGTGGGACAAAATGTTTTACATGCCAGAAATACATCCTTCCACAGCCCACCCCAGACAATTTGGGGGTTGGCTTAATTAGGAAAACTGAGATAGGCTGATTTGTCCTAAATTATGAGGTATGTTGAGACTTACAAAAAAAAAAAAATCAAACATAACAGAACGTCTGCAACCATTAAGTGTTGGTCTTCAAGATGGCCACTCAGTATACTTTTCCAGAAAAGCTGGACAAAGCATTTGAGAAACTATCTAGTGCTACTGGTTGCTGACCCATTTTTGAACCACACAAGAAAACTCATCTTGTTTTATAGCCATATCATGGTATATTGGAAAAAAGGATGCTCTGGTATCAGTCAGAGCTAAGTTTGAACCCTAGCTCTGCCATTTACTGGCTGTACAGCCTTGAAGCAGTCACCTAATCTCTCTGAGCTTCTGTTTCCTCATCTGAAAAGTGGGCATAAAGATGCCTATCTCAGAAAATAACTGTGAGGATTAAAGAAATGACACATGTTAGCCTAGTATTTGACTCACAGTAGGCACAATGCATACTCGTTTTTCCTGCCCTTTTCCTTAATGTTTACATTTATAACATTTGTTTTTTGTAAACTGTTCACTGAAAAAAATGGTGTGTCTGGATACTCTTAGCCTTTTGAAAATGGGGGGTTGCAGTCTTGGATTCTTTTTCACTCATTCCACTGATAAGAATGAAATGAAGCATTTGTGGGACCCTGAGGGCTCTCCAGGGAATCCCAGGGATATTGGGCACAGACTGGAAACCGCAGTACAGCAGGGTGTGCAGCAGGGCTCTGAGGGAATGTGCTGTAACACCTGAAGGAAAGAGCCCCTTAGCCCCTTGGTGCCCTCAGTTCACACTGGAATATTGAATCCCAGTGTCAGAGCAGGAAGGGACCTCAAGGCTATTTAGTCTATTGGGTTCTAGAATTTTTTCCCTAAGTAGCAGAATCCCTTCTTCCAAGGTGATCTTAAATAGAACCCCAAGATGTCAAAGAGAAAGCAGAGGGGGTCCCATGGTTAAGTCAAGAGTACAGGGCAGGTGACTCACTGATAGTCCCTAAGGGATTTGTTTTCTCAAAGCTTGGTTTGACTACCTGCGCTATGACACAGCCCCTCAGTGGAACGGTGGAAGAATTAGGCCCAGGGAGCTGAGGCTTCTGGGCCAAGGTCACACAGCAGATCTGAGGGGTCTTTTTCTTTTAATGTTTATTTATTTTGGGAGAGAGAGCAAGCAGGGGAGGAGCAGAGAGAGAAGGAGAGAGAATCCCAAGCAGGCTCCATGCTGTCAGCGCAAAGCTGGACGCAGAGCTTGAACTCACAAACCGTGAGATCGTGACCTGAGCTGAAATCAAGAGTTGGAAGCTTAGCCAACTGAGCCACCCAGGCGCCTCCTGAGGGGAGCCTTCTTGATTAGCAGAGGTCAATGCCCATGGGGGTGGGAAACAGGATGTAATTGTGTGCTGGTCAGGGGAGTGTTGAGAGAGGCCAGAACATGGAATCAGAAGCAGTGGGGGAATTGAAGACAGGGAGGAGGTGGGAAGGAAAGCCATACAAGCAGGGGGTATTTGGGAAGGGAAAATGAGGATTTCCAAGGGCGGTTCCTCAAAACACAGATCCTGCCTAGCTCAGATATTACATGGAGAATACTTAGGCTAAAAAACATTAGCTGTTTATCTGAAATTCAAGTTTAATTGGTCATCCTATATTTTATCTGGCATCTAGCCTCCAGTTTCTTCGTCCCTGCCCCCAATTCATACCTTTCCTGCCGGGTCTCGCCAGAGCCTACTACAGTGGTGGTTTGGGCTTCCTGATTGAGTAATTTTGGAGTTCTGACCTGATAGTGGAATGTGTGGTCACACTGTCTGGGGGCGGGGGAGGGGGGTGCAGGGCAGCCCTCCACAGTGGTCAGTCACCCCAGGCTTAGGTCTCTCTCCCCGGCCTAAGAGCCTGTCAGCTGGAGAGATGACCAGATGCTCCCCTTCAGCCATTCTGGGAGACCAGTCCCACTCCTCCTTGGGATTCCGCCCCAGCATCTAAACATTCCAGCCACTATCCCATGACTGCCTGCAGCAACAGTGGAATCTAGGACCAGAGCCTTTCTTTCTGTGGAGAAAGACCAAGGAGACCAAGGAGAGAGTTAGCCATCAGGACATGTAAAACAACTCTTGCTCCTTTTCAGAGGTCTTCCTTGAACCCAAAGTGAGCTTCTCAAGCATGGAAACCTGTGTTACTCATTTCCGTTTCTAGCATGGAGTGCAGTACTGGGCATGACATATATACTCTTAAACATGAGATTGAATTTTGGTTTTAGGTTTAGCCTTTAAAGAAGAGCTATGACTATTATCCCCATTTTACAGGTAAAGAAACTGAGGCAGAGAGGGCTCAGTGATTTCCCTATGGAGAACCTCAGGTACAAAGGAAGATGAGTATCACTCCAGTGCCTCTTCACTTAGGAAGGCCTTATGTTCTAGAGGGCCTGGAACCAGAGGTCTGCATGGCACTAGGCTCTGGTTTCCCCATCTGGAAGATGGGACCAATAGCTTGTACTCTGTCTGCATAAGGGTTGTGGCTGGGAATGGTACACCTGGGTGGCTCAGTCGGTTAAGCATCTGACTTGGCTCGGGTCATGATCTCATGGTTTGTGGGTTTGAGCTTCGCGTTGGGTTCTGTGCTGGCAGTGCAGAACCTGAAGCCTGTTTCAGATTCTGTGTCTCCCTCTCTCTCTTGGCCCTCCCTCCCTCCCTTGCTCATGCCCAGTCTGTGTCTCTCTCTCTCTCAAAACTGAATAAACATTAAAAAAATTTTTTTAAATGTTGTGGCTAGGATTGCTGGTAGGAGCTGAGAGAATCAGTGCCTGTGGAAAGGCTGTGCCTGTGCTGAGCACTCCAGGAAGCGCAGGGGTCCCCAGGAGGGAGTCCTCTCAAGGAGGAGCTGGGGAGCACCTTGCCTGGCTTTCTCGGGGCAGAATGACCGCTTCTCACCTCTCTTGTCCTCATCCTGCTCCAGCAAAGATGCAGGCACCATTTCTGAAGCATCATCCTACATGCACTCTGACCAGAGCTCCCTTTGGCACCTTTATTATTATTATTTTTTAAATGTTTTTATTTATTTTTGAAGGAGAGAGAACAGAGCACGAGCCGGGGAGGAGCAGAGAGAGAGGGAGACATAGAATCTGAAGCAGGCTCCAGGCTCTGAGCTGCCAGCACAGAGCCCGATGCGGGGCTCGAACTCACGAGCCGTGAGAGATCATGACCTGAGCCAAAGTCGGACGCTCAACCGACTAACCCACCCAGGCGCCCCTCCTTTGGCACCTTTAAAAAGACTATTACTGGGGCGCCTGGGTGGCTCAGTTGGTTAAGCGGCCGACTTCGGCTCAGGGCATGATCTCGCGGTCCGTGAGTTCGAGCCCCGCATCGGGCTCTGTGCTGACAGGTCAGAGCCCGGAGCCTGTTTCAGATTCTGTGTCTCCCTCTCTCTCTGACCCTCCCCCATTCATGCTCTGTCTCTGTCTCAAAAATAAACGTTAAAAAAATTAAAAAACAAAAATAAAAAAAATAAAAAGACTATTACTGTAAATGAGGGGAAAATAGTTTGGGAAAAGAAGCTTCTCTCAGCATGAAAGTCCCCAGAATGTTATTTAGAACTAGGAATTATGAAACCCATGTGGTTAAGGACCCCAGAATGCTCTGGAGAGCAGGACTTGGTGATGGGAAGACAGGACAATACTGTGACTTGGAAAGGACCCCCTATCTCACCCTGCCATGGGGGAGGAAGCCAGATAAGATGACATCTGAGGCTTCTCCAAGCTCACCCCTACATGTTCCTCCTCCTCAGCTGGCCTGGGAGCTTCTGCTCTTCCCCTGTGCTCTGCCCAGAGTTGGACGATCAGCTGGTCCCCTGAGCAGAGGATGATGGGCAGCGCCATGGGGAGGCAGCCCAGTCTAGAAGGCCTGAGTTCACATTCCTTCTACTGATGGAGTGCTGTGTGGCAGTGGGCAAGGTCCCTCCTCCTCTGGGTTTCATCTCTCTCTAGTGGTGCTAACAGTAACTTTGAAAGGCTGTTATGCTGTGAGGAACCACAGGAGACCAACACTAGGCTAAGATTTTCCCCTAGACTGGGCAGGACTCAGTGACTGTTTGGGGAGGGGGGGTGTGGCACAACTAAAAGGGGTGCATCAGACAACTTTGGCAGGAAAATAAAGAAAAATCTGAACAAGATGTAGGCATCTAGGGGCAGCTCTTCTTGCACTAAATATAGTCAAACATTTGGGGCATATTTTCCATTAGATTTTTTTTTTTTTTTTTTTTTTTTTGAATAAGAGGAGCTATTTTTCCAAGTCCCCAGACAGGCTGGGGATGGGAGCTGTCTGTGATTCCTGCTGGCTGCTAGTGGACCTGGCATGTGTCCAGGCCTGGCTTGACTGCCAGTGGCCCTCAGAGAAAAGTGGTGGTGAATTCAGCCAGGGTTGGGGAGGTGGAGGAAAGCAGAGAGGGCCCCAGTTCTGCCCAGGGGGTCTTCTTGGGGTCACTTGGGGCACCCAGGGAAACATGATGGCCAAGTGGGCTCACACACATGGGCCAGTGGCACAGGGGAAGGTTGGAGATAGAAAGAATGTCAATATGACAATGAGGTCCTCTTTGTATGCCAGGCCATCTGCTGCTTTCTCAGGTTTGAGGGTGTGAGATGCAAAGAAAGAAAAGGAAGGAAGGAAGGAAGGAAGGAAAGTTAAAATTCATGAAATCCAAATAAAGTCAGTAGTTTAGTTCATAGTATGGTACCAATATCAATTTCCTGGTTTTGATCATTTTACTACGGTTATGTAAGGTGTTAACCTTGTGGGGAGCAGAGGGAAGGGCACACAGGAACTCTCTGTACTATTTTGCAATTTCCACACAAGTCTAAAATTATTTCAAAAGAAAAAGAAAAAAAAAGTATCAGTTAGGAATGTGAACCTGCCCTGTCAGCTTTGGAGCATCACAGTCCCCTGTCCTTTACCAGACATGTATGATGGGCCAGGCCCCATGCCTGGGGGCCCATCTAGTCCTCACACAGCCCTATGAAATGCAGGAACAAGCATTTAGCACAATGCCTGGCACAGAGTAAAATCTGAAAATTGTTTAGCCAATGTTATCATGTTATCCTCATTTTAAAGTGAGGAAACAGAGCCTCAAAGAACTGCTTCAAAGACTTGGCCAAGTCACATAGCTAAAAGGTAGCTGAAGTTGGGTTTGATTCCACATTTCCAACCTAAAACGTTTGACTATGCTAGACTCCTCTGCTGTTATTTTGATGAGGAATATTTGTAAAACCTTCTTGGGACTTCTGGACACACACACACACACACACACACACGTTGTGTGCTTTTCCATTCCCATCTCTTGTACCACTGAGTGCAGGAGGATTGTCCTTGGGGCCTTCCTGGGGGCCAGGTATTTGTGGTCAGAGGGAAGAGAGTGCAGAAGCTTGGGGTTTGGAGGGGATAGGCTGGCAGTGTAGCTCCAGAGGTCTCTGCTGCTAAACAAGACCATGGGCCACACACTTGATCCTGTAGGCTTGGTGGCCAGACCCAGAACACAGTCCCAACTCCTATGGCATGTTCTGTGAGTGACCTCTTATGCTCTGACCCCTGACAGGTAGAGCAGCCTCTCCTCGGTGGGAGGTTCTGTCTGTGTTCTCCATTTGGGTGCCAGCCAAGGCCTCCCCAGTTGTCCCAGCTCAGCCGGCTCCGGAATAGATCCCCAGGGTCTAGCGCAGGGAGGTGGGGACTCAGACCCAATCACCCACTGAGCAGCCTACACTGCCTCTGACCTGGCTGACCATCTGTTGCAGAGGACACCTACAGCTCCGAAGAGACAGTGGACCACCAGCCTGTCCACCTGAGGGTTATGGATACTGCAGACCCGGTAACAGTACCCCCATTACCCCTGGAGAGCTGAGAGCCCATGCAGCCTCCTGGGAAGTCCTGGTCCCAGAGTGGATGCCTCAGATGGGAATGTGTAAACTTTTTAAGCTCTAGTTTGCTGTGTGACCCTGAATGAGGTGCTGACCTCTCCATTCTGGAATCTCTTCGTTTGCCAAGTGAGAAGGGATGGGATGGGGCCTGGGGAGACCTGATGGTTGCTGGCATCAACTCAGAGATCCTCTCTTCTGGGACTTGATGCTCACATACCCATGGAGACAGGTGCTTACAAGTGTTTACACAGAGACCCTCTTCGGCCCAGGTCCCCTCAGTGCACACATTCTCCCTATGTTCTCACCATCCCCTGCCAGGACTGGATACCAGTTATTCTCAAAAGCCAAGGGACACCATCAACCTGACGCAAAACCAGCAGCGCCCAGGGATAGCCAGGTCTCTGTAGCAGCCATGCCAGAGTCTTGGCTCTGTGCCTCAGAGGCCAAGGTCTCCAAGTCTCTGACTGGGTGGTGGGAGTGAGGCTTACAAGACAATGTCTCCTTTCACACCAAGCCAAATCCACACTCAAGTGCCCCTTTAAAAAGGACTCTGTTGGGAACAATATACAAAGACCCAGAGAGTGGGGAGGTGGGTGGGCAGCTCAGGTGAAGGCCTTTGCCCCCACCGAGGCTTCCCTCCTTCACCCCAGGATACCCCCAGGAACTGTGAGCGCTACCTGAACTGGGCCCACGCCTTCCTGGTGGTATACAGCATGGACAGCCGCCAGAGTTTCGAGGACAGCAGCAGCTACCTGGAGCTGCTTGCTTTGCACGCCAAGGAGACACAGCGCAGCTCCCCTGCCCTCTTGCTGGGCAACAAGCTGGACATGGCCCAGTACAGGTGAGCACAGACAGTTTGTCCTCCTCTCTGGAGTTCACTTTCCTCATTTGTAAAGGCTGGGTGTCATCATTGGGGATTGTTTAGCTAAATTTGAATACTTCCCTCAAATTTAGGTTAAAGGGTAAGTGGTCTTCCAGACAGGCAAGGGCAGGAAGGGAGGAGCTTCTGGCCCACACAGGGGTTGGACCCTGAAAGTTAGAAGAGATGCTACCCCTTCCATCCTCATGGGGCTTTGTGGTCTTTCTCGGCCTCACCCTTCTTGCCTGTCTCTAGGACATTCCATCCTCACTCTCCATAGCTTGTTGATTATTCAGTGCCCAATTCCAGGTCTGAGAAGAAAGGCTGTGATTGGCTTCTGTAATCAGGTGTCTGCTCTGGTCCAGCCAGCTCTAGCCTCACCCAAGCATGGCCCCAGGCTCACTCCACAGTTGGCTGTGCTGAGGGCAGGTTCTCTTAGACTGAGTTGGACTTGAATCAGAGGTCACAGACTGGGCCAGAGGGCAGATTACCAGCAAATACAGCAGCGTTTTGCTTGGCGAGCACAGAGTTTTAAAAGACCTAGAATTGGAATGCTTTGAGGAGGGGCATGCTCTCTCCAGCTGACCACAGGCCTTACCACTCCCCATGGCTTACCTCCACCCTCCCTATACATTTGAGCTGCTTGCCTGACCCCTGAAAGCATGATGCTTACACTTGATGAGTGACCCCACTGGCCTTCTTCAACACTGACATTTGTCCTATGTGGCCAGCCCACCTTTGAAGTATGGCACCTTCCACCCATTTTCCACCTGTCCCTCCCTGTGTGTGGCTGGTACCCTGCTTCCCCAAGCCTCAAAGGCCCATTCTGGTATTAGCATGGAGGGGACTTAGGTGCAGAACAAATCAGATGGGCAGCGGGACGGGGGGTACAGTCTCATGAAGAGGGGCCACGGTAGGAGCCTTTACTGGCCATTCAGCCCTCAGACCAAGACAAATTTCATCTCAGGAAGTGAAGGAAGTTGTGTGATCTTAAAACCAAAAGGTGATCTTTGAGGAATTATAGAGCTCACAGTGCCTGCCAGAGGGGTCAGAAGACTGAAATGTGGTAAATTGTCTTCAGTATGAGGAAAAAATTTAGACAACTGTTTTGATCCTGATCTTTGCCAAAGGAATTGCCTAAAAATGGTTTGGTAGCAAATAACAAAGATTATGGGACTCAAATGAAGCAGTTTCAATTCCCTAAGAAAAGTCATGACAGTTATCTTCATTTCCTTCTTTGATCAAGTCCTGAGGTTAGTGGATCAAGATTTGATGAGCAGTAAAACTTCTAGCTGACCATTGGTGTGTCTCCCATAATTGTCTTGCAGCTAGAAGGTAAAACATGGGTTAGAGCAGTGGTTCCTGAACCACTGATAAAATTGTCACCAGGCTGCAACAAAATAAGAGGATAATATTACATACCTGTGTCACCCATTCACAAACATATATACATGTACGGGGTGCTGCATATTCTAAAAATTCACGTTTCAAGCCTCCAGAGTGACAAATCTGTGGATTCAAGCCCATCATAAAAGCAAATAATACCAAGTATTCCTTCAAAAATGTTTCTTAGGAAGCAGTGAGCTTCCAGACAGGACATCAGCCATGGGTGGGGAGTCTAGATGCTCTGGCCCTGGCCCTTTTTGTCCCAGTTACTCTCTGTCTGATACTCCCCTGGGCAACTAGCCCTCTCCCAGTCCCCCTCCCCCTGCCAATTTAACTTTGGCTCAGGAACCTCTTCCCACCAATACCCACCTGTCTAATGGGCTCTGCCACTGTCCTTGGGAATGGCGGATGGGGTGATCAGCAGTGCAGGGTGATCACCAAGATCCAGCCAATGGAACCTTGACCTCAAGACCTCAGGTACCCCCTACCCCTTCCTTCTTCTGGATATCTGACCTACCCAAGAGCCAGTTGTTTTCCTCTCACCTTTAGTCCCATGGCTTTCAGGTCCAAAACTTCCAGGACCTCCCCAGTTAAGTATTCGATCCCACCGTCACAAAAGAGGAGTATAAGACGAAGCTGACAATGAGTGCTGTTCCCTCTCTCCTTTTCTTCCTCCTTGCAATGAAATGCCACCCTTGCTCTCTCTTGCCCCTCCCCTGGACAGGCAGGCAAAACTCCCCATGGGCCCTGAGAGCTCTGCTGACCACAGGTATCCTGAGTCACCTCACCCACCCTGCCTCTGTGGGTCACACCCTTCAGTCCAAACCACTGCCTTTCTCTAGAGTCAATCCCACAGACCTGGGCTGAGGGTGGCTCATTTCCTGACCAAGGACCCATGCTGGCATAGACGCAGGGCTGGGAATGACCATCTTCCTCAGTGCACAAACAGGGTCTGACCAGTAAGCTTCTCCCTTGCCTACAGCTTTGTTCCTAAATTCTGGCTTTGGTGAGGTCAGCCATCATTCATTGAGCACTGACTCTGTGCCAGGTACTACACTAGGCACACAATACAAGTGGTCTTTCTTAATTCTTTTAACAACCCTGAGAGGTAGAGGTCACTATCCTGTTGTACTGATGAGATGACTCCAGCTCACCAAGCTGGTGAGTGGGGAGCCGAGTGCAGGCCCAGGCCTGCCCCACTTGGATGCATGCTCCTGACCCTGCCTCGCCCTGCTTCCCCACCAGGCAGGTCACCAAGGCAGAGGGTGCAGCCTTGGCTGGCAAGTTTGGGTGCCTGTTTTTCGAGGTCTCTGCCTGCCTAGACTTTGAGCATGTGCAGCATGTCTTCCACGAGGCCGTGCGGGAGGCACGGCGGGAACTGGAGAAGAATTCCCTGCCCCGGCCCCTGTTCATCTCCGAGGAGAGGGCCCTGCCACACCAGGCTCCGCTCACTGCCCGGCATGGGCTGGCCAGCTGTACCTTCAACACACTTTCCACCGTCAGTCTGAAGGAGATACCTGCCGTGGCCCAGGCCAAGCTGGTCACTGTGAAGGCATCCCGGGCCCAGAGCAAGCGCAAGGCACCCACCCTGACCCTGTTGAAGGGCTTCAAGATCTTCTGAGGGCACCCCTAAGGATCCCAGACTTAGGGGCTGTGCAGGGCTGCAGGATAGGGGCTGACTTCTCACCACTGGCTTTCCCTCTGATGGAACAATAGCCCTCGCCCTCTGGCGGACAGTTGATCCCTCTTCCAGCACCAAGTAATTTCCCTGACACCCAGTTTACTGTGTGAGCTGGAGGGACAGGCAGAATGCTGCTCTTAGTCCCTCCAGGCCTTGGTTTCCATGGTAACCACTGCCGTTCCCCCACCCTGAAGGGAAGTAGCCACAAGACAACACGGAGACCTGGGTCTGGCTGAGGTGGAAGGAAATTGCAGTGTCCATCATGGTGCCATCACCCCTTCCTGCTCCAGCAACAGCCAGGCCAGATGTGGCCCCTAGTAGACAGCTCTGGATGGATGGTCAGCACCAGTAGGCCCTGCGTACAAGGAGGCCGGAGAACATTCTACAGGAGCAGACTTGAGGTCCTGGCACCACCTAGTGGACGGAAAGGGTAGAGCGGCTACAGGTTTTGGGTGGCCTGAGCCTGGCCCTCCTGTTGTCTTCTGATTTCACAGAAGTCCCAAGCACCAAACCCCACAGTTTATCCAAGTAAAATCTAGTTTAAATAATCCTATGGGACAGCCTGTGAGAAGCAAAATTCTCAGGAAGGGCTGTTTCTGGTACTTTGCCTCTCAATGAGGATAGAAGGTTGGGGGCTCTAGGTTGCCTAGGGTAGTGAGCATCCAGTGTTTTAGTCACTAGGAAGCAGACCCCCCTTGTTTTCCCATCTTAAATTAAGGACTCTCTCCACAGACCCTCAGGACCAGCTTCCTGAAGCTTAATGATCGAAGCTGCAGAAAAAAGTCATTCTCTCTAGTGACCATCACACAGGATCCAGAGAGCCTGTAACTGGCAGTATCAGACATCCTGTGGGCACCATTAGCCTGTCCCAGGCTCGTAGGCAGAAACACAGTAGAGCAGTTTGTAATCTGATCCAGCAAGACCCAGTACCTTTGGCAATGGGTCTGAATGTTCAAAGTCCACTTTTGAAAGATAGAACCTAAAGCATTTTTGGCCACCATAGCTTATACCATAACACTGTGGCTCAGATGTGGGATCAGGACAGCTCTCTTGGGATTCCATTGTTAGCACAGGGAGCTCTATAGTTTTCTAACTCTGTTTACCTCAGGGCCCCTGGCCCAAAGGAAATCTCTCGTAGACCCTCAGCGGATAAGCAGATAAAGGAAATGGTTCTGGTAGGAGGAAGGGGTGGCAAGGGGATTCTGAGCCCAGAATCCTGCTCTTGGCAATTCCAGGAGCTTGGATTAAGAACAACGGCTCTAGAGGTACCTGGGTGGGTCAGTCAGTTAAGCGTCGGCCTTCAGCTCAGGTTATGATCTCGTGGTTTGTGAGTTCGAGCCTCACGCCAGGCTCTGTGCTGACAGCTTAGAGCCTGAAGTCAGCTTCAGATTCTGTGTCTCTTCTCTCCCTGTCCCTTCCCTGCTTGTGCTCGCGCTCTCTTGCTCTCTCTCTCTCTCTCTCTCTCTCAAAAAAAAAAAAAAAGTTTTACATATAAAAAAAAAAAAAAGAACAACAGCTATAATCCAGCCTTCAGCCCCATTATGTAGATGGAGAGGTTGAGGTCAGAGACAGGCTATGAACTCCTCAAAACCACACTAGAAGTCGTAGCCCAGCTTCCTGACCCACAGGCCAGCTATGGATTTTGCGATTTTGCTCCAAGCCCCTTGTGTTGAACCACCCCCATTGGAACAAACTGCATTTCCAAATGCCCACTTCAGATGCATTTTAATAAAAAGGAGGGTTTTTTTTTTTCATAACAATATTTTGATTGCAGTTCATTCACTGAATCTGCTGACAACATGGGGCGGTGCTCTGGACCCCTCCTAGCTCTCGGATTCTTGTGGGTCTGGAAGGAGAACCAGTGGCGCCTTTCTCCCTTTTAACTCAGTTTCCACCTGGGCCAAATTTTGCTTTTCTGAGAGCAAAGTCTCTCTTAGCATGTTCAGGTTGTTGTCCTCTCTGGCTCCGGCCTCAGCCAAGTCTTGGACTTCCAGAGTTGTTGTTTCCAGTTTGTTTTTCCTCAGTGTCTTTTGATTTCTGGGAGGAGAGAAAATGCTGTTGAATCGGGGTTCCCTGAGCTGGGGGACTGAGGGGCTGGGGCAAGACTAGGTCTCGCAAGTGGACTAGCGAGGTGGAAAATCCAGTGGGCAGTTCTGGGAACTGCTGGGGGAGAAAGCCAAGATAGTGTGATGTTCTTTTGGCAGAGAAACAGTTTATACTCACCAGTGCATCGTCTCCCCAGATCCTCATTGCCACCATGAGCTCAACTATTATTGCTACAGGCTCCCCTTCAAGGTGACATGTGGCTCAAAAAGGTCAAAAAAGCACATACCTTAGACATGCACTTAAGTCTCCTGACTCTGGGTTCTGTGTTCTTTTCACCAACCCACACATTTTCTATCCCAGGACTTCATTCTACTTAGTTCAGGTCCTTGTTACCCCACACCCCATCTCCACCCTCATCCCACCCCATCCTCAGACAAACTACTTTAGGGAAATTCCTAACTAATCTTCCTGCTTCTAGGTCCTTGCTTTTCCAAACCAGCCCCCATGCCTCAGTCATGTTTCTAAAACCGTAGTGTGCACACATCTCGCCTTAACTCAAGCATCTTTAGTGGCTCCCGACTGCCCATGTCCTTAACCTGGCATTCAAGACCCAGCCTTCCTTCCAGTAACTCCCCTAAATGTCATCTCCCCGAAGGTGGTTTTACTCAAGGTACCCCTAGATTTCCTGGCCAGAGTAGAGGGACCGAGCTGTGGTAAGAGCTGACTGCCCAGAGAATCTGCTTGGGCCACAGGAGGAGTAGCTCATTGTCTGCCTTTCCCATGGACGGCCACTTTGCTCCCGAGTTGACCTTGTTGAGGGCAATGCCTCCTGACAGGGTAAGAAAGGCAAGGTCACCTTTTTAGAAGCTATATCCCTTTGGTTCCTCTTATGTCCTGCATCCAGACTAACCTTGGTAAAACATAAGACTTTCACGTCCCTGTTCAAAGCCATTCCCTGGCTCCCCAGTGCCCATGAGCTAGAACCTGAATACCTTGTCATGGCCCCCAGGACACATAAATTCTGGGTCCTGCCCCCTTCTTGTCCTCCCTCTATCCCCATCCCACTCACATGCCACAGCCACATGGCTGGGCCCTCCTCCTCCAGCGCGTCAAGCTTGATGTCTGCTCTCCCTCAGTCTGGAAAGCTTCCTTGGCCCACCCTCCCTCTATCTCTTTGCCCTGAAGGCCCCAGATCCCACTACTGTGCTCCCACTGTACTCTGTATGTCCCATACTGAGCATCTGTCACTCTGAACTACACTTGTCCCCCTACCAAACTGTAAATTCTATAAGGCAGGGGCTGAATCCCTCTTGCCCATGACTATGGCTCCCACTCTCAGAACAGAGCTTGGCACAGAGCAGGTGCTCAGCTCTTACCTGCAGAATGAGTAGTGAATGAGGCCACAGCAATTCATAAGTACTAGTTCTCAGTGTGAACAAAGGGCACTGGGTGTGTTTTTTGTTTTTTACTTTATAGCAGAACTATGAAGAAAATTCATGCATAATATAAAAGCATAGAAGGAAGAGCACAGAAGCTAGGCCAACATTTCCTTAGATCCTTAATTACCTTATTCTGTACAATGGAAATAAATAACTTGTGCCTGCCCTATCTTACAGAGCTGTCTTGAGGGTCAAATGAGAGAACGTGAAGGTACTTTTTAAATTGTAAAACATGGTACGGATATGAGGGAGGGGTTCTCATTATTTTTGTTTGAAGGTTACTGATAGTGATGACTGGTGGGTATATAGTAATTGTTGAAAGAAAAATGGAAGGGAGGGAAGGAGGGAAGGAGGGAGGAAGATGTGTGAACCAAGCATTTATTGAATCATTTCTAGAACCCAACACTGCCAGTTGCTTGGGGAAACAAAATTGAGTCAGATGTGGTCTGTGTCCTCAAGGAGCTCTCAAAAGTCAGCCCTGGAAGTTTATCATCCAGGGAATTTAGCAAAATGCCAATGACCACCCCAGACCCTTTGTATCAGAATCTCTTACTTGTGAGAGTGGCAGAGCTGGGATTTGAACCCAGACCTATGTGACTCCAGAACCAGAGATCCTGACCTCTGCTTGCTGGCCAGGGACAGGGGGTAGTAATCAGGGACAGTTGCTAGTTTTTCAACAGCTTTGTGTTGTCAAAGGACTCCAAAGGCTGCATTTTGCTGTCCCAAAGGGTGGCTAGCCAAGCCCCTATGTGACCCCTCCCTAGATTTCCCCACCTCCCCAGAGACCACCCCTAGGCCAGCTCCTCACCTGTTTGCCTGGATGCTCTTTCTCAGGAGGACAATGCTTATCACAATCACCACACCCACCAGGGCAAAGATGGAATAATTCCAAGGAGATGCTGGGGAAGGACACACAGAATGGAGCCTTGAGAAGAGGCTGGGTGCCCCTCAGGCCCACCAACAGTTGGGGCTTGGGCTCAGCCTCAGCTCACAGCACCAATCGTCCTCTGCTGTAGGCCGGGTGTCAGAGACCCCTGCCCTGCAGGAACTCAGTTGTGGGGGAGAGAGACCGGGAGGCATGATTTCTGCTCTACAGAAGCCCTAATCTAAAGAGGGACAGCACGGCAGTTGGATAATTGTGTGGAAAGCGGGGGTGTGGGTGGACATAAACTTCACACTCCAGAGTTGTGCCAGAGGCCAGCCCTGTGCAGTGCGAGGAAAGGAAGGAAGGAAAGGAGGCTGGGGGTGGGAAGGAAGGGATGGCTGTAAAACTGTTCCACAACTGCCAAAAGAGAACACCTGAAGTGGCTAATCTGAATTTGGATAATAAGATCTGTCCACACAGTGCCAAAGCGAGTCAGGGTCCAGCCTCAAAGCTATTGCATTAGCTGTTCCCCTGCCAGGAATGTTCTTCCCACACATAATCTGCGTGGCTAATCATTTCATCTCCTGTAAGCCTTTATGCAAACAAGAGCATCTTAGTGAGGCCTTCCTTGACCATAGTACCTACACTTCTATCCCCTTTCTGTGCTTAGTTTTTCTCCTTATTACTCATCACCAACATACTATGCATTTTACTTGTGTGTCTGGTTTCTTTACTCTTTCATTAGAATGTATGCTCCATGAGGGCATGGACATTTGTGCTTTATTCACTGCTGTAACCTCAGTGCTGAGAACAGTGCCTGCTGCACAGAAGGAACTTAATAAATACTTGTGAACGATTGAATAAATGAGTGAATGAATGACCACAGCCCAAGGAGAGGAGGGTGCGGGTAGGCCAGACCCCTTGGGGAATTAAGACCCCTCAGCCTCGGTCCCCACCTTGGAGGACATGTGCATCCTGAAGGATGAGGCTGTGTCAGGAGGCTTCAGCCAAATTCCACTGTGTTGAGGACAGACCCCCACCCCCGACCAGTCCCCCACCACTTACCATCTTCTACCCGAAAAAACCAAAGCATTTCTTCGAGCAGTTCCTGAGGCACCACGGTGCCAGCTGGAGCTTGGATGACACCGTCATTGTGGTCCATGCCCCTGTTCACGGTTGGGATACGTTTCTGACAATGAAATCCTTAGGCCCCTCTGCTCCCGAGCTGCCCGCCTGGGCTCCTAGGTTCTGGCCCTTGAGCAAAGCCCTGAAGACCCCTGGAAACAAAGCAGAGAGCATGGATGGATACCCCACCCCAGTTTGACCTCCCTTACTACCCTAACCCAGCTCTCCTCTGGCGCAGAGTTACTGGACCAAGACTGCCTCAGGGCAGGTAGGGTCTGGAGAGGCAGAAACCATTGAAGTGGGTGACACTCAAATATTTATTGAGACTCATCATGTGTGGAGAGGAGCACTGACCTGGGAGTAAGGAGGATTGAGTCACTGGCAGGCTGTGGGACCCTTGTAGGGGACATTTTTCATTTTTGCCTGCCCAGCATCCCCATCCAGCTTCTGCAGCCCAATGCACTAGGTCACCCGGGTTTCTTAGCAAATTGTCCCACCTCTCACCATTGATGCCATGTAATAGACTATCACAGGCTCCTGTCTCCCCACAAAGCCTGGGCCTATCAGTCTCTCTTCTGGAGACCTGAGACACAGAGCTGAGAATAGGAAAAAGTGCCAGAGAAAGGTAGTCGCCAGCTCCTGCTACTGAAAGCTGGGCTCTCCTCTTTCTCCATCACCATTCCTAGGCCAGATTGGTCAGTCCTCAGCAAACCTCTGATAACTTTTTTTTTCTTTCTCTTTTTTCTTTTTCTTTTTTGGACATGTTGTCAGAATTGTTTTTCTGCCATTTGCAACAGAAAAAACTGAACTCATGCTCCCTGGATAAACCCCTTCCTTAATTTGAGCCTGTTTCCATTCCCACAAAACAAAACAGGTTAAGCTAATTGTATTTACCAAACCTCAGTCAGTCTCAAAACAGTCACACATCGTGCTTGACATATTCTTATACTACCTGTGCTATTACTACTTCATACAAAAATTCCCACTCTCCAGATTAAAATAAGAAATAGGTGCAATTAACTTTGTTTAATCCAACATATTTTGTTTAATCCAACATATCCCCAAAAGTACCATTTCAATGTAATCAATATAAAAATGGTTGAGATATTTTGCATTTTTTTGTACCAGGTCTTTGAAATTGGGTGTAAATTTTACACTTATTGCATGTCTCAGTTCTGACTAGACACATGAGGCTTCTGTATGATACATCCCAGGTCTGTGTCCAGGCTGGGGCCCGGCTGTGGCAGCTGATTCTCCCAGCTGTTCTGGGCTCCTGACAGGAGGCCTCAGGCCAAGGGAAGTGAGCCTTGATCTAAGACCAAGGGGCTGGCCCCTCATCTGGCTCTGCCTCTGGTTAATTTGTCTAGGCAAATCCCTGGGTCCTCTGAAGAACAAAAAAGGAAATAATAAAAATAGAGGTAGAAATCAATGAAATCAAGGCAGGGGGGAATTGACAAGATGAACAAAACCAAAAACCCGTTTTTTTTAAATATATTTATAAATAAATCTCTGGCAAGATTGATCCAGAAAAAGAGAAAAGATACAAATAGAACCAAAGTTAGACCAGAGATTTAAATATATAGAAATGTGTTTTGAACCTGGGGCACCTGGGTGGCTCAGCTGGTCAAGCATCCAACTCTTGATTTTGGCTCAGGTCATGATCTCATGGTTCATGAGTTCAAGCCCTGTGTGGGGGTCTGTGCTAACAGTGCAGAGCCTGCTTGGGATTCTCTCTCTCCCTCTCTCTCTCCCCCTCCCCTGTTCTCTCACTCTCTCTCAAATAATTTTTTTAAGTGTATTTTGAACTATGTACTAATAAACTTGACAAACCAGAAATGGATGAATTTCTAGAAAAATAGAAAATGTCAAAACTAGACAAGATACTTGAAACTCTCAGAAAAATAAAGTCCAGGTCTAGATGGCTTTAATTGTGAGTTCTAATAAACTCTCAATAAGCAGATAATTCTTACTTTAAATAAGTTGTCCCCCAAAATGAACAGCACCAATTGGATTGTTCTTTTAACACTGGTTTCAAAACTACATGAGGACCATGCAAAAAGAAAAGATGATAGGCCCACTCACTTATGAAAGTAGATGAAAAAATCCTAAATAAAGTACTAATTGCCCAAATTCAACAATGTATTAAGAAAATCATTACCAAGGAAGCTTAATACCAGGAATGGAAGGACAGTTTGACATTAGAAGCTTGTATGATATAACTTTTATGTGGATTCTAAAAAAAAGAGTTAGGGGCACCTGGGTGACTCAGTCAGTTAAGTGCCTGACTCTTGGTTTTGGCTCAGGTCATGATCTCATGGTTTGTGAGATCGAGCACCGGGTTGGGCTCCATGCTAGGCATGGAGCCTGCCTGGGATTCTCTCTCTCCCTCTCTCTCTCTCTCTTTGCCCCATCTTGCTCATGTTCTCTCTCTCTCTCTCTCTCTCTCAAAATAAAGAACTTAAAAAAAATGAATAAAAATAAAAATAAAAAATAAAAAAAATTTAAAAAGTCAAACTTGTAAAAAATGGAGGGAAATGGTAGTTGCCAGGAAATGTTGGGGGAGAGATAAGCTTTATATTATTTAAGGGTACAAACTTGCAACTAGTAGTAAATAAGCCATAGTGATCTAATGCATAAAATAGACAATAATATTATGCTATAATTATGTAATGTGATAAATACAATTACAAAGACAATCATATTACAATATATAAATGTATCAAACTAATATACACATGAAATTTACACAATATTATATGTAATAGAGATTCAATTACATGAATACATAAATAAACTGTAAAATTTGATAGGAAAGATGTAAAACTCATAATTCTCAGATGACAAGATCATCTACTTAGAAAGACACACAATTAGAACTAATAGAAGCATTTAGTAAAGTTGCTATATACAAGTTCAATAGCATTTCTCACAATATTAGTGAAATTGGAAAATTCAATAAAAATAAGACGTCACTCATAATAGCATCAAAGCCATAAAGCATCTAGATAAACTTTTCCAAGCATAGAAGAGACCTCTATGAAGAAAATTTTAAAACTGTAGGACAAAAAAAAAATTTGGTCTGAATAAATGGAGAGACATCTATGATTTTGGAAAGGATAAATATATTATGAACATGTCAATTATCCCCAAGTTAATCTATTAATCCAATACAATTTCAATCAAAATTCTAGCTGGACTTTTTGAGGATCTTGATAAACTTATTCTAACATTTATATGGAAAAAGTAAACATATAAAAGTAGCTAAGTCAATCTTAAAAAAAAAAGAGGAGAGACTGACCCCACTAGAGGTTGAGACATAGTGATAAAAAATGTGGTTTTGGGGTGCCTGGGTGGCTCAGTCACATGAATGTCTGACTCTTGATTTTGGCTAAGGTCATGATCCAAGGGTTGTGGGATGGAACCGGCATCAGGCCCTGAGCTAAGCCTGGAGCCTGCTTAAGATTCTCTTTCTCTCTCTCCCTCTGTCCCTCTCCCCCACTCACGTGCTCTCTCAATCTCTCTCTAAACAAATTTTTAAAATATGGTTTTGACACAAGACCAAATCACTATACCAACGGATCAGAACAGAGATTTCATAGAGACCTATGTACACGTGGGAACTGGACACACTAACCAGTAGGTAAAGGAGGAATTGTTCAGTGGATGATGTCAGGGAAACTAGCTACTGATGAAGAAAAGGAAGACGAGGTGCACATCTAACAAACAGCAAACTGAAGTAGACACCAAAATTAAAGACCTAATTGGAAGAGGAAAAAATGTAAGTTAATAGAAGCAAGGTAGGACTTCTTAAAAGCTCAAATCTTCAATAACAAAAAAACTGATGGATTTGATTATATCAAACATAAGATTATCCATTCAATGAAGAATACCCTCAATAAAGTAACAAGCACATTTCCAGTTGGGATAAGATATTGATGACGCTTAAAATCAAGAAAAGACTGATATCTAGAGTATATAAAGAATTCTTGCAAATTAAGAAAAAGATAGGAACCGTAATAAAAGCTAAAGGATATAAACAGGCAACTTACAAAATCAGAAACCCAAAGGCTAGCAAGCATATGAAAAAGTGATCAATCTTTTGGTAATCAAAAGAATGAAAATTAAAATAAAAATGAAATAGCACTTGACATCTATCTGATGGACATAGTTTAAATGGTAGATAATGCTGTGTGTTGGTAGAGCTCTGGGACTATAGCCTTAGGCACTAACAGAGGGTGTGTAGACAGGCCGCCATCTAGAGCAAATCAGCCAAAGTGTACACGACTCACGACACAGCAGTTCTGCTCCTGAGTATGTATATATCCCAAAGAAATTATCCCCAACAGATAAGGGGGCATGCCATACCACTTAGGAAAATTCAAAATATATGCACACAAAACTACACGTTTTACAAAACACATTTTTAAAAAAAGATACACATTACACATATTAGGATAGTTATCTCTGGGGGAAGAGGAAAAAGGGGGCAGGAATGGAAATAAAAGTAAAGAAGTAAAACAGAAGAGTTTTGAACAGACCCACGGTGAAAACGTCATGGGGCTAACCAAAAACAAACACAAAAAGAGAACAGAGCGTCTCGGAGGCAATCTCAAGCTCCCCTCTTCTGATACGGCTTTCTGCAATAGCTTTGGACGCTCAGGAACATCCAAAGATAGCTGGATAGCAAACAGCCAACTAGAAAAACAAAGTACTAGTAAAAGGATTGACATCAGAGTTTTTTTCCAACTCTAAATGCTCTGTGAGAAATAAAGAAGCATCTACATATTTTGAGGGGAAATATTTTGACACAAATATAATACTAAGCAAGTTTGGGGCACCTGGGTGTCTCAGTAGGTTAAGCGTCCGACTTCAGCTCAGGTCATGATCTCACGGTTCATGGGTTCGAGCCCCACGTCGGGCTCAGTGCTGACAGCTCAGAGCCTGGAGCCTGCTTTGCATTCTGCCCCTCCCCTGCTCATTCTCTGTCTCTATCTCTCAAAAATAAATAAACTTATAAAAAATTTTTTTAAATACTGAGCTAAGTTTTTCATATATGAATGATCATTTGCATGTCAAGATAGAGATGGAAGTCAAGGAGAAAGAAAGTGTTTTATTTTATTTTCTTATTTTAAAAAATTTTAAGTAGGCTCCGTGCCCAATGTGGAGTCCAGTGTGGGGCTTGAACTCATGACCCTAAGATCAAAACCTGAGATGACACTTAGTGAGCCACCCAGGCGCCCCCAAGAAAGATCTTTTTTAGACTTTCCTGGACTTGGAAGCTTACTACCTACTTACTCATTACTTACTGAACATCTGTTGAATAAGGAAAAGACAAAGTTACAGGAATGGCTAATGTATGATTTGCTGTTCCAGCTCCAGCTGTCTGTCCAGAGCACTTGCTAAGAAGGGTTGTGATTTTCTGTCCAGTCTCAGATGCAGGAGGGTCTGGATTAACTAGCAACATTGGCCATAGGCTCCTGTCACATATGCAGACCCCCCCCAGACCCACAGAGAAAAGAGCGTGAAGGTCAAGATAGCCAACACTGACTCTTTCTGGGGAAGTGGATGGGGCCTGGATATGTGGGGTGTTCACTTTGAACATTTCTGTACTGTATACGTTTCTCATGAGTACACACTACCTTCATGCAAACAATACATGTAATTATATATTTTTAAATGTATGTATTTTGTATGTATATTTTAAGTATTATTTAGCGTATTTGTATTTTTTTAGTGTTTGTGTATATTCTATCTTTTGAGACAACAGTTCCAATTTTGGATGTTTAATTAATGGAACTAATAAGATGTCAGTTCTTCCCAGCTTGATCTATGGATTCAGTGCAATATCAATCCAAGATCCCAGCAAGTTATTTTATGGATATGGACAAACTGATTCTAAAGTTTATATGGAGAGGAAGACCCAGAGTTAGTCAACATAACACTGAAGGAGAAGAGAAACATCAGAGGACTGATGCTACCTGATTTCAAGACTTACTATAAAGCCACAGTGGACAAGACAGTGGTGTACAAATCTGCATGTGGGCTGATGTCCACAGTGGAATGTGTGTTTTAAATGTGTATAATATTGTTATAATAAACATACGCCAACAAACAAACAATGACAACATGAATACAAGCCTAGAACTGAGAGCCAGCCCTCCCTGCTTGTGTTAGAGGCCACAGGAACAAAGGACACGTTTCCTTCAGAGCGCTTATCCAGTTTCCTTCTAGAATGGGCATCGTATTAATATACCTGCTTTAAAAAAATTATTAACTAGGGGCACCTGGGTGGCTCAGTCACTTAAGCATCCGACTTCAGCTCAGGTCATGATCCCACAGCTCGTGGGTTCGAGCCCCACATCGGGCTCTGTGCTGACAGCTCGGAGCCTGGAGCCTGCTTCGGATTCTGTGTCTCCCTCTTTCTCTGCCCCTCCCCCACTCATGCTTTGTCTCTGTCTCTCTCAAAAATAAATAATTTTTTTTTATTATTAATTAAACTTCATGATTTATTTGGCTTTCATTTTTCTGTGAATGTCTTTTTTCCTATTCCAGGGTCCCATCCAGGATATCCCATTGCATTTAGTTATGTCTCCTTAGGCCCCTCTGGGAGATTCCTGTGTTTTACACAGGGCTTAACCATCTGCCATGGGACCGTGATTCCTGCCAAAGAGCCCGAGCCACCCATCCCCATGGGAGGTTGATGACACTCACCTGGGATCTGACTTCCTGGGCCTGCCTTGATCTGCTGCTGGGAGCAGCGTTGGTTTCTATGTCCTCCCCTTACCGGAGCACTGGATGGTCTCTGTGCCTGAGCACCCGTCACAGCCGTCACCTGGGGGAACAGTGCTGTAGAGCCTGTGGCAGTGGGGCCCAGCTGGTAGCTCTGCCCTTAGCACACGCCCAGGCCTGGAACCTCCTCTGTCACTCCAGGGTGAATGACCTCTTGAATGAGTGGCCTTAGATGACAAACAGGCTCCGCCTGGCTTTCACGATCTGCAAGAGCCAGCAGCTCCATACTTTCCTTCCTATATGTTGATCTGAAGTAAAGAGAAAACATGTGGACTGTCTTTCCAGCCCAGGCAATGGGCTGGGGAAGACCCTCAGTCTGGGTGTTCCATTACTGCAGGGGGATATGTGGTATACCCGCCCCAGGCCTCTGTTTCCTGCTATTATCAATATTTAACCACAGAGCTGGGAGCCAAGCCTGGCCTTTTATAGCCTGTGCTTTCTCACAGTGAAGGTCATGGTCTTATGTAAATTCCCTACAAGAAGCAGTAAAACAAGACCTTTGGAGGGCTAAGTGTTGGGGGAGGCAAGGCAAGTGACCCAGAGAGGAGGAATTCCACAGAGTAGGTTGAACAACATCAAGCGGGAAGGACTTGGTGGGGAAGCAGAGCAAGGCCAGACCCATTTGATTTTTTTTTTTTTTTTTTTTTTTATGTTTAGTTTTGTGAGAGAGAGAGAGTGAGCTGGGGAGGGACAGAGAGGGAGACACAGAATCTGAAGCAGGCTCCAGGCTCTGAGCTGTCAGCACAGAGCCTGATGCAGGGCTCGAACTCACCAACTGTGAGGTCATGACCTGAGCCGAAGTCAGACACTTAACCGACTGAGCCACCCAGGTGCCCCCAGACCCATTTGATTCTGATTGTCAGTGGGCTCTGGGCTTTCCCACCCACTGGCTTCTTGCATCTCCAACAGTCTTTGGAGTTGGCTCAGCAAGGAGTTCCCATTTCACAAATGAGCAAACAAATTGAGTGAGGTCAGGTGACAGGTCCAAGTTCCTCTCTAAGTTAATACTGGTTAACGATGTGGATGATGGCGTGGTGCAGAGAAAAGGAGACCCACTAGGAGAACCTAGTCCTACATGGAACCCCAGCTCCTCATCATTTCCTAACTCATTTCCTAACATTCTTTCAATAAATACTACTTGAGCACCTCCTGCATGGATACATGGATACAAAGACACTGCTCTCCTGGAGCTCTCTCTTTAGGGGAGGGATGGACAAGCAATAAAAAAGGAAACAAAAACAAGATCATTTCAGCTGGTGACAATTTCTGTGAATAATTTAAACAACAAAATGATATACAGAGAGATTGGGTGGGGGAAATGTGATTCCTATATGACTGTGCTAAAAACCAAATGCCAAGGCCCATGCAAAGATCTGGGACAGCAGGTGTTAAGGCACTGAAGAAATAATGAAAAAATGGGGAGGGGGTAAAGGAGTTGAGAGATAGTGATAAGGGGAAGTGACCAGAGATAAAGTTAGAAGCGGATTATGCAGAGCTTTGTAAAACAGGATGGGTTTGGGTGAGATGAGAAATCACTAGACAGGAAGTAACGTGGTCTGACTGACATTTATCTAAGATCACTTGGCCTGCTGGGTGGAGAATGGATTGTAAAAGAGCAAAAGAGGAACTAGAAGACTGTTGCATTCATCCTGGCAAGGGACAGCAGTGGTTTGGATCAGGATAGTGACCATGGAGACAATAAGAAGTGCTCTGATTCAGCGTGTATTTTGAGGAGAAAGGCAGATGATAGTTTTCATGAGAGAGGAACTCAACACTAATTCTCTTAAGCACAGAAGGAATTCAAAAGGAATTTATTGACTCATATAACTGGGAAAGGCAGGGTGGAGCTGACCTTAGGGATAGCTGGAACCAAGAGCCTGAAGATCCTTAGCTCTTTCTCTCTTCAGCTCTCTCCCTGCTTCTTTCTGGATATCAGGCTCCTTATTCCCACAGGCTAGTCATCTCCAAGAACCTGGACCAGGCTGCAGGAAATCCAGGCTCATATCTTTATGGATGGAAGGGAAGGAAGTCCCCTTTCTCAGATCCAGTTTGGCAGTTCCTGTAAAAGGGCTCTATTTGTCCTTGCCCTGATCATATATCCATGTTTAGGATCAGTTGTTATGGCCGGGAGGTGAGGTACCTTGGATGGCTCAAATCTCATGCCCATCGCATAACCGTGGCTGTGAACTGGATAGCTACTCCTGTGGGTCCCTGGAGTGACTCCTTGACCTCAATCTTCCACTATCCTCTCTGTCTGTCTTGGAGGAATGTCACGGGGGCCTTAAGAAATAAAGCATTGCCAGAACTCAGAAGTCTTCTTGTGTCCACTTCTTGTCACTATCCCCCACAAGGGCAACCACTATTCTGACTTCTAATACCATAGATTAGTTTGGCTTAGTTTTATACTTTATGTAAATTGAATCAATCAAGTATGCAATCTTTTGTGTCTGGCTTCTTTGGCTCAACATTAAACTTATAGCATTCATCCATGTTATTGTGTATAGTTGTGGTTCATTCATTCTTATCTACATAGTATTCCATTGTGTGACTATGTCACAGTACTTTTTATCTATGGATCTTGTTTTCAGAAGAAAAATTTCAACCCATCTACTTCTTTCCATTGTCTTGAATACAGATAAAATGGTGAAAAGGACATTTAAGGACAGAGGTCATTATATTACAACCTATGAGCCAAATTTGACCTGCGGCTTATTTTTGTAAATAAAGTTTTATTGGAACATGGCCATGCCATTTGCTTACATAATGTCTATGGCTGCTTTCACACTACATTAGCAGAATCAAGCAGTTGTGACAATGATTGTATACCCTGCAAAGCCTAAATGTTTACTCTTTGGCCCTTTACAGAGAAAGTTTGTGGACCCAGGCAATGAGATAAAGGAATCTGGCTCCCTGAATGACCTCATGGAGCAGAGCAGCCTACCTTCCCTGGACCAACTGACTACCTCTGGAGTGTTCTATGTGAGAGAAGTAAACTTTGACATGATTCGAGGTCGCACTGTGCTTGGGATCTCTTCACTACAAAAATCTAGCTAGTACTGTAACTAATACATACATTATTTGTGGCTAATAACTGCTGAGTAAGTGAATACCGTAGCATTAGAAGAACTAAGTTCTGATCCTGTTCATCCTTGCTACAACCAGCCATGCACCCCTGAGCTTGTCATGTGGACCTCTTTTTCTTATCAAACTGTATAAGCTTCAAAAAGAAGTAAAAAAGAAAGGTGTTTTAGAAATTGTTATCAAGAGGAGCCAATTACGTGATGACAAAACACAGGCCCTTTAAACTCAGGAGATTTTCACCTGGCCCAACCAGTTAGCTTTTCTGTTTTAAAACAAAAACAAAACAAAGAAAAAGAGGGTCTCCTGGGTGGCTCAGTTGGTTCAGCATCAGACTCTTGATGCTTTAAAAAAAAAAAAAATGTTAAAAAAAAACCCCCACCATGAAAAAGGACTTTTTTCCTAATAACAACGGGTGGTGAAAATAGAAAAATACACACTGAGTTGTCCAGGGTCTTGACTCCTCTGCTCAGGGCACTTTAATCTCAGCCCAGGGTTAAGGTACCAGGTAGGGTCCTGCCCTGCTCCAGGGTCTAAGGATAAGCATCTTCCTGCCCTCAGTCTCCTGCTTCTCACACTGAGGATATGATGCCCTCGAGGCTGACAGCCAGCAGAAGCATCAAGGTGGTGGAGACTGCTCTGTATTTCCAGGTCAGCCTGTTCTGCTCCTTGGAGTGGGCCATCTATCATCAGCTGATGCCAGGAAGGGCAGACAAGCCCTTGTTTGTTTTTACCTCCATTTTCATAAGCATCACATACTCAGAAGCCAATTGAATAATTCAGTTCAAACAATAATTCTGGAAAGTCCCCAATAGCAGCACATTCTCTTCTCAGTAAAGAAAACTTAATGGAACATAAAATGAAATCTAGGGGCATCTGGGTGGTTCAGTTGGTTAAGCGATGGACTCTTGATTTTGGCTCAGGTCATGATCTCACAGTGGTGAGATCAAGCCTTGCTCTGGGCATTGAGCCTGCTTAGGATTCTCTCTCCCTCTGATCTTCTCCCACTCATACACAAGCACTCTCTAAATAAATAAATAAATAAATAAATAAATAAATAAATAAATAGCAAAGGAAATCTAAAAGTAGTGATGTAAGGAAATGACAACACATGGGAGCTGAGATGGATGGATAAGGATGAAATGTTCAAGATCTGGGAAGGGGTTAAATTATGATACCAACAGAACCACATATTTCTTCTAGGGGCCAATTTTTATATTAAACCTGGAGGAAGGAAACATATAGTAGAATCAGTGGGGCATTTTTTGAAAAGGTAGGGCAATTAAGTCCAAAATTACTGGTGCTTAAGCACTGACTTGATGCCTCCATCTGCAAGATGGTGGTTGAGAAGAGAGATGGGTATCCAAAGGGAAGCCATCTTTATGCTGAAGTAAAATGATCTAAGAGAGCAAATTCTTTTTCAACAGATCCATAACTTGCTGGAAGCATTTCAGGAACATTTGCAAAGTATTGGAAGTTTGGGCAGACTGGTGTATAGCAATGGAACAAAGTATGTACTTTCTCCAAGAAAGGACACTCTGCAGCCACCACTTTCATCTTAGCTATAAGGATTTGAAACTTTCTATGTTGCTGACCCTTCTTTATAATCCTCACTTTTCTGTCTTTGACCTTTTGCTCCTGGCTACAGTCTAACCAGTTATCTCCTTCAGTTCCTGACTAAATCAAAGTCCAAGAGTAAGCAGAATAAAATCAGTCTCTCAGCCTTTCATTTTAATTATATGGGACATGTGAAGTTTAATCATTCCCGTAGACAGCCCTGTAGGAATAGCTTCGTTTGAAAATGAATTGCTAAATAATGTGAGGAATGACTAACCATTTGGTAAGAAAGCCTTGTGTATTAATCTATCTGAATTTTGTTGTTATCACCTTTCACAAGCAAGTATTCTTTCAGGGGAACTACATAGCATACAGTTGGCACCAGCATTAAAGGAAACACTTTTTTTTTTAATGTTTATTTATTTATTTTTGAGAGAGAGAGAAAGAGTGCATGTGTGCTCATGAGCAGGGGAGGGGCAGAAAGAGAAGCAGAGAGAATCCCAAGCAGGCTCTGCCTGTAGGTGCAGAGCCCAATGCAGGGCTCCAACTCACAAACCATGCATGAGGTCATGACCTGAGCTGAGATCAAGAGTCAGATGCTTAACCGACTGAGCCACCCAGGTGCCCCAAAGAAGACACTTCTGACACTTTAGTTAGGACCATTTAAAGTTTTATTACAATCTTGCTATAAGGGGAAAGGCCTCTGGCACTCCTAGTTTACAAATTCACCTTTGGTAAATGGTTAGATAATCATTGTTAGACTAGATTTTTAAAAGGAGAAGAATGTTTTTTTTTTGTTTTTTTTTTTTAATTTTTTTTTCAACGTTTTTAATTTATTTTTGGGACAGAGAGAGACAGAGCATGAACGGGGAGGGGCAGAGAGAGAGGGAGAAAGGAGAAGAATGTTTGATGAAAAGGTCACTAAGACTCTTAACTGGTGTCAGTTGGGTGGGTGGGTGACCATTTTCTACAACAAGTCTTAATTGTCTTAAATTTAGCAGAAAATTTTCTAAGCATTTTTTTTTTTTTACCAGGAATCATAATTTCTTTCCAGAAGGAAGTTGTGAATTAAATCATTAAAAAAGGAGAAAAGTTCTTTCCTCAACCAGGTTTGGGACAATTTTTCTTTTTCTTTTTCTTTTTTTTTTTTTTATTATGAAATTTGTTGTCAAATTGGTTTCCATACAACACCCAGTGCTCATGCCAACAGGTGCCCTCAATACCCATCACCCACCCATCCCTCCCTCCCACCCCCCATAAACCCTCAGTTGACAATTTTTCTTTTAAAGCCTCTCCTTTTGTCTCAGATTATTTTTAAAGATCTGTCTTGGTAAAAAAAAAAAAAAAGAGCTGTCTCTATGTTAATTATATTTCTTACCTAGTTGATCACTTTTTACATCTTTTAAAATTTATTTATTTATTTTGAAAGAGAGAGAGAGAGAGAGCACGCGCACACAAGCTGGGGAGGGGCAGAGAGAAGATCCCAAGCAGGTTCCGTGTTGTCCACCCAGAGCCCCATGTGTGGCTGGAACCCATAAACTGTGAGATCATGACCTGAGCTGAAATCAAGAGTCAGACACTTAACTGACTGAGCCACCCAGGTACCCCTGCATTTTCTTAAAAATGGAGGCAAGTAGGCATACAAAACATACACAATCATCGTTGCCAGAAGTATTCATGATCACATTAATATTATTCCTTTCAACCAGCTTTGCATATTCGGGAAGAGTTTCTAAATGAATATTGTGTGATGATTCATTCTGGTGGTAACAATTTCATGCAGTTTACGAGCCTGAATTATTTAAGTGTTATTCTATGTATCATGTTTTATTTATTTATTTATTTATTTTTAAGTTTATTTTTAAAAGAGAGACAGAGAGAGCAAGCAAGGAAGGGGCAGAGAGAGAAGGAGAGGGAGTCCGAAGCAGGCTCAGCATTGTCAGTACAGAGCCCAATGTGGGGCTCAAACTCACGAACTTTGAGATCATGACCTGAGTGGAAACCAACAGTTGGATGATTAACCGACTGAGTCATCCAGGTGGCCCCTCTATGTGTCATGTTTTAATTCACAGATCCAAAAGAGGCATCAATAAATGCACAAAGACCTTGCTGAATGGTGAGCCAAATTAGAACCATAAGATTAGAAGCAGAAAATTAACTCTTCCCTGTAAATTTTATAAGGCCTTGGGGGCAAGTTTCCATTCTTTCCATGGTGCCAGAAATGCTTTCTACTGACCTTATCAGTGTGTTTGCTCTGAGGCCAGAAAACAAGCACCATCTAATCACCTCACCAGGTTTGGTCATCAGTTTCCAAATCTCTTCTCTAGCTCCCTAAAGTTTGTCAGTGTTTCTGGCCTGCCCAGAAATGGCAGCCTTTACTACCTGTAAGATTATAAATCCATAAGCCATTTCCTTGGAAGACTTTGTGGTGTCATTTGTATATATGAAATGAGGAATCACTTATCATTCTGTTTGTTTGCTTATCATTGTTTGCAGATTTTATATCTCCAAAAACTTCATGGAAGTTAATGGGTTCTTTTAATAGTCTACATTTTGGAAGTTACAACAAAAAATTTCTGTCATCTATACAAAGGAAAAATAAAAATGTATTTCACTACCTCACACACTGACTCACGACTATATATACACATGGTCAGGCATGTGATCAGTGTACTAAGTTGCATTATTAATACTCTATTATATATAAGCATCCCAATTATTTAATTAATTTTGATATACCTATTACATGTGTATTTTAAATAAGTCTACTAAATATACCTCATTAAGTGTACTAATATGCCTCATTACATATATATTTTAAATAAGTGTACTAGGGGCACCTGGGTGGCTCAGTTGGTTGAGCGTCTGACTTCTGCTCAGATCATGATCTCACACAGTTTGTGAATTCGAGCCCCGAGTCGGGTTCTTTGCTGACTGCTCGGAGCCTAGAGCCTGCTTCAGGTTCTATGTCTCCCTCTGTCTCTGCCCCTCCCCTGCTCGTGCTCTGTCTCTCTCAGAAATAAAATAAACATTAAAAAAAATTTTAATATAAATAAATAAATAAGTGTACTAAATAATGATAGGTATAATATTGTTTAAAGCTTTAAATTTTGGTTTAAAAAATAAAATTATCCTTGTGAAGTATATGTTAAGACAATTTTATTGCATTAATTTTATTCTTGTAACTTGAATATGAGGCAAAAAGTACATTTCATACATACAAGAGTATCTGAAAACAACTTTTAAACAGGTTTATTGATTTTTTACATAGCATAGCATGATTTTTTATATAGCATACAATTTATTGATAATTTATATAACATACAATTCACTCATTTAAAGTGTACTTTAGGGGTGCCTGGGGGGCTTAGTCGGTTAAGCCTTCAACGATGTGTTTTTAATGTTTGTTTGTTTGTTTGCTTGCTTGCTTGCTTTAATTTTTAACGTTTTTATTCATTTTTGAGAGCCAGACAGAGAGACAGAGTGCTAGCAAGGGAGGGGCAGAGAGAGGGAGACACAGAATCTGAAGCAGGCTCCAGGCTCTGAGCTGTCAGCACAGAGCTCGATATGGGGCTCAAATCCACAAACTGTGAGATCATGACTTGAGCTGAAGTCGGATGCTCAACCTGAGCCACCCAGGTGCCCCAAGCCTCTGACTATTGATTTCAGCTCAGGTCATGATCTCTGGTGAGATTAAGCCCTGCATTGGGCTTTCTGCTGACAGTGCAAAGCCTCCTTGGGATTCTCTCTCTCTGTTTCTCTCACATAACAAATAAATAAACTTAAAAAAGAAAAGAAAAGGAAGTGTACTTCAATGGCTTTTAGTATGTTCAGAGTCATGTAGCCATTACCAACAATTAATTTCAGAGCGTTTTCATCCACCCCAAAAGGAACCTTGTGCCAACGGCAGGCACGCCTCATTTCAACCAACACCCACCCCTGCCCTACTTTCTGTCTCTATAAATTTGCCTGTTCTGGACATTTCATGTAGATGGAACCCTACATTTATTTGGTCTTTGTGACTGGTTGTAAAATATATTGTGCAATCTCCAAGTATTTGTATTGTCTCAAGCTACTTCTTTTAATTACTTAATTTTTTTTCAGATAACCAAAAATTCATTTATTAATTATTTTAGATTAATATGCCTAGCTCTTCAAGTTAATTGGTTATCTTGGAATTATGATTTAAATTGACATTAACTACTAAATGAATAGCTGTTGGTATTAAATACACAAGCTAAATATTACTCAGGTAATGCAAGCAATGTAATTCTGTGGTTCCACATGGTTTACAACATTGCCTGAGCTTTACATACTATACTTGTTATTATAATTAAATTTAGCTGAGACCCCATGGTTATATCTACATAGTCTTATATTTTTAGCGTTGACAATTTCAATGGCTGTAAAACAGCACAGTGTAAGGAATTTGGAAATTTCAATTAATTAGGCTTATCAGAACATAAATCCAATCCTTACATGAGCTAAAATGGCTTTTTTGGCACTTTACTCATATTGTTATAAAATCAGAGTCTTTTTAAAAATTGGAGTATACTATACACATAGAATCCGTAAGTCACAAATGCATACCTTGATAAATTTTCACAACTGTGCAATCAGCTCCCAGACCAAGAAATGGAGTGTGACAAGCCACCTAGGAGCCCTCCTGGGCTCCCTTCCAATCACTGCTACCAAACTCCCTACAAGGATAACAACTGTCTTGATTCTAACACCGTGGATTAGTGTGTGTTTTGAACCTTATGTAAGTGGAACCACACAGAATATACCCTTTTGTGTCTGGCTTCTCTGACTCAGTGTTATGTTGGTGACATCTATCCATGTTGTTGCATGTAGGGATAGCTGGTTCATTCCCATTGCTGTATGGTATTCCAATTTTTGACAAGTCCATAAATTGTTTATCCATTCTATTGCTTCCAGTTTGGGGCTATTATGAAGAGTCCAGCTATAACATTTGTGAATTTGTCTTTTGGTGAACATGCATACACTAGGAGTGGAGTTGCTGGTCACAGCGTATGCATATTTTCAGCCTTAGTAGACACTGCTAAATGAGCTTCCAGAGTAGCTCTCCCACCGATAGTGTATGAGAATTCCAGTTGTTCTACATCAGTGCCAAAATTTGGTATTATCTTTTTTGGTTTTGGCCATTCTGATAGTCATGTGTTTATATCTCATTGTAGTTTCAATGTGCATTTCCTTGCTGACTAATATGCTTATTGACCCTTGGGATATCCTCTTTTGTGGGGCGTCCAGCTCTTTTTCCCACTGGGTTACCTGCCTTTTAAAATCAATCTATGGAAATTCTTTAATATTCTGAATACAAGCCCTTTTCTAGATATATGCAATGGATTTCTTTTAAACCATATTTAACACCTATTTAAAACATATTTAACTTGTCCAAGTACTTACCATAATCAAGAGTTTTGTTTGTTTTTTTAAGTAGAGCACAAGTTGGGGAGATGGACAGAGAGAAAGAGAATCTTAAGCCAGCTCCATGCTCAGCACAGAGGCAGACATGAGGCTCGATCCCATAACCCTGGGATCATGACCTGAGCCGAAATCAAGAGTCAGACGCTTAATCAACTGAGCCACCCTGGCGCCTCACCATAATCGAGAGTATTAAGTGAAACTATAATTTTGTATAATCTGTTCTATTTGTTTATCAAGTATTGATACAACTTTTAAGACGTTGGTTTAAAAGTCATATACAGAAAGATTTCTTAGGACTGGCCTAATATCTATTTGGATATCTTTCATTCCTTATATTGTAACCAGACACTTTCTATTAACAAAAACTCCATTGTTCTTTTTTTTCCTCCTATTATTTTCCCAGCAGTTCTTGAGACCCTTATTCTCAAGAATAATTTTTATAAATGGTTACCAGTCTCTAGACCAGTCAAATTATGAGTTCCATGAAATGTGAGAGGTATTACTATCTTGTCAATTTCCTTGCAGAGCTAGGAAAATGTACTTTATAAAAAAAAAGAAATACTCCTTCCCTTTGTTAATATTGTACAGCTCTTTGCCTGGGGGGAGGGGAACCAAAGATTTTAAGATTTGATCTCTTTGTGTCTATTTTGGTATTTCTCTTGGTTTACTAGGTTACCTACAGCAGCAAAGGAAAACTTCCTTACCCTTAGGCTGCTCCTCATTCCCATAGTACCACAACTGGCTTCCCTTCCTGGGGCTCTGACATTCATCAAATGTCATTTGATCTCTCCAATTTCTCTCCTCAAGGACACCCAATCCTGTGGGCCCACGCTGCCTCTTAAGC
Source organism: Panthera uncia (assembly GCF_023721935.1). NCBI lineage: Eukaryota > Metazoa > Chordata > Mammalia > Carnivora > Felidae > Panthera > Panthera uncia. The sequence continues at coordinate 104,411,805 of NW_026057582.1, read as the reverse complement.
TCTTTCCTGGGACGGAAGGACGCTCAGGCTCCTAGCAGGGGACAGTCTGTCCAGAAAACAGCCTCCTTACTATTTGTGTCATCATCTATAAGAGGTGGTTGGGGCAACCTATCCCTGTCTGTCCCCAGCAGGTGGCTTTGCAGTCCCAGTCCTGCTTTACAGAGCAGCTGGACACTTGATGAGGGACGTCTACTGAAAGTAAAGAGGGCAGTAACAACACTGACAGCCAAATCTAAGTGAAAAGTACTGGAGCTTGTGAATTAATTGTCCAGCAGTCTCAACGACAGGAAAGGTTGGTGAGCAGTGCCCCCTTGCGGAATTCTGGTGCAATCACAGGCAGAAGGTGGTAATAACATGGAACTTCTCACTAAGGGGTTGGCATCCCAAAAGGCTTCATTGGACTGCACCCTGTGGTTGGGTTCCTGACTGTGGCACTGGCCAGATGCCTGTGTACGGTAGACCTTCTCCTGGTCACATGTGGCATTGCCATCCAGACCACATTCAGGAATTCTTGTGGATTCAGGCATTGACCATTTTACCAATCAGAGCTCTGACCATTTTCCTCCTTGTGCCCCTTCTCCATCTTTCCCAGTGCTCTTGCTGTTCTGTTCCTCCTTTTTGACTCTCAGCACTAAAGGGCTGATCACACACACACACACGCACACACAGAAATTTAATCTGTAACAGGTCTCCCCACTCCTCAGAAATCAGATACACATATTCAGGATTAGGGTGAAATGATGGGGAATAGGGAGAGGAGATGTTCCTGCTTCCTCTCTAGATCAGCTGTCCCACCCTCCAGACATTAAGGTCAATCTAACATTCTAGATTTCCACCAAACATCTCCACTTCCATTCCAAAGCATATGAAGCTGAACCGTCATCACAGTTACCACCTAGCAGTCTTCCTGTTTGTCAATGACCCTGCTCTTGTCTTGTCACCCAGACTCAGAACGTGGAGAAATTTCATTGATTCAGCATACACACTTATTCCGCTCATCAGGAGAGAGAACTCCCTGGAAACTGGAGTACCAGGGTAATATTATATCCCAGTCCTCTTGGGTGTGCTTTCTGGACATCTTAAGTTATTACCTAAAACTCCTTGCCATCAGGGACTGGAGTTCACATTGTCTCTGTGTGCTTTATTGTAGTTCCATCAATGGATTTTCTGGATGTAGAAGTGGACCTCCCCATACATTCCTAAATTACTACCACGGGTTTCAGAAATATTTCCATTTTCGCATCATGGGAAAACTTCAGCCATTACAATCATATCATGTTCAATTTTTTAAAAAGAAGTTTGCTGCAAATCAAAAGACCATCCACTAGAGGGGCGCGTGGGTGGCTGAGTCGGTTGAGAAACCGACTTCAGCTCAGGTCATGATCTCATGGTTGATGGTTTAAACCCTGCATTGTGCTAACAGCTCAGAGTCTGGAGCCTGCTTCGGATTCTGTGTCTCCCTCTCTCTCTCTGCCCCTCCCCAGCTCGTGCTCCTTCGCTCTCTCTCTCAAAAATAAATAAACGTGAAAAAGAAAAAAAGACCATCCACTAGAAAATAAGAAGTCGATGGCAGGAGACAACCCTGTAAGGGAAAGAAACCGGATTGGCCTTGGTCCTCAGACCAAGCAGTCGCTCTGTGGTCGGCAGAGGGCGCTGTGAACAACTCCTGCAACTCTAGGGAACAGGACTAGCTGTGGGGACCTTGGATTGCAGAAAATTAATCGTAGCATAATGCAGGTTAGCTCAAGGAGATGAGGTAAATACAAACAGTCACACTTTAGAGGCACCTGGGTGGTTCAGTCGGTTAAGCGCCCAACTCTTTCAGCTCAGGTCATGATTTCACAGTTCATGGCTCTGCACTGACAGTGTGGAGCCTGCTTGGGATTCTTTCTCCCTCTCTCAAAATAAATCAGTAAACTTAAAAAAAAAAAAAAAGACAGCAGCCAGATTCTGGGGTGAAAACCCAAATGACTATGTGGGTTGCATTTATAGGTCATGTGGTATGGAAAAAGACCATTTTTAATATATTAGAATCATATTTTGCTTACTTGCAGAGGATACTGGAACAAAACTAGATTGAAGGAATAGAAGGTTTGGGTTCCCAGTTCACCCTCCTCATATGTGATCAGATGAGCAGAATCACTGGAAATACAGTCTCTCACTTCCTCTTTGCTTCTCTCTTTTCTATTCTACACACAGATGAATTTGTCAATGTTTATGCATAATAAGACAACTTCCCTCAGTAATTCCAAACTGTGGTGAGAAGCAGTGATTCCCACAGAACATGAAGGAGGCACATGGAAAAGCACATTAAATCCATGCAGGCAAGAGCTAGAGGCTTCTGGGAGCATATCTGAACTTGGCATTGAATAATGGATATCATTTAGAGAGTAAGTGATGTGAGGAGAGCAGTCTAGAAAGAATAGCAAGAAAAGACACAGAAGTAGGGATGTGCAGAGCTCATAATTTAGGGAAAAGGACTGATCCAAGGTCGCTGGGTCTAAGACTATGTGATGGGAAAATGTGTTAAGAGTAAGATTAGAAAGGAATCTAATCTTCACTCTATAGCTATAAAAAAGATGTGTGATCATACATGAGAAAGCCACTGTGTGGGCCTCCAGAATACAGAATCTAAGCACTAATGGCCCTTACAGGTCTTCTGGAGACAGCTTCTCTGATTTTTTTCCCCTGAGAATCTCCCCCATAGCATCGTTCTGTGTGGGAGGGAACCCACAGGATAGGGGCAAGACTGGGGCCTTCGATTCATCAGAATGTGAGGAAATAACTGAGACTCAGTTTCCTCAGGAACAAAATGGGGGACATTGACTTGCCTGGTACATAGGATTGCGATGAAGACCAAGTGGTTAGGATCACAGACTTTGGAACAACATGAACTAGCTGTCAGGACCTCAGGTAGGTAATTCTCTTGATTTCATTGAACCTCGGATTCTCTTCAATAAAATGATAATATTTGCCTTGTATGCTTGATAGGAAGATTAACTGATAAAATGGCTATAAAATGCTTAGCCAAAGCATGGCATACAATACTCAGTAAATATTACTTATCATAATTACTTAATAAATGATATTTTATTGTCTGAAAACACATGATTTGTTCCCAAAAGACTTCTTTTGGGAGACTGCCTAAATCATGCAAACAAATGCAACAAAATTCACGGGGACCCATGAGCCCGCAAATTCCTAGTTGAGCTCCAACACAGGCGGGCCACGCCTCCAACCGTGCAGGCCACGCCCCCAGTCGCTAGCAGAACCCGCCCTTCAGCTCTCCTCCCCGGCCCCGCCCCTCCGGCCTAGCACGCGCACGCCTCCCATTCCGACGCGCCTGCGCAGGGTAGGCTTCCTTCAGAGGCTATGAGGGTGCTGATGCGGCGTTGCTGGGGTTCTCGGCCGGCTGGTGGTGGTCCGGACGCAAGGCCGACCCCCCAGTGGCGAGCGCTGGCCGGGCTTGGTGCGTCCCCTGGCAGGGAAGACGGCCGGGGCGTCCGAGTCCGCGAGAAGCCGCCCTGGCGGGTGCTCTTCTTCGGTACGGACCAGTTTGCCCGAGAGGCGTTGCGGGCGCTGCACGCCGCCAGGTACCGGGGCCGGGGCTTGGGGGGCCCGGCTGCCGAAGGCGCTGCTGCCGAGCCACTGCGCCAGCTCCGAGGGCTTGGACTCCTCGTCAGGGATAGCAGCGGCGCCGGAAGGTCTGGGCCCAGATCTTGGCGTCTCCGGGCGCCCGGAAGGTGCACCCTTCCCGTCTGGTCCCTCCGGTCTACACTCCGGCTCCCGGCTTCATCCGTTCTCCTAGCGCTACCGGGCGCTTCAAGGGGCCAAGCCCGCGCTAGTCGTTTTGCATACCTCATCCACCACAGCCACCACCCCCTTGCCCCATTTGTGTGTAAGGAAACCGGAGCTTGGAGAGGTTAGGAGATTGCCCAAGGTCATCAAATGAGCTGGTTCGGCCTTGAAACAGGGTCTGACTTCAAAGTCCTCCCCTTTCCACTTACTCCTTCTGCCTCCTCTTCATCTAATTTGTACCCACCAATCCTTTGGGCTTTTTGCCGGTCACAGGCATACCCATGTCTCACTTCCCTGCCCCCCATCTCCTTGTATGCAACGGGACTCAGTTTTCTGGAGCCACAATGAGGACATAGTCCAAAACCGAACTACTTTCAACTGAATAAATTTACAAATCAGAACTCTTAGGTATACATTTAGTATTTCTGAAATTTAACAAATCTTATTTACAGGGGAAAAAATTGAGATCCACTCTGTTCTGAAAGTCCATAAGGTATACATTTAGTATTTCTGAAATTTAACAAATCTTATTTACAGGGGAAAAAATTGAGATCCACTCTGTTCTGAAAGTCCATATGGTATATGGTAGTGGCTCTACCCAAATATACTGCTCTGCCTTCTTTCTCCCAACTTCTGTTTGTTATTTCCCCACTCCGTTTTTTCCTGATGTTTCCCCAACACTCATTTCTGCCTTCTCCAAGTCTTCCCTGCAGATTCTACACAGCAGCCCTCCTATTGACTCCCCCGTCAATCCCCTCGTATCATATCCCTCCCTCCAGTGCTCTGCCCTGGCACCCAGAAACACTCCCTTCATACATGGTCCCTTTGCATACCCTCCCTGATGTACTCTCCACATGCTGCTTTCCCCAAAGTGCCTCCAGAATCTCACTGCTTGTGTGCTGACCTTTCTGCTGATGTTTCACTTGGCAACCCCATTATCCTTGTGCTTTGTCGCTATATACTCATTTCCTTATTACTTCTCCATACCTGATGCGATACCTGCTAAATTAATTAACCCCACCCCCGGGTACTGGAATACTACACAGCAGGTAAAAAGAAAATAGTAGTACTAAATGTACTGCTATGAAATGATGCCCATGGGGTGGGGGGTGTGTGTGTGTAAAGTATTTATTGTTTGACTAGCACATGGTTGTGGTACAAAATTCAAAAGGTTCAAAGGATATACAGTGAAAAGTCAGTTCCTTCTGCCTCTGTCACTTCCCAGTTCCTCTCTTCACAGACAGCTACTGTTTCCAGTTTTTTATTTTAGAAATGTTCGACAGATATACAAGCAAGTGTATATTTAACCCACTTTTTAAAAAGACTCATAAAATGGTATATATAGTGTTAAGAGGAAAAAAACAAAATGCAGAGCAATATATATAATATCCTAGTTGTGTAAAATGTACTGTATGTGTTTCTGTATGCACAGGAAATTTCTAGAGTCATGCCATCCAAACAGTAGCCACTAGCCACATGTGGCTCTTTAAAAATAATTAAAATTAAATACAAAATAAAAACTCAGTCAGTTGTACTAGTTTTAATCACTTACCCTTAAATGTTTTGTGAATTTAACCACAAAAGTACTGTGGAAGTATGGGAGGTAGTTTAGCTTTGAGTCATTGTCTTAACATTTTCTTCCAATCTTTCCAACGTAGGGAAAACAAAGAGGAAGAGTTAATTGAAAAATTGGAGGTGGTCACAGTGCCCTCCCCATCACCAAAAGGACTGCCAGTGAAGCAATATGCTGTCCAATCTCAGCTTCCCGTGTATGAGTGGCCAGATGTGGGATCTGGAGAATATGACGTTGGAGTGGTAGCTTCATTTGGCCGACTTTTGAGTGAGGCTCTTATTCTTAAATTTCCCTAGTAAGTTTTTTTTAAAGGAAATAAAGTATAGAGGACTTGGTCTTTGCATATGGGCCTGGTGTTTAAAGTGCAATGACTTGAATTCTAGTTCTGCTGTCTTTAGTATTTTAAGGTAAAAAAAATTGTGTTGGTGTCACGAATATATGATGCTCTTGATCTATGGGCTCTCACTCACCCTCACTTAAATTCCTTGTTTATGGGGACACCTGGGTGGTTCAGTGGGTTGAGCTTCTGATTTCAGCTCAGGTCATGATCTCACAGCTCATGAGTTCGAGCCCCCCATCGGGCTCTGCTCCTGTCAGCACACAGCCTGGTTCCAATCCTCTACCCCCCTCTCTGTGCCTCTCCCCTCCTTGCGTCTTCTCTCTCTCTCAAAAATAGATAAACATTAACAAGAATAATAAAATAAACTCCATGTATATGCTGACGGCTCCCAAATTTGTCCCTCCAGTTCAGATTTCTCCCTGAATTCCAGGCCGCTGATGCACACTGCCTCCTCCACAGTTCTGCTTGGGTGTCTGATAGGCACCTTACACAGAAGATGTACTAAACTGCATTCCTGAACTTGTGCCCCAAACCTGCTTCTCCCTACATCTTTATCTCAACAAATGGCAACTCCACCCTTCTAGTTGTTGAGACTCAAAACCTTTCAGTCATTCTTATTGCTTATCTCACCCCACACATCCAGTCCATCAGCAAATTCTATTGGCTCTGCCTTCAAATTCTATCTAGAATCTGACTGGCTCTCTCAACACTTTTACTGCTGTTCTCACTGTCATTCTGCCCCCTAACCAGTAGCCCCCTAACTGGTGTCTATTCCTGTCCTTGGCCTTCTCAATCTTTTACCAACCCAGCAGCCAGGCAGGGGAGAGGCAGAGGGAGAGAGAGAGAATCTTAAGCAGGCTCCACGCCCATCGCAGAGCCCAGCTCGGGGCTCAGTCTCACAACTGTGAAGTCATCATGACCTGAGCCAAACTCAAGAGTCAGACACTGACTGACTGAGCCACCTAGGTGCCCCAAAATGATCCTTTTATTTTATTTTATTTTATTTTATTTTATTTTATTTTTTAATTTTTTTTTTTTTAACATTTATTTATTTTTGAGACAGAGAGAGAGCATGAACAGGGGAGGGTCAGAGAGAGAGGGAGACACAGAATCTGAAACAGGCTCCAGGCTCCGAGCTGTCAGCACCGAGCCTGACGCAGGGCTCGAACTCACAGACCGCGAGATCATGACCTGAGCTGAAGTCAGACGCTTAACCGACTGAGCCACCCAGGCTCCCCCAAAATGATCCTTTTAAAGCAGAAGTTTGATCATGTCATTCTGCTCAAAATTCTCTGGTGTTTTCCCATCTCAGAAGAGGTCAGAGTCCTTATATGGGCCTACCTACTGGGTTTGGTCCCCTCCTTGCTGTCTTAGTGTTATTCCTCAGGTTCACTCCGCTCCAGCCACACTACACTGGCTTCTCTGCTGTTCTTGAACTTGCCCAGCATTTACCTTCTTCAAAATCTCTGTACTTATTACCTCTGCCTGGAATATGTTTGCATGTCTTATTCCCTCACCTCTTCACATCTTACTGGTAAAATTTTCTGTGACTCCTATTAAAATTGTAGTCTCCTACCTAATACTCCTACTCCTCTGCTTTATTTTTCCCCACAGCCCTTAGAACCATCTGGCAGACTTTTTGCACTTTCTGTTGTTGTTTATCTCCCACCCTTTGCGCATAAGCTCCCTGAGGGCAGAATTTCTTCTCCTTTGGTTCAGTGTTGCTTGTATCCCAGCACTTAGAACAATGCCAGCACATGAACTATGCTCAGTAAATATTTGTTGGATCAATGAGACTGGTCTGAACAGAGCTTTGAATATAAGACTCTTATCTCTTAGACATACACTCCCAAGTGCATATTCCTGCGGTGGAGACATCATTAAACTAAGATAGCTTACTTAGTAAATGATTTAAGTTGCTCATCTATGGGCAATACGTGTGTTAGGGTAAAAAAAATACATCATTGGATGGGGATTCAAGAAGCTTGTTTTAGGCATTCTGTATGCAAACTAAGTGAAACAAGGGTAATTATGTGACTAAACTATAAACATTCACATTGTCCATGAGATGCAGAGTAGGGTTTGAGTAGTTCTTCTCATACAGTATAAAAGGTATTTTTTGCTTTTATTTAAAAACTCCAAGGGGCGCCTGGCTGGCTCAGTCAGTGGAGTATGTGATTCTTGATCTTGGGGTTTTAAGTTCAAGCCCCATGTTGGGCGTAGAGATTACTTAAAAAGTAAAATCTTTAAGAACTCCCAGACATCACAGATTATTGTGGAACACCTTTGGAACAGTGAGTTTGTTCTTGTTCTGTTTTTAATTGAGTTTCATTGGCCTTTTATGGTAATAAAGTAAACTTAATCTCTGGCTTCCTTTACTGATGATATAAGACTAGATTTTCTTTTATTTATTTTTGAGAAAGAGAGAACACACGAGCAGGGAAGGGGCAGAGAGAGAGGAGACACAGAATCCCAAGCAGGCTCTGCACTGTCAGAGCAGGGCTCAAACTCACCAACCGTGAGATCATGACCTGAACTGAAATTGAGAGTAAGGTGCTTAACCAGCTGAGCCACCCAGGCACCTCAGGTATAAGACTAGATTTAACTTTGTTTTTCAAACTTTCTAGGGAAGTATAATGATAAAAAGTAGCATATTTGTTTAGGTAGCAGGAACTAAATGGTAAAGCCCATTTGCACACTAATGTCTGCCTTTTTCTGACTCAGTGGCATATTGAATGTCCATCCCAGTTGCCTCCCGAGGTGGCGTGGTCCAGCGCCTATAATCCATACCGTGCTTCATGGAGACACAGTTACTGGAGTGACAATTATGCAAATTAGACCTAAAAGGTAGAAGATATTTTCTTTTCTCTAGACTTTGTAATTTTCAATGTTGTTGTCAATCTGTTTGGAAGGGACATGGAAGTAAATGAATGGATGGTGCTAATTCCTCTTAACTCCAGAGTGCCTTCCCTTTCTGCCTTTTCCTGGTTTCTAACACAAACTATATGTGGTTTTGTATTATGAAGTATCTCTTTAAAGCCCTTGTGAAATGTGTGGCTTGTTGATTGAAATAAATTATACCATTAACAAGTGGATTTCTTTAAAAGATGTGTAAATGAGAGGTGGATTTTTGTATATTAGTTGTTACAAATCTCAGTGCTGTTAGCCTAGGTTTCTGTGGTCAAAAATTTTTGGAACCTGAAATAAGACTATATTGTATGCCAATGTGTAATATAAGTGTCTTAAACATTTAATTTTTTTAAAATCATACTGTGGTTTAAGAAACAGGATTATATTAAGTTGCTATCTGTTATCACCTAATGTCCCCATAGAAAATAATTCACAGGTTCACAAGAACAGCTGTATATCTGGGATTTGCTTTAACTAACTTCAGAAAAAGGGAGGAACATGTGAAACAAGTTGCAAAACTTTGATGATTCTAAAATCTGGGTGATGTTATTTGGGGATCAGGTGACTATTCACTCTAGTTTTATGGATGTTTGTAATTTTTCATAGTAAGAATTTTATTAAAGCTTATAGAATAGAAATTAAATTGAAATTAAATTGGAACTATAATTAACAACCACAAAGTTAAATATTTAAAATAAAGCATATTTCTAATAAAAGTTGATAGCCAGTATTTACAGAGCTAGATGTAAAAATGTAAGACTATGGGAATGCAAATACACTTGTGCCTACTTATAATCACCAGTGATTATAATCCAGGCAAAACTCTTGTCTTTTGAGAAAGGAATTACAGGAAGAAATCATTATGAATTTAATTGTACTTGGAAAATCAATTTTTTGCTCTATGCCTTCATTGTATAAATAGAAACTTTTTAAATACTATTTATTGCTAAAGGTATGATTATTATTTTTAATGTTTTTTATTTTTTATTTTTGAGAGAGAGACAGCGTGTGAGCAGGGGAGGGACAGAGAGAGAGGGAGACAAAGAATCCAAAGCAGGCTCTAGGCTCTGAGCTGTTAGCACAGAGCCGGAAGCAGGACTCAAACCCATGAACCATGAGATCATGACCTGAGCCAAAGATGGACGCTTAACAGGCTGAGCCACCGAGGAGCACCAAGGTGGAATTATTTGTAACTGCAATTAAATCCCTAATGTGCAGCTTCATACTTATTTCCTTTGGGAAAAAATAGATTTAAGATCTAAATACAGGCAAGATTTTACTTATTTCAGACTGACCTTTCTCTTTGGCTAATGGCTAACAGTGAAATTCACAGCCAGGGTTAAACTATTCTTGTGATGTGTAAACACTCATGTAGACAAACACATTGATCTTAAAAAATAGTAATGTTATCATTTGCTTTTGCTTTTCTATAGGTTTGACGTAGGCCCAATTCTCAAACAGGAAACGGTTCCTGTGCCACCTAAGAGCACCGCAAAGGAACTGGAGGCAGTGCTGTCAAGACTGGGTGCCAACATGGTATAGTTCTCCCATATCCCACTGCTTTCTACTCATTCAGTAGGTCTCCTAACTGTTTATGATGAAAGGAACACTTCCATGATGTGAAATTTGCAGCTGTTTTCTTTTAAGTGATTTCTATCCCTGGCTTTCTAAAATTTAGGTTGGCATTTCTCATGTAAGTCTTTGAGAAATTTATCGAGTAGGTGCTTAATAAAGGCTCTCAAATGAAATGCATGTGTTTCTGTGGTCCACCACACCACGTTTCAGAGGCCTTTAGACTCTTCTTGCCAGTCTCACCCTCAGTCTCATAGAATCACCTGGTGCCCCCGTCAGACTGGCCAGCGGCCATTCACTCGGTGACTGGGCACTTCTCCCACTTCTGTGCCTGTGCGGCCGCCATCGCCTCCACACACACTGGAGCTCTGTGGACCCCCTGGCTATACACGAGCTCTTCAGCTTTGTGTAGCTTGAATCTGCATACAGTAGGTCTGAGTGAATGCTTAGTGACCAAATTAATGATTTTCACATGAACTAGTTAATTTTCTATATAGGACAGTTTTCCCCCATCTAGATGGTGCTTTCTAATCTAGGCACTCGCCTCAGAAGTGTTTTTGTAATAGTGGCTCTCATTTATCGAGCACTGGCTCATGTGCCAGGACTATTCTAGAAACTCTGTAGACATTATTATTATTATTATTATTATTATTATTATTATTATTTTACCTTCCCAATAAACTTCTCAAATAACTTTTCCACAATACATGCTAGTAGGTGGTGGAATTGGGATTTGAACCCAGAACTGTGTGACTCCAGAGTACATTCTCCTTCTTTGAGGCTCTACTCCCTTCCCTCCCTCAGGGTCAGAGTGTGGATTCTGGAGCACATGCTGTCCTGACACCAGAGCTTGCATAGCCAGGCAAAGCTCCGCGTTCTCTAAAAGCATAACATTGCCCCATACCCTGCAGAGAGCAACATCCACACTCAAACTCCATTGAGTAGACACGTGTCATCACAGCTTAAGCCAGTTTACTGCCCTGCCCTGCCACACAGCTCCTTCAAAATGTTTGATAGTGTCATAGTACTGAATTATAATGTATTTCTGTTTTTGTTCTCATCTTGAATGTGTTGCTCTCTCTCTTTTTTTTTAAGCTTATTTCAGTTTTGAAAAATTTGCCTGAGAGTTTGAGCAATGGAAGGCAGCAGCCAACTGAGGGAGTGACACATGGTGAGCAAGGACTGCGGAGACCCTTCCCTCCTCCATGAGGTTTTGTCTGTCTTGATAGCACCTGAACGTCCTGACTTCCTCACTTGCACATTTCTCTTAATTTTGACTAAAGATTTAGTGCCCACTTGTATGTCCCTTTCCAAAGAATGGTTGGTATGGTCCCCTCTTACCCTTGTAGCCTCATGAAGGTGTAGAAATTTTTTCCCACTTCTTTATATGGAAAAGTACCAAACAGAGTGAAGTTAAAAGATGGTGAATACCTGTTTTATCCAGAGTCAACAATTATTAATGTTTGGCCACATTTTTTTTCTGTGTGTGTGTGTGTGTGTGTGTGTGTGTGTGTGTGTGTGTGTGTGTATTTAGTACATATATATTTTTTTTAATCTTTTTTTAATGTTTTTTATTTTTGAGAGAGAGAGAGAGAGAGAGAGAGACTGCGTGGGTGGGGGAGGGGCAGAGAGAGAGGAAGACACAGAATCTGAAGCAGGAGCAGGCTCTGAGCTGTCAGCACAGAGCCTGACATGGGGCTCAAACTCATGAACCAAGAGGTTATGACCTGAGCTGAAGTCTGACGCTTAACCAACTGAGCCACCCAGACACCCCTATTTAGTACATATTTTTAGATTTCTGCTTAATCGTTTGGAAGTATGCATCGTAACCTGTCATCCCTAAATACTTCAGCATGCATCTCTTAAGAGAAATGAACAGTTCCCTAATAGCATCTAATATCCAGTGCATATTTAAATGCTGCTAATTGTCTAAAAACTTATTTTTTAGCCATATATTTTTTTTCAAACTAACATCTAATTGTAATTAGTTGTTATGTCTCCTTAATCTAGAGTAATTTCTCCACAAATTTTTTCCTTCCATGTCATTGACTTTTTGAAGAGACCAGGCTAGTTGTCTTTCCTTCCGGTGTTGTTTTAACTTGTTTTTCTAGCCCTTAGATTTCTTGTGAATTGGAAGTTTTAAAGCCTTGATTAGACTCAGGCTTGAAGTTTTTGGAAAGGGTATTTCATAGATGACATTGTGTTCCAATGATATTTGTTTCAGTTTGTTTTTAATTTTAAGGATTGCTTTTTATTTTTATGATTTGTTTCTTGAACATGTAAAACATTTACGTGGTTCAAAAGTCAAAACTGTTTAAAAGGGTATACTCAGAGAAGTGTTGCCTCTGTCTACTCCAGTCTACTCCAGTCTTTGGATGTCACATCAGTGAGCCATAATACCAGGGTTGTATCGAGGCTGGTGAGGTTAAGTTGGATCACTTGGTTGAGTCCAGTACAAAGATTTATTTCCGCTTTTGCAGGGGTAGGTAATCTGTGGGGTAATGCTTTGGCACCATGCAAACATCCTGTTCTCTACCAACCTTTCACATAATAATTTTGGCATGGGTTGATGCTTCTTCGTTAAATGATTTATTTCATTAGGGATTGCAAAAATGGTGATTTTCCAATTCCTTTTACCTTTAATACTTGACATTATTCTGTAAAGAAGAGCTTTTCATCATTAATTGAAGATGAATTTTAGTTCATCCAAAAATGGTAGGATCAATGCTTGATTCTTTCTGTAACTACCAATTTTTAGAGTAAGAAGTGGGTGCCATAATCACCTTCAATTATGGTAGCAAATGAGATTTTTAAATTATTATATGACTCATGAATTTTCATTTATTGTGTTTTACAGTTAGTTGCATTTATAATTCTTTATACTGCTCAAGTCATCCCAAATTTGGCCAGTGGGAGCCCCTTAAAGTTGGGTCCTGTATCCTTTATTTTGTTTTTATTAATAAAAAAAATGTTTTTAATGTTTATTTACTTTTGAGAGAGACAGAGGACAGTGTGAGTAGGGGAGGGGCAGAAAGAGAGAGGGGGAAAACACAGAATCTGAAGCAGGCTCCAGGCTCTGAGCTGTCAGCACAGAGCCGGACACAGGGCTCGAAACTCTGGATCATGACCTGAGCCAAAGTCGGATGCTTAACCGACTGAGCCACCCAGGTACCCCTGGTTCTGTATCCTTTGACAACCCCAGGTAGTTTTTGAGTGCTTCCTTGCTTTCTTTTTCTAAGATGTCCCAGGCTCACTTTGTGAATTCTCAGCGTTGTTCATTTTAGCAGGGGGTGATATTTAGAAACAGTCTGGTGCAACTGTGTGTTCCAGGTTAAGGTGTCAATAGACAAGGTGAGGCATTGTATATATATTTTTTTAATGTTTATTTTTGAGAGAGAGAGAGAGAGAGCGCGCGCGCACGTGTGAACAGGGGAGGGGCAGAGAGAGAGAGAGGGAGACACAGAATCTGAAAATAGGCTCCAGGCTCTGAGCTGTCAGCACAGAGCCTGACACGGGGCTTGAACTCTGAACAGCAAGATCATGACCTGAACCAAAGTCAGACACTTAACTAAGCCACCCAGGCATCCTGAGGCATTATATTTTTAAAATAATACTTGAGTTCATACTGTTACTGATTTAAATTTTAATTTCAGGGCTTTTCTTATATTTTCTTTTAAACTGTTAATACTTTCAAAAATTAACACTGACCTATTTATTTAATTGCTAGGCATAAAATAGTTTCAAAATTACGACACCAGTATTACTATAAACAGTAAAACTACTGAGTAATATTTCAGATTTCTCTGCAGTTTTTTTTGTCCATAGACTGCTAAGAGTGTGCAGTCAGAGTACCATGTTCAAAACTTACTGGAGATGATTATTTTTTCCATGTGGTTTTGTTATCTAGTTTGATATATAGTTAAATTTATTTGCTTCAGTTTGTTTTTAATTTTCATAGTTGCTTTTTTTCCTCTTTATGATTAAATTTGATTTTTTGAATCACATAAAACATCTCTGTGATTAAAAAATTTAAGCCATTTGAGGAATTATACTCAGAGGAGTTTCACTTCCATCCCTAGTTCCTCCTTCCGGTTTCCCTCCCTCTATAAGTAACTAAATGAGTTTCTGATTTAGCCTTCCAGTTGTTTCCTTTTATCAAAATAAGCAAAACCACATATTTTTTATTGATTTTTCCTTTTTTTCTTTCACAAAAGGTGGCATAAAATATACACTCTTTTGTACCTTTGGGTTTTTTTTAACTTAACAGTGTACCCTGGAAACCCTTTCCTATCAGTAAGAAGAGATTTTCCTTGTTCCTTTTTTTTTTTTTTTTTTAATTTTTTTTAATGTTTATTTATTTTTGAGAGAGAGACAGAGAGTGAGTGGGTAGGGGTAGAGAGAGAGAGGGAGACACAGGATCTGAAGCAGGTTCCAGGCTCTGAGCTGTCAGCACAGAGCCTCATGTGGGGCTCTAACCCACAAACTGTGAGATCATGACCTGAGCTGAAGTCAGATGCTTAACTGACTGAGCCACCCAGGCGCCCCACCTTGTTCCTTTTTATGGCAGCATAGTTCTTACTTGTGTGGATAGATCATAATTTATTTAACAGAACCCCTATTGATGGGCACTTTGGGTGTTTCCAAGCTTTTGCTATTTCAAATAATCCCATTGTAGATAACTTGGAGCATATTTTACTTCCTAATCAAATAGATGAGAAATTGCATCTTGGAGTAGTTTTAGTTTACGTTACTTCTATGTGTGAGGTTGAGGATCTTTTTTTATGTTTAAGGACTAATTGCATTTCTTTTTTCTGGGAAAGGACATTATATCTTTTGCCCATTTTTCTATCACATTTTTGGTCTTCTCAGCTTTTAGGAGTACTTTATATAATAGATTTTTAAAAATTTTTCTTTAATGTTTGTTTATTTTTGAGAGAGAGAGCGCAAGCAGGGGAGGGCCAGAGAGTGAGGGAGACACAGAATCTGAAGCAGGCTCCAGGCTCTGAACCATCAGCACAAAGCCTGATAAGGGGCTTGAACTCAGGAACTGTGAGAGCATGACCTGAGCCGAAGTCAGACTTCACTTAACTGACTGAGCCACCCAGGTGCCTCTATGTAATAGATTTAAATAAATCTATATGATATAAAGTACTCCTAGATATGTTATTATAATATTACATAGATATATATACATAGATTAGCATATAACTTATATTTATTATAAATCTAAAGTGTTGTGATAAAAATTATAGATACTTTCAGTTTGTTTTTGCACTTAATTTATGACCTCTCCATCTTACAAAAGGTTGTTTTTAGTAAAAGCTTATTTTTATGTAGTCATATTTATCATTCTTTAATTGCTTCTGGATTTTGAGTCATTCTTAGGAGGGCTTTTTCTACACCCAGGTTATAAAGAAATTCACCCATTTTTCATAGTATTTGTATAGTTAATTTGTTTATTTTTACTTCATATTACGGAAAATTTCAAACATATTCAAAAGTTGAGAAAATAATACAAGTTCTCTTATATCTATTATTCAGCATCAATGTTACCAATTCATGGCCATGGAACCTGATATTTATTCTTGCTGTTGGCTTTATCTTTCAGCCCCTAAGATTTCTGCTGGTACCAGCTGTATAAAATGGGAGGAGCAAACTTCAGGGCAAATATTCAGACTTTATCGTGCCATTGGAAATATAGTAAGTTGGAAGTCAGATTGCAGTTTTACTTAATTGTCTTTGTGTGTGTGTGTGTGTGTGTGTGTGTGTGTGTGTAAATATTTTTATTTAGGACTGAATCTCAAACCTAAGAATCCTGAAATTCATTTTATTTTTAAAACTTTAAAAAAAAAATTTGGTCAAATACAACATAAATTTACCATTTCAACAATTTTTAAGTGTATAAATCAGTAGCATTAAGTACATTCATTTCATTGTGCAAACCATTGCCACTGTCCATCTCCAGAACTTGTTCATCATCCCATACTGAAACTCTGTACCCACTGAACACTGATTCCCCCATCTTCCCTTCCCACAGTCTCTGGTAACCACTGTCCTGCTTTCTGTCTCTTAGAATTTGCTTATTCTAGGTACCTCATATAAATGGTATCATACGATATTTGTCCTTTTGTGTCTGGCTTGTTTCACTTTGCATAATGTCTTCAAGGTTCATCAATGTTGTAGCATGTATCAGAATGTCATTCCTTTAAGTTTTTATATGGGCCTTAGAATTACAAAGCACTTTTGAATATATATATATATTGCAGTTTCCCATAACCAAGTTTTATTACCCATTTCATGGATGAGGGGAAGGATGGGTGCCCCATCACTAAATAATATAAATCTCATTCCTAATCTATTGCTTTTTCCAGTACGTCTTTCTGCCTGTAGCAATTTTTTACAACAGAATTCTTAAATACTCAATTTCTACAGATAGTATACCAAATGGAGTTGTAACTTTAAATTACTTATTTATTACATAATTCTTTATTTGTACTTACAGTATTTATTAAATACTTACTAAAATACCTGGGGTGCCGGGCTGCCTCAGTTAGTGGAGGATGTGACCCTCAGTCTCGAGGCTGTTAAGTTCAAGCCCCACATTGAGGGTGTAGAGATTACTTAAAATCTTTTTTAAACACTAAAAATAAATACTTATTAAAATGCCTGAGGGACGCCTGGGTGGTTCAGTAGGTTAAGCGTCTGACTCTTGATTTCAGCTCAGGTCATGATCTCGTGGTTTGTGGGTTCGAGCCCCATGTCGGGCTCTGCACAGTGCAGAGCCTGCTTGGGATTCTCTCTCTCTCTCTCAAAATAAATGAGAATAAACTTTAAAAAATAAATAAATAAAAATAAATAAATAAAATGCCTGAGTTAAATTCTCAGTTCTTTGACAAATTTACTGTTTTTTTTCCCCTTCATTTTGATAGTCTCTTGTGTTGTTTGAACTCCAGGCCTACCAAGTGTGGGATTTTTAATGGACCACCTGTTATTAATGTTGGTTAAAAAGGAGAGCTGTCGCTGAATATCTCTAGCATGCCAAGTTCTTCAGTGAAGATCACAATCGCACATTGTGGGTATTATCTGATTTTAAGTTGATGAAATTGAGGCTTGAAGTAGAGAATGGATGGTTATTGAATGATGTTGCACAAGATCACATTTTTAGTTAGTGAGAGTCAGGTTTTGAACCAGATCTGTCTCACTGTAAACCTTGTACTTTCCCCATTGCAGCAGAATGACGTAGGGAAAGGAACATGGACTTTAGAGCCAGACAGAGCTGGGTTCCCTCTTGTCTCTGCCACTTCCTAGTTTGGTAGACTTGGGAAAGTTATTTAGCTTCTGAGCTTTAGTTTGTTCATCTGAAAATTAGGGCTGATATAATGTATAAGAAGCATCTAGTATAGTTTCTGGCAAAGAGTAGGTACTCATTAAATGTTATCTGCTATTATTCACATATTCGTGCATTCATTAAACAAAATATTTTTTGAGAGCCTATTATGTGTCAGGCATTGTTCTAGGTACTAGAAATACAAATGATGTGAGAAGATGGAAACAAGCAAATAAGAAAAATATCAGTGTGATAAATTTTTTGATGAAAATTAAAATAGGATAATGTGATAGATTAACTGGAGGTTATTTTAGATTTGGTAGATGGGGAAGGAATCTCTGAACTGAAATTTAAGTTTAGATCTGAAAGACAATAAGGAGCCAGTCATGCCAAGTTCAGGAAAAGAGCATTTCAGACAGAGGGAGCAGCTAGTACAAAACCTAAGGAAGACTAAACAAGATAAAGACCTCACAAGAAAAGAAAGCCACGTGAATATAGTGGCTTCACAAGAATAGACTTCACAATAAAATAGGCTTTACAATATAGACTTTACAAGAAAAGAAAACCACCTTATGAATATAGCAGCAAAAATCCTCAGCAGAATTACCAAACCAAATCAAACAATGTATAAAAAAGGATTATATTCCATGATCAAGTGGGATTTATCTAAGGAATGCAAGATTGAATCAACATACAAAAATCAATCTATTAACGTACCATATTAATAGAATAAAGAGCATATAATTTACTCAACAGAGGCAGAAAAAGCATTTGACAAAATCCAACACCATTTCAGGATAAAAATGTTCAACAAACTAAGAATAGAAGGGAACTTCCTCAACCTAACAAAAACCCACAGCTAACATATTTAATGGTGACGGCCTGAAAGCTTTCCCCCTAAGATCAGGAATGAAACAAAAATGTCCACTCTCACCACTTCTCTTCAACATTCTACTGGAGGTTATAGCTAAGGCTATCAGGCAAGAAAAAAGAAACAGTACAGAATCAGACTGGAAAGGAATAACTAAAGCTCTATGTACAGAATCAAAGAATCCAAAAGAAACTTTTAGAGCTGATAAGCAGTAAAGAAGACCTAAGTAAATGGAGAGACCTTGTTGTTCATGGGTTGGAAGAATATTGTTAAGATGGCACTATTCCCCAATTGATCCACAGACTCAACGCAATTCCTATAAAAATCCCAGTTGACGTCTTTGCAGAAGTTGACATGCTTATCGTAAAATTCATATGGGATCCCAAGAGACCCAGAATAGCCAAAAAATCTTGAAAAAGAAGGACAAGATTAAAGAACTCACCGTTCCTAATTTCAGAACTTGCTACAAAGCTTCACTAATGAAGACAGTTGGGTACTGATATAAGAATAGACCTGTTTCTCAATGGGATAGAATTGAGAGCCCAGAAATAAACCTTCACATTTGTGGTCAATCGATTTTTGATAAGGGTACCACCATAATTTGATGGGAAAAGAATAGTCTTTTTTTTTAAGTTTATTTTTTTAGATGGAAAGTATGAGCAGGGGAGGGTCAGAGAGAGAGAGGAAGAGAGAGAATCCCAAGTAGGCTCTGTGCTGTCACTGCAGAGCCCAACGTGGCTCAAAGTTGAGATCATGACCTGAGCCAAAACCAAGAGTCAGACACTTAACTGACTGAGCCACCCAGGCACCCCGGGAAAGAATAGTCTTTTTAATACATGGTGCTTGGACAACTGGATATCTACACTCAAACAAATTTGGATTCCTACCTCACACCATGTATAAAAACGAACTCCAAATGGATCAGAGACCTAAATATAAGAGCTGAAATGATAAGACTCTTGGAAGAAAACCTAGGGATAAATCTTCATGATCTTGAATTAGGCAATGGTTCTTAAATATGTTGCCTAAAGCTTAAGTAACCAAACTAAAAATAAAGAAATTGCATTTTTTTAAATATTTATTTATTTTTGAGAGACTGAGACAAAGTGAGACTGGGGGAGGGGCAGAGAGAGAGGGAGACACAGGATTGGAAACAGGCTCCAGGCTCCGAGCTGTCAGCACAGAGCCTGACGCGGGGCCCGAACCCACAGACTGTGAGATCATGTCCTGAGCTGAAGTTGGACGCTCAACCGACTGAGCCACCCAGGCGCCCCAGAAATTGGATTTTAAAATTAAAACCTATTGGGGCTTCAAAGAACACTATCAAGAAAATGAAAAGACAGCTTACAGAGTGGAAGAAAATATTGGCAAATCACATATCTGATAATTGTCTAGTATCCAGAATATATAAAGATCTTATACAACTCCACAACAAAAAGACAAAACATCGTCATTAGAAAATGGGCCAAGCATCTGAATAGATATTTCTTCCAAGATCTATAAATGGCCACTAACAACATGAAAAAGTGA
Organism: Panthera uncia; assembly: GCF_023721935.1. Classification (NCBI taxonomy): domain Eukaryota; kingdom Metazoa; phylum Chordata; class Mammalia; order Carnivora; family Felidae; genus Panthera; species Panthera uncia. Next base: position 104,391,884 of record NW_026057582.1, on the reverse strand, counting down.
TGATTTTCGTTAGTTGCCACAAAAATACAAATCAAAACTGTACAGAGATACCACTTCATACCCACTAGGATTGCTATAATTAAAAAAACAATAACAAGTGTTGACATGGATAGGGAGAAATTGGGAACCGTCATACATTGTTGGTGGGAATGTAAATGGGTGCAGGTGCTACGGAAAGTAGTTTGATAGTTCCTTAAAATATTAAACGCAGTTACATTACTATATAATGATCCTTATCTTGTATAATTCACCTTTTCTCTCTACTGAGAACAAGCTTGTGCTATAACAGAATGAGAACCTAGGAGCCAGGAGGTAAAATTTGATTCCTAGAGCTCCCATTTACTAACCAAGAGCAAAACTCCTTTCTGGGTTTCTGCTTTTTTACCTCTAAAATGGGGTTAATGACCATGTCCACAGCTGCCAAGATCAAAGGAGATAAACCTTGTGAATTAAATCCGTGCAAACATATGATTTTGACAGTAATGATGGTGGATACTGAAATGACTATATTCTTACCATCCCTTTGCTTTCTGTAATGCTGTGATGATAAGGTGAAGATGATCTTTACCCTCTTCAAGAGCAAGAAGAATATATTCTGAACAAGAACTATATGTCTTGCATGTTTATAACTCTCAGTAAACATAAACCTTTTTTTAGTCAGCATGTTTCAAAAATATTTTGATTTCTTTGAAAGAAAAAAGTTACATGAAAATTGTTTCATAACTTACTGGAAGTGGGTGAAAGAAAAATAAGTCAGCAAATTTGAGAAGAGGATATTGTACTGGGGCGCCTTGGGTGGCTCAGTCGGTTAAGTGTCCGACTGTTTATCTCAGCTCAGATATCGAAATGAGGGTCGTGAGTTCAAGACCCAAATTGGCATGAAGCCTACTTAAAAAATGTTTAAAAATTTAAAAAAAAAAAGAAGAGGATATTGTACCAAGACATGTCACATTGAAGATCATGAACACCTATGAATCAAATGTATTTAATTCTTTGATGCAATGTTCAAATCTTTGCAACAACCTAATTCTTCTGAAAATTAAATTGTCCTCTTTAGGGAATCTCATAAAAAGAGCATTGAGCTGAGAATGAGAAAACACAGATTCCGGTGCTTGGCTCTCCTAACTAGCTGTGTCTAAACTTGGGAATATAGCTGCATTCTCTGGGCCTCACTTTCCTCATCTATGAAATGGAGGATTGAACTACAGCCTGAAAATCAATTTATTTACTTCAGAAATTTGAGAGAACTTGTGTCCTGGTATGTGTTAATTTTTATGAGTCTAAAATCAAAAGTGGCATTTCACACTGTGGGGAAAGGTGAGATGGATTGTCCAGTAAATAGGGTTGGGACAACTGAACTGGTTAGCCATTAGAGGAGGAAGCCCTCAAATCCTGCCTTTCAAAGTCAACATAAAATGTAGATGGATCAAGCATTTAAATATAAAAGAGTAAAGCCACAAAGAACTGGGGAAAAAACACAGTTGAATAATTTTACAATATTAGTAATCTTTTTTTTTTTTTTTTTCAACTTTTTTAAATTTATTTTTGGGGCAGAGAGAGACAGAGCATGAACGGGGGAGGGGCAGAGAGAGAGGGAGACACAGAATCGGAAACAGGCTCCAGGCTCCGAGCCATCAGCCCAGAGCCTGACGCGGGGCTCGAACTCACGGACCGCGAGATCGTGACCTGGCTGAAGTCGGACGCTTAACCGACTGCGCCACCCAGGCGCCCCAACAATATTAGTAATCTTAAAGTGTGGGATAGCACTTTTAAGTTTGACATGAACCACTGGAGTCATGAGAGAAAAGATTGGCTAATATTACTACAAAAAACTAAAAAAAGTTACACATAGGAAAAAATTACTGTACCCAAGATTCAAAGTCTACATACTGGGAAAAAAATATTAATAGTAATAAGAAAGGGAAAGTAATTGAAATGTCCATCATAAAGGTTTTGGTTGCGTAAATTATGGCATAGTCATAAAATGGAATATTGTACAAGTACAGCAGATAAAGACTGAAATAGACACACATGCACTGATGAAAGTTGCCCACGCTTATTGTTAAGCAAAGAAGTCCCTTTGAAAAACAGTACGCTCTAGATTTTTGTAATATTTGTAGAAAAAACTACAAGGTTATACACATCAAATTGTTAACAGTGGTTACTTCTAGGGATGGGAGTACAGAATACTTACTAAGTTTTTTTTAATGTAATTGTGGTAATGCATTTTTTATAATGAACATAAATCTTACATTAGAAATGTTTTGGGTTTTTTTAATGTTTATTTTTGAGAGAGAGACAGAGCGTGAGCAGGGGTGGGGCAGAGAGAGAGGGAGATGAAGAATCCGAAGCAGGCTTCAGGCTCCGAGCTATCAGCACACAGCCTGACATGGGGCTTGAATCCATGAACTATAAGATCATGACCTGAGTCAAAGTCAGCCGCTTAACCAACTGAACCACCCAGGTGCCCCTTACATTAGAAATGTTAATAAAGATATAAACACTGATTTTTTTTTAAGTTTATTTATTGACTTTGAGAGAGAGAGCAAGCTGGAAAGGGGCAGAGAGAGAGAGAGAGAGAGAATCCCAAGTATACACTGCCAGCATGGAGATCATGACCTGAGCTGAAATCCAAAGTTGGTCGCTTAACCAACTGAGCCACCCAGGCACCCCTATTGATTTTTATTTATTTATTTTATTTGTTTATTTTTAAAAATTTTTTAAATGTTTATTTATTTTTGATAGAGACAGAGCATGAGCAGGGGAGGAGCAGAAAGGGAGACACAGAATCCGAAGCAGGCTCCAGGGTCTGAGCTGTCAGCACAGAGTCCGACACGGGGCTCAAACTCACGAACCGTGAGATCATGACCTGAGCCAAATTCAGACGCTCAACCGACTGAGCCACCCAGGCGGCCCAAACATTGATTTTAAAAGAGTGTTTTAAGGTCTTACAATCTTGGAGACTTATGTAGAAGGCCACACCTGTGTTCTGTTTTGTAAGGTTTAGAGACTTCGCTCCCAATTCCTCTGTAATTGGGAGAGAAGTCAGACCATAATAATACAAAATAGTAGTTGAAAAGGGTTTGGGGGTTAAGTGTATTCTTTTATTATACCTTCTTTAATTTTCTTTGCAGATTCCGTTGCAGACACTCTGGATGGATAATGCCATTAAACTTCTGGAACTGGTAGAAGTTAATAGTTCAATCCTCACTGGTACTAACTTTTGAATAGCTGATGTGGAAAATGTTTTCACTATAGTCCATTTGAAAATGTGTCTTTTTTACCACAGGTTACAGTTACTGAAAATAAGAGTTCTTTTAGTTTGTGTCAGTTCAATAATTATATTTTATATTCATTTATTGTCTTGCTCTTTGCAGTGTCCATTCACATGTATTTTTTCATTCAGTCATTATAAGAATGTGGGAAGTAGGCAAAGCAGTGTTACTATCCTATTTTAAGCTCTGATTCTTTATACTAAGGTTTTCAGGGAGTGCAAAATGATTTGGTCAGTTTCATTCTGGTGAATATCATAATGAAAATCTTAGCGAGAATCCTAGACCAGGGTGTAGCATTTCATGACACAGTCTGTTCATTCTAAAGCCCATCAGTGCCTCCAAATGTGGTGGACTGAAGGAGTGTGAGTCACAGAGGGAGCTGGCCCAGCACAGAAGGAGTCAGAGTTCCCCAGGAATCTAAGACTTGTTTGGTCATGGATAGAAGGGTCAGCTTAGATCCTAAGCTTCCTGTATACCTCTCCACTGGTAGATAGTTATTTCCCCCAAATGGTCAAAATTTCTAAATTCAGCATTTTTAGTTAATCTTGGGAGGCTGGGTGAAGGACTCATAAGTTCCTATGCATACTGAAAGCTTCCCTTTGAGTTTGAGATACACACAGCATTATGGCTCCATTGTAAGTTTGGATTACAAAGTCAGGACATCAGCAGGTATGCCCTCTCCAGTATTAGTACTGCCTCCCAGGATGTTTGTTTGATTTTTCAGAAGCGCCATGAAGTTATTTGTAATAATTATTTATTCTAATATCCTTTTCCCCCCATTCTTTAGATCCAAAATTAACAGGACAACCTGTTATTCCCGGATCAGTAATATATCACAAACAGTCACAAATACTGCTGGTTTGTTGCAAGGTACATTTTTCTTTTAGTTTTAAACTATACTTGTTTTACTGAGTTTAATCATTTTTAGTTAAGATTTTACTCAACTATTTATCCATCAGATTGAACATTGTCTCAATCTGGGCAGTTTTTGGTTTTTTTTTAATATTTATTTAGTTTTTTGAGACAGAGCATGAACGGGGGACGGTCAGAGAGAGAGGGAGACACAGAATCTGAAACAGGCTCCAGGCTCTGAGCTGTCGGCACAGAGCCTGACGCGGGGCTCGAACTCACAGACCGTGAGATCATGACCTGAGTCGAAGTCGGACGCTCAACCGACTGAGCCACCCAGGCGCCCCTCAATCTGGGCAGTTTAATTTTCTTAAGAAATAGTTGAATCTCTAGTATAATTTTTTTAAAGTGATGTTTTACCAAAGCATTATTACTCAAAGAAGATTCAGTAACCTTAGTGCTTTCTTAAAAGAAATTTGTATATTCTCACTAATCCATTGTAATTAACAAGATCTTGTTAAAACTAACAAGTCTTGGGGCGCCTGGGTGGCTCAGTCGGTTGAGCGTCCAACTTCGGCTCAGGTCATGATCTTACGGTCCGTGAGTTCGAGCCCCGCATTGGGCTCTGTGCTGACAGCTCAGAGCCTGGAGCCTGCTTTGGATTCTGTGTCTCCCTCTCTCTCTGACCCTCCCCTGTTCATGCTCTGTCTCTCTCTGTCTCAAAAATAAATAAAACATTAAAAAAATTAAAAAACAAAAAACTAACAAGTCTTGGGGCACCTGGGTGGATCAGTTGGTTAAGCAACTAACTCTTGATTTTGGCTCAGGTCATGATCTCACAGCTCATGAGTTTGAGCCCCATGCTGATGGCACAGAGCCTGCTTGGGATCCTCTCTGTCCCTCCCCTGTTTTCTCTCTCTCTCTCTCTCTCTCTCTCTCTTTTTCTCTCTTTTTCTCTCTAAACAAACAAACAAACAAACTTAAAAAAAACAAACTAACAAGTCTTATTTAACTAGCAAGTTGTCTTGCTAATATGATGATCACAGAAGACAGACATATGAAAGTATGTAGCTGAACTACCACAGTGCTGGTATCCTACTTGCTTTTAGTGTTCAACAGTGGTTAAAGAGGGGATTTCTTAACTATTTAAAATGACTTGAGGGGCACCTGGGTGGCTCAGTCAGTTGAGCATCTGACTTTGGCTCAGGTCATGATCTCATTGTTGGTGAGTTTGAGCCATGCATCGGGCTCTGTGCAGACAGCTCACAGCTCAGAGCCTGAAGCTTGCTTTGGATTCTGTGTCTTCTCTCTCTCTCTGCCCTTCCCTTGCTCACAGTCTCTCTCTCTCTCTCAAAAATAAACGTTAAAAAATGAAATAAAACAACATAAAATGACTTTAGAACCATTATTATTTAATGACAGTGGCCTGAGAGCTGTTGCACATTTTTTCCATTTCCTGGTATTTTCCTTCATGGTGTTTATGTGCAATGTTTCATGCTCAAGAGGTTGTGTTTGAAATGTGTGATAAGAGCGCCTGGGTGGCTCAGTTGGTTAAGTGTCCAACTCTTGGTTTCAGCTCAGGTCATATCTCACAGCTTATGAGTTCAAGACCCACATTGGGCTGTGCCCTGACAGCACAGAACCTGCTTGGGATTCTCTCTCTCCCCCTTTCTTCCCTCCCCCACTTGTGCGCTCGCTTGCTCTCTCTCAAAATAAGTAAACATAAATAAATAATAAACTTATTAATGAATGAATGAAAGAGTGGTAGAGTGATCTGACCTACATAGACTATAGATACAGAGCTTCCACATCAACCTCTCTTCATCTTTCTTCAACTTATTCTCGAACAATGTAGGGTGCACATGTTTGCTGTCCTTGTCTGGGTCTTTATATATCTGTATTGCAAATCTGCAGTTTACTCTCATAGAAGATGGGGTTGTCTGAACATGTGAGTTTGAGTGCCACCAGTTATGTCACGTCGGACAAATCACTCACCTCTGAGCATCGGTTTTCTCTTCTAAAATCAATTCCCTCTGGGGATGATAGTGGATCTGCCTTTTAGAGCAGTTCTATTTTTGATGACCAGTCATAGTAAGATATATGGACATACTCTAAAAACTGTAAAGTACCATGCAAATATAACATCTTTATTCTGCTTCCTTTATGTTTAAATAGGTTTAATTTATTCAGGTCTGTACATTTGTTATCACTCAGTAATAAATGCAGTCAAAGAAACGTGTATGTTACTTAGTACAGTGCTGTCTGCAGCTAGGCATTTGGTAAGATTTGTAGGTTTGTTTGTTCTCATGATAAAAGTTCTATAAACTAAAATGTAAGAGTTTTGCCACCACTGTCTAGTCACTGTCTTTTGCTCTTTAGGACGGTTGGATTGGTGTTCGATCAGTGATGTTCAAGAAAACGCTAACAGCTACTGATTTCTACAATGGATACCTGCACCCCTGGTACCAGAAAGATTCCCGAGCTCGACCAAGCCAGTGCAGATTTCAGACTCTCACACTGCCAACAAAGAAGAAGCAGGAAAACAAAATTGTTGCTATGCAACAGTGCATTAAGTAGTTAGGAAGTAGATGGACAAGAATCTACTACGTATTTGTAATTTATTAAAAGCCTTCTTTACAGGAAATTACCTTGACTTTCAAAGAAGATGACACTGTTGGAGGGAAAGATTATTGTCAAAAGATGAATTACCTCACTTCCCATTTTTTGTTTAACAGTAATTAAAGACTACTTTTCTATTTGAATAACCAAAAAAAGCTTTAAATAAAATTTAATTAAAATAAAATTTTTATTTATAATGTGAAACTCAAGGAGATTTTATCTTTCCATAAAAGCAAATGCAACTAGTGTGTGTGTGTGTGTTTGTGTGTGTGTGCCCCCATTGATTATGCTATCATTTCAGCAGTATTTAATCTACATTTCTGACTTTCAACAAGCAGTAAAGTCAGCTCTTAAAAATTTATACACCTTCGGGGCGCCTGGGTGGCTCAGTCGGTTGAGCGTCCGACTTCAGCTCAGGTCACGATCTTGCGGTCTGTGAGTTCGAGCCCCGCGTCGGGCTCTGTGCTGACAGCTCGGAGCCTGGAGCCTGCTTCGGATTCTGTGTCTCCCTCTCTCTCTGCCCCTCTCCCGCTCATGCTCTGTCTCTCTCTCTCTCTCTGTCAAAAATAAATAAACATTTTTAAAAAAAAATAAAAATAAAAATTTATACACCTTCTAGTTTTTACAATGTAGTAAACATAATATTTAATCATCTCTGTCACATGGATTTATAGTATAAATTCATATTTTACATCTAGATTTTCTTAAAGTAGGAATATGCTAACATTTTTCAACTTAATTGTGCAATATAGGTTATTGAACATCTGGTCTGTACAAATTCATCTCTGTCTCCAAGAAAGTCAAGCACTTCTCAAACAGGAAGGAGATACAGTGGCCAGCTGTTGAATTTTTGAAAATCTTTACATATTGGCTCTTCCTGAAAATCTTCCATTCATTAATTCATCCATTTCACATGTATTGACAGGGTGATTATGTAATTGGTCATTTACATTAGACACATTCGTGAGTAAAGGAAGCACTTAGAAAAATCACTCTTGGACAACAAGCATAAACCAGGACTCTCCTAGGCAAACCAGATTGTATGGACATCCATTCTATTTACTGAACGCTTACAGTGTTACCAGCCTTTATGCTGCTTGCTGGAGATTCAGAGATTAAGTAATACTTGGAATCTTCAATCTACTGGGGAGACAAACATGTAAGCAAATATAATACTGTTAGGAATGACATAATGGAGGCATAATGGAAGCATTAAGTCTCTCTCAAGGGACTCAGTGGAGGCTTTCTGGAGGAGGTAGAGCTGACCTGAGGTTCCAAATGATGAGTTCACCATGCAGACTAAGGCATTCTAGCATGTGCAGAGGTTTGGAGGCATAAAAGAACACTATCTCTCATAAGGGGTTATGGAAATGTTAACTGGGTGGTGGGAGCATGATAGCCTTTTATTATCATTTTCTAAACTATAAATTTGCTATGCATTCTCTTCATTGTATGAGCCAGTTATATAAACTTACAGACAAATGCAGCTAGCTGGAAAAAAGCTAACTGGATCATGGAAGAGAAACAAATGGCATGTTAAACACGGGGTGGGGGGTGGGGTGGGGAAGCACAATGTTTTGAAGAACCTGAAAGAACTGACATGAAAGGAATAGAATGGATGGAGATGAGACTGGAAGAGCAAATCAGGAGGGCCACTTCACAGAGGGCTGTGAAAACCATGAGAATCGGACCTTTGTCTTGCATGCAATAATCAGAGAAGACCAGATTTGCATTCTGGAAAGATAACTTTGGTAGTGGGGTGGAAGATAGAGTGGAGGTAAAACCTGTGGCAGGAAGATCTGTTGGGAGGTTAGAAGTATGAATATCTGAGTTACAGCAGCAGTTATGAGGGAGAGGAAAAGGATTTACAAGATTTTTGCTTTCAGACGTGAGAATGTGGGTTGTAGTTCGGGTATTATATCGCGTGATGGAGAGTTTTGGCTCCACCACTGACTAGCTCTTTGGTCTCTAACAAGTCCCTTAACATCACTGAACTTTAGCTTCCTCATATGTGAAATGAGGCTGAAGGTTAAACAACAACAACAACAACAACAACAACAACAACAAAACACTACCCAAATAGTTTTGAGAATCAGTGACTGTGTGGAAGTGCTTTTTTGCTGTTGTTTTTCAGTTAATATGCATGGAGCACTTCCCCCCCTCCTTCCTCCTGTAGGGGCTACTGTCATGTTATTTCAGAGAGAGTGAGAATCAGTGCCATCTAGGAGTCTGCAGGTGTGCAGTAGGAGTGATTGCAGGCGACCTAAGTGCCCACTCAGACACTACCACAGGGAGTGGAGAACCTCACTGAGGGCACAGCTTTCCGCTTATCTCTTCTGATCTCCCACTACCTAATGGTGAATGGTGAATGGTCTCAGGTCTGCACCCCACATTTTATACTATTTCATTAGTATAAAAGGTATTTCATGGTATACCCACTATGCTAATCATGACGTCCAGCTTCCCTTTCCAGCTCACACAGCCTCACTTACAGCCCCCTACTCAGTATTAGGCTGTATTTTTTGTGCAGGTAAAATCATTGGACTGGGCTGGGCCTTGACTCACAGTCTGGCCAAGGGCTAGAGGTAGTCTACCACCAAAGATTCTGCTCAGCAAGGGCAACGGTAATTAGCTAAACAACACAGTAACCCAAGGCACCCCAAAATAAATAAACTTTAAAAAATAAAATTGGGGCGCCTGGGTGGCTGTCGGTTAAACATCCAACTTCAGCTCAGGTCATGAACTCACAGTTCATGGGTTCGAGCCCTGCGTTGGGCTCTGTGCTGACAGCTCAGAGCCTGGAGCCTGCTTCAGATTCTGTGTCTCCCTCTCTCTCTCTCTGTCCCTCCCCTGCTTGTGCTCTCTCTCTCCCTCTCTCTCTCTTTCTCTCTCAAAAAAAAAATTAAAAATTAAATCTAAAAATAAAACAAAATAATAAAATGTGGATTCCTGGGCCCAACTCCAGACCTTGAATCTGAGTCTGTGGATATGGGACTCTGCCTTTTATCACACTCAACAAATAATTTTTATGCTAGAGTAGTAACAGCTTTAACTAGCTTATGAGGTGCACATGGAACTATGGGCTGACCCCCTAGGTCCAGGGTCCTCCCAGGAAGAGTGGAACACAGCCTATTCTGTGCTCTGGCTGAAAGGATGGATTTGCAAAAACATTGCCTCCTTATGCAAGATGCTTCTATTTGAGTTCTTGTCATTGCAGAAAAAAATCAGACTCAAAACAATTCAGTTACTCATTACAAGTTGAGTGACCTGGGACAGGTTACTTAAATTCTTTTTTTTTTTTATTTTTTTAAATGTTTATTTATTTTTGAGACAGGGGAAGACAGAGCGTGAACAGGGGAGGGTCAGAGAGAGGGAGACACAGAATCTGAAGCAGGTTCCAGGCTCCAAGCTGTCAGCACAGAGCTTGACAAGGGGCTTGAAGGCACAGAGTGTGAGATCATGACCTGAGCTGAAGTCGGATGCTTAACCAACTGAGCCACCCAGGTGCCCCAAGTTACTTAAATTCTTAAAATCTGAGAACTCTGATTTCTCAGTTTAAAACATGGGTAATAACTATGCTGCAGAATAGAAATACATATAGAATATGCCCAAGGAAGTGCCTAGCACATAGTAGATACTCCATAAGTGCTAGCTATTACTGTCACCACAGTCTAACACTGCTATAATGCCTTCTTTGGGCCTGCAACAATATTTCCTCCTCTGGATGGCAGCAACAGCTTGCTGAGATGCCTTTAGACCAACAGGAGGAAAAGAATTTTAGAGGGGGAAAGGATCTATAATTTAGTAACTCAAAATTTCATTTAAGAGGGGCACCTAGGTGGCTTAGTTGGTCGAGCATCCAGCTCTTGATTTCAGCTCAGGTCATGATCCTAGGGTCGTGGGATGAAGCCCCAAATCGGGCTCTGTCCTGGGCATGCATTCTGCTTGAGATCCTCTCCCTCTCCCTCTCTCTCCCTCTCTCTCTCTCTCTCTCTCTCTCTCTCAATAAGCATTTAAAAAAATCTTTAGGGGTGCTTGGATGGCTCAGTCAGTTAAGCATCTGACTTCAGCTCAGGTCATGATCTTGCAGTATGTGGGATTGAGCCCCGCATCGGGCTCTGCGCTGACATCTCAGGGCCTGGAGCCTGCTTCGGATTCCATGTCTCCCTCTCTCTCTGCCCCTCTCCCGCTTCTATTCTATCTCTCTTCTCTCTCTCAAAAATAAATAAACATTTAAAAAAAAGAACAAAAAAGATCTTTAAAAATTTTTCGTTTAAGAGATGATGAAACAAGTACTCAGCAACAGTTTGCTAGTGACAATACTAGGATTAGAACCTCAAGACCACAGTAAATTCTGTTAAAAACAAGAATTTTACTCTTGGTTTGGTTTGGGTGACAAAAAAAGTATATCTGAGCATAAACTCGAGCTCTTGAGAATTTGGCTGCTGAAAGATGTTTATTGTTTTATACTTTATATTTAAGCTTCTTTTCACCATTTTTCTTAATAGTCATCAAACAATTTCAAAGTAAAGATACACAATTTGGAGAGGCAGAGTCTTAGATTCAACAAACATGGCATGAGCCCTGGCCCTGCCACTGACCCTAATTCTAGGCTGGTTACTCACCTTCTCTAAATGTGTTTCCTTACCTACGAAATGAAAATTGTACCAACTTTGCAACGGGTGTCATGAGCAATTTATATATATATATATATATATATATATTATATTACATATATATATTACATATATATATATTACATATATAATATATATATATACATACGTATGTGTGTATATATATGTAATGCACCTGGTACAGTGTCTGGAACGCAGCAGGTTCTCAAAAGCATTATTAGCTAACATTGAGTGCCAGCCAGATTTTCAAGGACTTGACCTAAACTATCTCATTTTATCATTACAAATAACCTTGTGAGGCAGGTAATGTTCTCAATCCTCATTTTTCTAGAACATTAAATAGCTAATAAGCGGTACATATAGAGTTCACACTCCACTGGTCTGACACCAGTCTATGGGCCTAACCACTTTCCTACCCTGCCTCTATTTGCAAATGTTTTTATCTTTGATTAGGGAATTTAATGTGTTAGGCCTTAGTGCTCAGGAACAAAGAAATGGGAGCTGTTGTTAATTGAGTGCCAATTATATGCAGGCAATATGCTACACAACTTCTTTCAAAAAGACTTTCTCATTTCAATTACTATTTAATCACTCTCTTTACCACCTCTAAGAATTCATAAAGTTTTCTAGAACCTTAAAGACAGAAGCTTATTTTGTAGTATAATAGTGCAGTTCTTGCTTTCCAAGATTCTTTATTGCAGTTTTTCTTCCAGAAGACAGATTATCACATTGTTATTTACAGAAGAAACATTAATGAGATGCTAAACTGTCACATTAAGAAAAAAGAAAAAGATGTGAGGGGCTCCTGGGTGGCTCAGTCAGTTAAGTGTCTGACCCTTGATTTCAGCTCAGGTCCTGATCTCACAGTTTATGGGTTCAAGCCCATGTCAGGCTCTGTGCTGACAATGCAGAGCCTGCTTGGGATTCCCTCTATCCCTCTCTCTGCCCCTCTCCTGCTTGCATGTGCTCTCTCTCTCTCAAAATAAAAAATAAACTTAAAATTTTTTTTAAAGATTTGATACCTTTGCTCAGGAAATTTTATATTAAAAAGTTAACAATGGACAAATGTTGGGGCGCCTGGGTGGCTCAGTTAGTTGAGCGTCTGACTTCGGCTCAGGTCATGATCTCACGGCTCAGCTTGTGACTTCAGCCCCCCATCAGGCTCTGTGCTGACAGCTCGGAGCCTGGATCCTGCTTCAGATTCTGTGTCTCCCTCTCTCTCTGCCCCTCCCCCACTTGTACTCTGTCTCTCTCTGCCTCTCAAAAATAAAGAAATAAAAATTTTTTAAAAACAATGGACAAGTGTTATCCAAGAAGTTAAAATATTGTTTCTGTAGAGAAGCATTTTTGTGTGCAGGCTACTTTTTTTTGGTAAGTTTGACTGGAAGGGAGAGGCAGTGGGAGATTATCAGAGAAGAGCAGCTTTGAGGCAAGGCTATTTATAAAGATTCTGTGATATATCTGTCATAAATATATAGAATCTAAAATCTCAGAAAAGGAGGGGCACCTGGGTGGCTCAGTCAGTTGAGCAAGTTGAGTGTCTAACTCTTGATCTTGGCTCAGGTCATGATCCCAGGGTCGTGGGACTGAGCCCCGTGTCAGGCTCTGCACTGAGCATGGAGTCTGCTTAAAATTCTCCCTCTCTCTTTTCCTCTGCCCCTCTCTCCCACTCACATGTTCTTTCTCTCTCTCAAACAAAACAAAGTAAAAATATTAAAAATATATAAAATAAAATCTCAGAATTGGAAAGAATTTAGAGATCATTTAGTCTAACCTTGGACTCATTTTACAGAGAAGGAAACCACACTGGAGAGAAGAACTGTCTTGCCCAAAAATAGAACTCAGGTTTCTTAACTCCCGGATGATAATGAATTATTAATTATAAATAACTGTATATAACTTGTTTGATACGACCTTTGTTCGTTAGGAAGCAAGCTATAGAGTAGACATGTCAGCATCTTTCTTGGGCAGTTTCCGAATCCCCATTCTGTGTCTGATCCCCATAATTCAGTGTAGTATGTATCTGACACAGACTGGGTCTGGCAATAAGGAAACAGCATTCATTTTTCAGTCTTGGATCTCAGCATAATTTGATATACAATGCTGACATATAATGTATCCTGGACAGCTTTAAAGGATGGTATTCCAAGAACAGGTATTAGTTTAAAAAACTTAAGTGTTTTGTTTCTGTTTCACTTTTTCACACATCCATGGTTTCTGGGATAAAATAGAGGTATTTCACTCCAGTGGGTTAAGTGGAGGAGGCATTCTAAGTGGAGGGAAAAGTATATAATCACCCAGAGGTTTAAGACCTCATTGGGTATTTGGGGTCCTTTCAGAGAGCCTGACCTTCTCTCGCCTGTGGACCTTGGACTTTAGTTTGAAGGCAGTAGGGAACTATTAAAGGAACAGCAGGGTTTAGGGTATGAATATAGTTGCTTTTAATTATTATTATTATTTATTTGAGAGAGAGAGGGAGGGAGAACATGAATGGGGAAGGGGCAGAGAGGGAGAAAGAGAGATGATCCCAAGCAGGCTCCATGCTGAGCATGGAGCCCAACGTGGGGCTTGATCTCACGACCCTGAGATCATGACCTGAGCTGAAATCAAGAGTCAGACACTTAACCGAGTCACCCAGGCACCCCTTAATTATTTTTGAATCACACAATAATATATGAATACATTCTTACATAAATTGAAATACTAAATCTAGAGATGCCTGGGCGGCTCAGTCAGTTAAGTGTCCGACTTGGGCTCAGGTCATGATCTCATGGTTTGTGGGTTCGAGCCCCACATCGGGCTCTCTGCTATCAGCGCAGAGCCCGCTTCAGATCCTCTGTCTCCCTCTCTCTTTGCCCCTCCCCACCCTCAAAAATACAAATGAAAATGAAAACAAATACTAAATCTAAAGCCAAGGTTCTTTACCCTTCCATCCTCTGGTTTTCCTCAGAGGTAACCACTATTCCATCTGGTGTATATACATACATGCATAGGAGATACAGGTAGGATTATTTTGCACAAGTGTTTTAAAACAAATACTATCCTACCAAAAGATCAATTTGAAGGTTAGAGCTTGGTTTGGACAATTCTGAGAACCAGCTGGCCATCTGTTTACTTTGTTGGTGTTCACAGAGTATTTTGTGAACATTCCAGTTTCTAAGTGAGATTCTCACACAGGGATTGGTGCTGTGGGAACCATCTGGAAGACCCCAACCATGACAGCTGCAAACCCTCAAAGCCATATCCACTGGGTCTGCCTGCACTATGGCCTGCCCTGGGTCAAAAGTTTGCTCCCTGCAGTTGTGCAATTACAGGACAGCTGGAATTCACAGAGATTAAATGTTCCTTGTTCAGATTAGGGAATGGATAATGTGCCTGCCATGTGTTATAGAGCAACTGAATATCCAAACATGACCATGGGGTCCTTTTCTCAGGGGAAAAAAAACATTCATTACTTTGGGTTTGATCTTTTACACTGTAACAAAAGTTCACATGCAACAAAAAGTCTACATAACGAAATGGCTTTTCATTATCAACAGTTGAGTTAAAAATTATTATCAAACTAACAGAATAAGGACTTCTAATTAGGCATATCCATAGCTTAAATCTCATTAGGGCTATTACTAAAGTGAGGTCTGGGGGTGTGGGACATAAGGAATCCGGTGTTAGGAATACATGTGGATAGATTTATTTATTCTCTCATTAACTCACTGAATATACATTTAGTACCTACTATGAGCCAAATCATGTACTAAGACACTGGTTGAATTACTCTGTTCCTTTTGCCCTAAATTAAAGTTCACAACACACCTGGGGAGACACAAATAATGTAATGAGTACCCATAGTGGTCTTTACATGCAACCAGTGATTTGCCAGTTATTCCATTCATTAAACTATTCTGAAGTTTTGAAAAAAAGCCACAAGGTTAAAAATCTTCTGTAGAAACATGCCCTATACACTTATGTGGTACTTATAATAAATGACCACTTCCTGGTCATTACACTGACTGGAAATTCTGAAAGAAGTGATGGGGTGGGGAGCCAGAGGCTAACGAGTTACTGTGCTCCTGGGGAATGCATCTGGGATTTGTCAAAGTTCTAGACGAGGACCCAACACTCAAGAGCAGGAAAGAAGAGGTCATGACTAAGGATGCAATTTACTCAGATTCTCCCCTGACCTTAATCCCATAAACAGTTGCCTGGGTAAGGGCAAAAACCAAAGGCCTTTAAAACAGGGTATAAGCTTTCCCTAAAACAAGATTAGGGCAGGCACTTCCAACAGGACCTTGTTGCAGGATCACAAAAAGACTTCAAACAAGATTTACATGTTATCCATCCTTATCATACATTCTTTCAGCAAACTGCAAATGTTTTACTGAGTAATCTCCATTACATTTTGCTTAAGAAGAAAGTTTATAAGTATATTAATATTCTCTATTCTTTTAAAGGAAAGTGATGCAGGAGCTGGAGGCTTGGTTGGAGAATGACAGCACAAGTCTGCAAAGTGCTGTGAGGGGTGTTACAGTGGAGGATATGGAGGGCGACTATGCTCGTGCCAAGAGGAAAAAATCTTGCCAAGCAAAGAGAGTATACAAAGCGCTGCTCACTAAAGCCTGTGACCCAAAGGGGGTCCCCTCAAAGCTTTACGTAGGGGAGAGAAAATGGTCCGCACCTGCTTCCTCCAGGAGGGCGCAAACTGAAGGCAGAGGGAGGTCCCAAGGGGCCAGGCGTCCCCTTCTGCCACTCGCACAATCTCTCCCTCGGTGCCCACATCAAATGGGTGACCTAGAGCTGACCCAAAGGGAACTCGAACCTCCTCCCCGCGCCCTCCACCACCTCCAGGGCGGACACCGACTCCCAACCGGCAGGATGTACCGAGCCGACCGGGAGTGTCTCACCTTGGTCTCCATCCCTCGCTGTCGTCATGGTGACCGCCGGAGCCACGCAGCCCCGCCCCTTCCTCATGACGTGGCCCCGCCTCCTCCGAACCCGGAAGCGCGAGGCTCGCGCCCACTGCGCGAACCGTTCGGGAGGGGGGAGCGCGGCAGCTGAGGCTCGCCGGGCCGCGCGCCCCGCCCCTCGGAGGCCCGCCCTCCAGCTCGCCCCCACAGCCTGCTGTGCCTGCGGGTACTGAGCGCTCCGGCAGCCGGCCGTGACCCGGACCCAGCCGCCTCCCCGGCCCGCGCCCCTACTGGAGGGAAGAGCCGCCTTGGGGAGGAGGGAAAGGGACGTGGGGGAGGCCACGGCAGGTGAGGGGTGGGCGAGGCCCTGGAAGCGGGGTGTGGGTGTGTGATGTGTATAGGTTTGCAGGTGGGTGTGTATGTACTGTGTGCGGCTGCCTCTGTTGGTGTGACTTTGTTAGTGTGGCCCCTAGTGGGCCGGTCCATGTGATCATGCACGTGACCGCATGTCCCTCTGTGTATGTGTATCTGTCTATCTGTCTGAGGTCAAGTTTGACTTCCTGAGGTGGTCGTTGTACTGTGACCCTGCCTTGTTGTGGCTTTCACAGGCGGGACTGGGAAAGGGTGGGGTCTGTGTTTGGATCATCTGGGGATGGGGGTGCGGGTCTCTTGACCAGGGCATACTATTGTAATCTGGTCCCGGGGATACACTGCTGCAGCCCAGGAATATGTTTTTCAACTTTTAAGAACTCTGAGCAGAAGCTAGTTATTTCGAAGACTGCACCTCAGCCTGAAAGTGACAAATGTCTTTGTCATTGCTCAGTACCTGGTGTGAGACTTGTGAATGGGGGATGAGGAAAGTAACAGGACTAGAGTGCGTTGCTTTCCTTCTTCTGGCTTTCCTAGGGAGTTATAAATTCTGCATTTATGCTGCTGCTTTGTCTTCTTGTACAATGTTCCAGCTCCTGTTAGCAGCATGATTCAAGAGACCGAGGAGTAACTTAATAGCTGTGTGCAAATTTCCAAGAGCTTTTATACCAAGACAGTACAAGATGAGGTGTCACAGAAGAAATGTCAAGTTGGCAGCTTTTCCTCCCATGAGGTTTAGACAATAATGGAGTAAGTTCCTGAAGAAAAGAGGGATAAATGTTCCCCTAAAGAAATCTGGAGGAAGAAAGGATAGCTGTGTACTGGTGTGGTGAGCTGTTGAGATTTGCATTAAAAAAGCCAACTGCATTGCCTAGAGACTCTCAGGTCCTAATATTTAGTTACTGCTGGCATTAATAATCACAGACTGTCCATATGTGGATCAACTACAGATTGAGATAAAGGATCCAAAAACCTCTGACTAGTTAATCTGGTTATGTGACTTAAACATTTTTAAAGATGATTTCATTGACTGTAAACTGGCAGGTTCTGTTGAATCCCTGAGGGGTAAGTGCACACTCACAATTGGCAATTTTATTGTCTAGCACCACAGGGCCAGAGAGGACTAACTGTCCAAAGTACTCCCTGAGGAGGGATTTCTTTAGGCAAGATTAAGGCTGATCTCTGTAGCCCTTTTCCCACCAGCATGAACAGGTGCTTTTGTTTTTGCGAAGAATTGAATTGTGAGAGATCAGATCAGTGTTGAGCTCCTGGTCGACATTCTTTCTTATTTAATAGTGACCAGCTTGGTCACAATCTCAGTTAACCTTTTTTTGCCATATACAGAATGTTCCTCTCGTGACTTGGAAAAGTATACCCCTTTAGTGAATGAAAGAGAGCTCGGAGAACAGACTTCCTTTTCATACCACTCACAGCTGCTTTCTCTTTGCAGCAGTGAGTTTTTTTGTTGGTTTTTTTTTAACTTAGATGTCAGTTGGTCAGATGCAACATTTGGTATCTATCTTACCTTTCATGTATTGCCAAACTAACACAAGTGTTAAAATCACTTGCCTCTACAAAAATTTAGTCACAGTTGGGTGGAATCTCTCCATCCAGTGAGATTAGTTATAAAATGTTATACTGAGGTGGTTGTGAATAATGCTGAGGACTGTGGTAAGGCACATCTTTCTACTTGTTGCTCTGGGAAGAAGTGGATGTCAGTGAATGTGTGTGCCTGTGTATGATCTGTATGTCTATGATAGTTTGGTTTGTACCTTGCAGCTGATTCCAAAACTGAATTAATTTATCCCAAGTTTGGCAAATCTAGAAGCTACCTTTCTGGCTTTAAGTAGCTTAGATATTTTATAAACCTACTGAGTAGATTCCAGGGGCTTAGATTTTTTTTTTTAACATGTTAATATTCGTTAAGAGAAAATGGATATGCAAAGAACGATTTTCTTTATTCCAGGATGAATTATAACTACATCTGTGCACACTGATTTCAGCATAAGACTGGCTAATGATATTCTTGGTACTTTTGAGAACAGCTTATGATTTTAACAAACTTTTCTAAAATTACCATCCTAGCCTTGAGGGAACAGACCATTATTGCAATGTCAAGGTTGTAAATCAAGTTTAATAATGGATGCCTACGTCTCCCATCTCCTTGGGGTTTAGTAACCTCCCCAAGATTAGAGGTAACTGTTATGATTGCTAAGTTCCCTGAATTCCTGAGTTGGCAGATGTGGAGGGCCAAAAAGGAGTCCCCAGCTCCTGGCCAGTCCAGAGAACTGCACCCGCTGACCAACCACTCAAAATAACAATTCAGAGTCAGCCCAGGAGGTAAGTGTTATGGTCTTGAACACATCCTAGCCTTGTTAGGAAATCCAGACTTGCTCTGGGGGTAGAGGACAGGATACACAGCAAGTATTTGAATCCTTCCAAACCAGGGGGTGGAAGTTCCTCGTTTGGCAATAAGAATCTGCAACAGGGAGCTATAATTTCAAGTTCCTGTTACGACAATATAGATGCCTGAGCAAGGAGGGGCAGCCTTTCCCTTGAAGATGCCCAGCCATTCCAAAGCTGTTAGATCCCTGGGTCAGAAGAGACTCTAGGATTGCCTGATCCAGTCTCCTTAGGACATAGTCATCCATTTAGTCAACAGATAATGCCTGTTCTGTGCCAAGCACTGTTCTAGGCTTTGAAAATACAGTGGTGAAACAGTCATAGATGGGAAAGCAAGCTCAAAGAAGGTCAGTGACTCTTCCAAGGTCATGCAGCTATAAAAGCTAGAAATCACTAATCTCACCACAAGAGACTGCGTATTTCTTCTAAAGACCCATGTTTTGTTGCTGGTTATAGTGCCTTCAAGCCTGTCCTGGTATTTGATCATAGATCTTTCAGAGGAGGGTATATCACATTTAATCACATCAAGAACTGCATTAAGAACTACATGTGAGGTTCTGAAACTATGTTCTGCTAGAGTTAGATTTATGGCATTTTGTGACTTGATCAGGACGCAGGCTTCTATTACCCCCTTTCTCTAGTGTGGACTGTTCCCTGAAACTCTATCAGACATCTTTGTTAAAATGGATTCTTAAGATACCGTCAACACGTAGGTGATGGTACTGCAGTTTGGAATCATTTACCTAGGACAGGCATTCTGGTGTCAGAACACACTGTCCTACCTCTGGTCCTAGCTCTGCAATAGACAGGAGATCGCTGGTAAGTCATTTAAGTTTTCTAGACCAGGTTCTTCATCCGGAGGAACTAAGAAAGTAATTATCTCTCAGGGCCCCCTTCTGCTCTGTGACTATAGGACTTCACCAAATTGTTTTCTGTAGTTTAAGTATATACTGACAAGGTAAAATAGCCCATTTCTTTGGTTTTACCATTTAAAGTATTGTTTTTATAGCTAGACCAGACTCTACATTTGGTTCTGATGTAAACATGAATTCTTGACATGAAACATCACATGCTTTTATTTCAGGGTTAACCTCCATTTCAGCTAATCATGGGAGAGATTAAAGTCTCTCCTGATTATAACTGGTTTAGAAGTACAGTTCCCCTTAAAAAGGTATGTATGGTTTTACTACACCTCTTATTTGCAAAATCTTGTATTGTTTTTGTTTGTGACTTAGATGTTATGCCTTAACAGTGTTTGAGAGGAAAGGTTATTGCCAAATATCAGGAGTCTGGGTCGTAGGGCATAAAGTTCACCCCTTCTTTGTCAAGTGCAGTGAACTCTTGAGACGCATTCAAGAGTAAAAGTGGGTATAACTGTACTCATTATTTTATAATTGCTTTTGTGTATTCAAGCAAACAGGAATATGTGTACTCTGTAGATAGTGGAAAGCTTGCAGCAACAGCAACTATACAGTACGTGCAGTCAGATTCGATTATAAAGCCTTTTCCTGTTCCTCAGATTTAAGATTTTCAATGGGCCACATTATAGATCCTCTGTAATGGTAGCCATTTTCAGGAAATCTTATTTGCCTGAGATGTCATTCACAGTGAAGTTTGACTGTCGACTCTGAGTCCCTAATTAATCCCAAATGTTTGGGGATCATACTGGACAAAAGCTAGTTAAGTCACAGAGCAAAGTCTTTGCTGATCCCTTTGCAAAAGTATGAGATGAAAATCATCTATGTCTCTGTTATAATTATTTTGTCAGGGTAGACATCTGTGGAAGTGCCATGCAGGTTTGAATTAACAACAAAACTATTCTCCATATAGAAATTTGAGATACAGTTCTCCAAGTGTAAACAAAGTATCTGCTAGACAACTGGCACTGTTGTAGGAGGTCAGCAGATACTTTATTTAATTCTTAACAGTTTAACAAAGCTGGTAGTGATGTGCCCCTCTTGCAGATAAGAAAACCAAGGTCCAGAGAGGTTAACATGTTAAAGGTCACTCAGCCTGGTAGAGTCTGCCCATTAAAATCAAATTAATCTGACTTCAGAGTCAGAAGTACTTGACTGCTTACCAAAGGGAGCTGCCCTTCTTTCTTGTTCCCTGGGAAACTCCTGCCCGTGGTAAATGATAATTGGGTCTTGCAGTCCCTCTGCCTTGTCCCATCCCCTCAAATAATTCATGTGCACTCATCTTGATAGCTCACTTTCTCAGCAAGCTGATCACCAGACCCCAAACAACCCACACTTTTCTAAATATTCTTAGAAGTAGTTATAGGAGGTAGTTTGGTTGATGTGATTTTCTCCAGTTGTGAGATCAGTTTGGTCCACAAGTCATGATAAGTTTGCTTGAAATTTCGTGGTGCTAGATTTTAAATTATCAGGTAGATATTGCATCTTCTAAGGGATTTCTGACAAAATTGCCATTCAGAGAACTCTGAGAAAATTGAAGTGATAAACAACTTTTAAGTATTTATGGCTTATATTCAGAACATATTGTGTCAATTATATCTCAGTAAAGGGGGGGAGAGAACATGCTATTTTTGTTACTTTTCTCCCAAATAGATTATTGAAATAACTTCCTGGAAAATTTCAGAGATCTAAATATTCTTACCTCATATTAATTTTATTATTATAAGATTGGGATTTACTGTGTGCACTGTCAAAAGCCATTAAGAGATTTTTACCACAATCATAGCCTCCCAAAATAAAATAAGAGCAAAATTGTGTGTGGCAAGATGCCAAGGGCAGAAACATGAGTATGAGATATTACTGTCATCATCTGTGACCTGGGGATGTCTAAAAGGGAATTGTTAGGTTCCTCTGGACTGTGCCTTGCCCCATTTGTCTGCTCCCAGTGATGCCAGTGATCCCAGTCAGTGTTACCATCCACAGTGACACCAGTGGCCCACAGCACTGCCAGCTAGGAGCTCTCAGAAAATAGAACCTGGAGGCCTTGAATTTTTTAATGTAAAAGTAGGATAAATAATTGATTTGCATTGGCAAAAGTTCAGAAAGTTCAGGTATTTTTCCAAATATCACGAAAAAGTCAGCCACAGAAAACAAAAAGTAAACTATCATGCAGTGAATAATACTAATATCTAACACTCACTGAAACTCTCACTGCCCAACTCCACGCTGAGCCCTTGACTTGTCTCAGCTCACTTAATGCCCATCTTTTTTCCCTTTGGGTTAAGAACTACTAATTCAGGAAGGTTTCTGATGCCCTTCCTCCTCCCAACCCTCTTTTCTCAAGAAAACCAGTTTTTCCCTGTGCCCATTCCCTACACCTGACTGACTGGTTTGAAACATTCTTCCAGAACAGGGACACCTACACCTGCTGTGTCCTTCCTCTTTAGCAAAAGTCTCCCCCTCAAAGACGTGGTGTAGATCAGGCTCCAGAACCATCTCCTGAGTGGTACCATCTCTCCCTAGTTTGTCCCTAGAGCCTGGAGTCTTTCCTCCCCTCCGGACAGCACTGGAGAATGACTCTGCAAATTGCCTCTTACACCCACACAAAGCCAGAAGCATGGGGAAGAAATAAGATGCCAATTACAGGGTTTACTGTTTAATGATAAACAAAACAGGGTTTTATAATCATGGATGGGAAGGAAAATGAAAAAACTGATTTTAAAAAAAGCTTTATAGTCTTTGGAAGGATATAAGGCAATTCTGTACAGTATGTTAGCACATAGAAGAAGGAAAAAGAGACCAAAGCAGTTTATTTATTATACACGCTAGTCTGGTGTGATCCCCAGGGTACCTTGTAACAACCAAGGCGGTGGCATTAAAATTGTCACAGAAATTATAGTGTAAAGTAACAATATCAAACCAAATCCGTAAGGTTTTCCATTTTTTTTTTATAACTTTCCCTCCAGATTATCGTGGATGATGATGATAGTAAAATATGGTCGCTGTATGATGCAGGCCCCAGAAATATCAGGTGTCCTCTGATATTTCTTCCCCCTGTCAGCGGAACTGCAGATGTATTTTTCCGGCAGATTTTGGCTTTGACTGGATGGGGTTACCGGGTTATAGCTGTAAGTATTATTGATTCAGTATTACAGTTCAACTCCACATTTTTTGGGTTTGGTTGTTTTTTTTTTTTTTTTTTTTTTGTATGTGGGTACTTCTGTTCCTGATTAACTATCATAATGGGCTTTTTTTTTTTTTTTTTAGTTGAGGTAAGATTGTTTTCCTTCTTTAAAATGTGAAATGAAGCCTTTGGAAGGAAGGCAGTGTAGTACATGGACATACAGAGATGCAGAGGGTACAAACTTCTGTGGAAACCTCAACGCCCAGCTTTTATGTACATTCTCTTAACTCTGAATGGTAGGAAGCATTGTCCTTGTTTAGAGATGAGGAAATGGAGGTCCAGCCATTTTGGTGATCGTGGCAGGCCATGACCACTAGGTGGTGGAAGGAGAACCAGTCTGAGTCTTCTGACTCCATTTCCACTCCTGGTTCATTACACCACTGCCTGCAAGGGAGCTGAATGTGCAATATTATACAGCGGAGGGGTCTGCTGACATTCAGCTGACTGAAAGCTTGCTTTAATGTAAGTCTTTGACTGTTGGGATGGGTCTTATTATAGCCCATACTCTCAGCATTTACTTAAGAAGTTTTTTGTTTCTAATTGTTATTTTATCACTGAGTTTGGTCTAAATCTAGTTTCCCATTGGTCATTCTTGAATCTCTTCTGGAAGAACAGTGTAGGTGAGGAAGGCACCGTTGTTCATGACGCGACTGTGTAACAATGGAGGCTGGCCAGGGGCTCCTGGGTGGCTTGGTCAGTTGAGTGTACAACTCTTGATTTCTGCTCAGGTTTGTGAGATCAAACCTGATCTCACAATCTGCCTCTCTGTCTCTCTCTCTCTCTCTCTCTCTCTCTCTCTCTCTCTCTCGATACTAAATAAATAAACTTTAAAAACAAAAAATAATGGAGGCTGGTCTCCCTACTTCTCAGGAAGGAGAGATTCTTGGGCTTTGGAGTTGGCACTTGTTTCCGGGAGCCGGAACAGTAACATGTAAAACGGGTCTCCCTGTGGGAATATTGCTGTTACTGTACATTTTATTTACTATCTGAAGGAGAGAAAATGTGGACCAGATCTCTTTTCTCGGAAGGTAACTTAAAGTTTTACTGGGTTTACCACCAACTGGGGCCACACGGAACAAATCCAGTTCTTCCTCCTGACAGCCCTTCTCGAGAAAACGAGTTATTGTCAACTTGCTGCCTTCCCCCCAGGTCTTTTCTTTCAGGAGAAATTCTCCACATTCTTTGATCATTCTTCATGTGGCATGTTTTGAGTCTCTGCAACATAATCCTCCCTTGTTCTGGGTTTTCATAATTCCTCTTGGTTGACGGCATTTCAGGAAAGCGGGGTGGCAAGCACACTCATCCCAGCCCTCCACAGCCTAAGACATGACAGTACCTTTCCTGGTAGCCTCTGTTGATCAGCCAGGGAGGGGAAACTGAGCGGCCACAGACGTCTCTCCCACTTCAGAGCACTGTCTAAAGTTGACTGTGTGTTTTTTGCTCCAAGCTGGAAAGTCCAAATTGCTTTGCCTTTTGGCTGGATATTTCTTCTTGCCCTCAAGCTTCTTGATGTGGGATTTCCTTATTTCATTAGCTAGATAATGAATCAAGAAAGGGCCAGGGGCATCTGGCTGGCTCAGCTGGTGTAGCGTGTAACCCTTGATCTCGGGGTTGTGGGTTTGAGCCCCATATTGGGTGCAGAGATTACTTAAAAATAAAACTTAAAAAAGAAAAGGCCAGTGATGTCTTCAAAGTTACTTTGTCCTTATGTGCCTAACCCCATGAGGTTTGTTTTATTTATGTAGTTATTAAAATGTATGTATTCATTTTTGAGAGAGTGAGAAAGGGGCAGAGAGAGAGGGAGGGAGAGAGAGAGAATCCCAAGCAGTCTCCACACTGTCAGCAAGGAGCCCAATGAGGGGCTTGAACCCATGAACCGTGAGATCATGACCTGAGCCAAAACAGACACCTAACCAACTGAGCCACCCAGGTGCCCCTACCTCACAAGATTTTAAAACTTATTACATACTTATCTAGCAGTTGAAAGGTACCAGTCCTTTTGTCATTTACATTTTTATTGAGATAATTATAGGTTCACCTGTAGTTTTCAGAAATGATACAGAGATATCCCTTTTATACTTTGCCCAGTTTCTCTCAATAGTAACATTTTACAAAACTGTAGTAGGATATTGTAACCAGGGTATGATATTAATACAATCCACCAATCTTAGATTTCCAGTTTTACTTGTACTCTGTGTGTGTGTGTGTGTGTGTGTGTGTGTGTGTCAAGTTGTGTACAGTTTTACCCCTATCTTGGGCATAGATATTTTTAAATTAAAGGCTTCATAAAAAATATTTTTACAATATAGGTTTTTTTTCCTTTTTGTTTTGTTTTTAATGTTTGTTTATTTTTGAGAGAGAGAGAGAGAGCACAATTGGGGGTTGGGTAGAGAGAGAGGGAGACAGAGAATCCGAAGCAGGCTCCAGGCTCCAAACTGTCAGCATAAAGCCTGACACGGGGTTCGATCCCACAAACTGAGATAGCATGACCTGAGCCAAAGTCAGACACTTAACTAATTGAGCCACCCAGATGCCCTATAATAGCTTTCTTTTCTATCATCCGACTCCAGTTCTCAGATTATCTGCTAGGGAGCAGCTGTTCTTCATCCTGTCAGAATAGTGGAATCTCATCCACAAATGAAATTTTTAATAGTAAAAGTAACATAATTACAGCAAATCTAAAGTTATCCTATTATATACATGATAGTATCAATTCCAGCAACTTGTTAATGACAAAAGGAATCTAAGTTCTTAAAACAACTAGCCTGTCAGACAGGTTTTGCTTATTATTAAAGAGAGTAGAATTCTTTGGTGACAAGCTGGAGTCCTCTAGAAAGGAGGTAGTGACTTGTATTTCTTTTCCTCTTCCTCAGCTTTTATAGGCTACTTAAGGTCAAGCACCATACTTTTTTGGCCACAAATAAAGGTACAAGAAATCAGATATAATGCCTGAGTCAATTAAGAAAAGAGGAACAATTTTAGTGAATACGCACTTCAAGCAATGCTGCCAAAAAGAGAGGGAATTCTCCTTAGGATTTTATTTCGAGTTCTCCTGAGCCATACTTTTAGAATTAAATTGGATTAAAGGGAAAACAGTATTTTTTTACTTGAAAGGGTTCTGCTCCTATTCACCCTTGAACCTCAGAGTTTCTTAGCTATTTGGAAAGTAAACAGACATGAATTGAAATTATTATTCACATAATATCTCTTGTGTGCTATTCTTTTTTTAAATTGGTCTGTTAGGGGGCACCTGGGAGGCTCAGTCGGTTGAACAGCAGACTTCAGTTTAGGTCTTGATCTTGCGGTTCGTGGGTTCAAGCCTCACATTGGGCTTGCTGCTTTCAGTGCGGAGCCTGCTTCAGATCCTCTGTCCCCCACTCTCTCTGCCCTTGCCCTACTTACCCTCTCTCTCTCAAAAAATAAATAAAACATTGAAAAAATAATAATAAAATAAATTGGTCTAGGGGCATCTGGGTGGCTTAGTTGGTTAAGCGTTTGACTTCAGCTCAGGTCATGATCTCATGGTTCATGGGTGTGAGCCCTGCATTGGGCTCTGTGCTGTCACATCAGAGCCTGGAGCCTGCCTGAGATTGTGTGTCTCCCTCTCTCTCTGCCCATCCCCTGCTCATGCTGTGTGTGTGTGTGTGTGTGTGTGTGTGTGAAAAATAAAAGGAGCAGAGCTTGAGCAAATGAGAAATGCTACTATGGGAGTCCTAAATTTTGCATATATATATATTTTTTAATTTTTTAAATATTTATTTATTTTTGAGAGACAGAGTGCAAGTGTGGGAGGGGCAGAGAGGGAGACACAGAGTCCGAAGCAGGCTCCAGGCTCTGAGCTGTCAGCACAATGCCCGACATGGGGCTCAAATTCAACAGCTCTGAGATCTTGACCTGAGCCAAAGTCAGACGCTTGAATTGACTGAGCCACTCAGGCTCCCCTATATTTATTATTAATTAATAATGTTATTATTTCAGTTGCAGTATCCAGTTTATTGGGACCATCTTGAATTCTGTGATGGATTTAGAAAACTTTTAGATCATTTACAACTGGATAAAGTGAGTACCCTAAAACTAAATATTTACATGTGATTTTAATGCAGCATTTACATTGTAAAGCCTGGTATTGTCTTTGTTTTTAAATTTTTTTTTTTTTTCAACGTTTTTTTTTTTTTTAATTTATTTTTGGGACAGAGAGAGACAGAGCATGAACGGGGGAGGGGCAGAGAGAGAGGGAGACACAGAATCGGAAACAGGCTCCAGGCTCCGAGCCATCGGCCCAGAGCCTGACGCGGGGCTCGAACTCACAGACCGCGAGATCGTGACCTGGCTGAAGTCGGACGCTTAACCGACTGCGCCACCCAGGCGCCCCTGTCTTTGTTTTTAAATGATACTTCTTTTGAGATATAATTCACATACCATACAATTTACCCTTTTCAAGTGTGTGAGTATGGTTTTTAATATATTCATAGATAGGTGCGATATATATTTATATGTAAACATAAATATATTTTATATATAAATAAATATAATATATTCACAAATAGGGTCAATTTTAGGTCATTTTTTTCACCCCAAAAAGAAACCGCATATTCATTATTAGTGACTCCTCACCTTTCTTCTCCTACCCCTGGCAACTTAATCTCCTTTCTGCCTGTGTAGATGTACCCATTCTAGGTATTTTATATAAATGGAATCACGCAGTATTCATCTTTTTTTTTTAATTTTCTTAGTGTTCATCTTTTCTAACTGACTTCTTTCATTTAGCATAATGTTTGCAAGGCCCATCTATGTTGTAGCATGTATCAGTACTCCACCTTTTTATTGTCAAATAATATCCCACTATATAGGTGTACCCCATTTTATTTATCCATTTGTCAGTTCATGCACGTTTGGATTGTTGCCATTGTTTGGCTATTAGAAGTAACACTGCTGTAGGGTGCCTGGGTGGCTCAGTTGGTTAAGCATCTGACTTCGACTCAGGTCATGATCTCACAGCTTGCGAGTTTGAGCCCTGAATCAGGATCTGTGCTGACAGCTCAGAGCCTGGAGCCTGCTTCAGATTCTGTGTCTCCCTGTCTCTTTGCCCCTCCGCTGCTCTCTCTCTCTCTCTCAAAAATAAAAAATAAAACATTTTTAAAAATTAAAAAAAAAAAAAGAAATAACACTGCTGTGAACATTCATGGACACACGAACATGGACATGTGTTTTCAGTTCTTTTGAGTTTGTACCTAGGAGTAGAATTACCAAATCATAGTTTTCTTAAATATAAATTACTGAGTGGTTTCATTTTCTAGTGTAATCTGTAGATAATATTTTCTTACTTGTATTTGCATGCACAGATTGTTTTCTTGACGGGATGTATAAATTGTACTTAAGTGCAGTGTTTCCTAAATGTTGAACTGCTATCGATATTTTCATCTAAGGACTATGATGACATTATGTATTCTGTGATTGGTGGGAAGTAAAACTACTTTTTTTTTTTTTTTTTTGGTATTTATGTTCAGGATTGATTGTTGTTGTAGTATTCTTCTTGTGTTTGTTTGCAATTAGGTTCACCTGTTTGGGGCTTCTTTGGGAGGCTTTTTGGCCCAGAAATTTGCTGAATACACACACACATCTCCCAGAGTCCATTCCCTCATCCTCTGCAATTCTTTCAGTGACACCTCCATCTTCAACCAAACTTGGACTGCAAACAGGTAAGAACATGAACATTTGGCCAAAATTCTTAGGATTTTCATTCAGTGGAATTCTGAAAATGTTGGCTTGGCGGGGGGCGGGGGGTTGTTGCACTAAGCAGTGGGGGTGTGGGGGTGGAAAGGGCTTGTATCTACCTCTGTCTTCTGAAACTGCCTTGGCTTTTAAAACTAGAAACAATCACCTTTGCCAAAGAAAAGAATGGAATGAACTCTGAATTTAGCTATTTCTATTACTCTGAATTATGGGTTAGCTTTGTTTAATATACATTCATGTGATCCTAACAGGTCCTCTTCAGTTGCATATGTAACTAATATGGTGTTCTGCTTGTTCCGCCTACTGTGTTGTTAAACAGTTCTGTATATTGACTGACACAGTGTTTTTAGGCATTTTGGCTTCCCCCAATTTTTCATCATGTTCTGCAAATCATTGTACACGTTGCTTTTTTCCTTCCCTTTCTGGGTTATTTCCTTGAAATGTGTTTCCAAAAACAGAGAGAATACATTTCGTCTGCCAGCACGTCTTGCACATCATGACACTTTAGCATTAGTCTGCTTTCGGAAAGATGGAAATGGTGGCCTGCTTCGTGGGGCCACCCATGGGGCGCTTGTTTCCTCTGAGTCATCCTTTCATTGAAGATTCCACTTTAGGAGCGCCTGGGTGCCTCAGTCAGTTGAGTGTCCGACTCTTGATTTTGACTCAGGTCATAATCTCACAGTTTGTGGGATTGAGCCCCGTGTCAGGCTCTGCTGTGACAGTGTGGAGCCTGCTTGGGATTCTCTTTCTCTTCCTATCCCCCTCCCCCTCCCCCCACTGGAAAAAGAAAAGTTATTGAAGATAACATTTTGTTTATTTATTTTTAATTTTTTTCAATGTTTATTCATTTTTTTAAGAGACAGAGACCTAGCATGAGCGGGGGAGGGACAGAGAGAGAGAGAGAGAGAGAGAGAGAGGGAGGGAGACAGATACAGAATCCAAAGTAGGCTCCAGGCTCTGAGCTATCGGTAGAGAGCCTGACATGGAGCTCGAACCCACAGACCTCAAGATCATGACCTGAGCTAAAGTCGAATGCTTAACTGACTGAGCCACCCAGGCACCCTGAAGATAACATTTTAAGTAATTTGATAAGTATCTAATAGTACCTTAAAGCTAATGTAATGTGATTTTTTTTCATTGCTAGCAAGGTTAGACTCTACCCTAAAAGACAAAGACATCATACCTGTATGATCAGGTTGATTTTTCACAGAATTCTCTAGGTAAACATTGTGTTTGTTATTTTCACATTTCTTTAAAATTGTAGGTAGAGCATGCAACTCTTGATCTCTGGATCATGAGTTTGAGCACCACGTTGGGCGTATAGCTTACTCAAAAACAAGTTGTACTCTGTTCTCTTTAAAAATGTTTTCTGGTGTTATCTCAGTAGTTTACTCAGCATTTGTGCAACAATTTCTTACATACATTAGCTACAAATAGTTCATGTCCGGACAATGCACTAAAGCTCATTGATTATTTTTGATGATTTTTAATGTTGTTTTAACTGTCACAAGCCAAGACTGCCCCTACTTTGTTTGTGCCCCTGCATATGAGCTACATTTTATCAAATATCTGAGTGCTTACTTTGTGCCACACATTGAGGCTACAGGGGCAAGCAAAGCCAACAGGGTGTACCCCTCACAGAGGGTACCTAGGCAACATCACCTTGAGAAAATAAGGAAACCCATGGGCGGGATGGAGAAAGGTAACTGAAAGAGGGCCCACTGGCCTTGTGAGGGAAGCTCAACCTCCAACAAGCCAGTCCATTGAGAACACGCATCAGAAGGTGATCTGCACTTTTTATCATTTTCACCATAGGTTTAGAGAAAGTAGTGTTTACCGTATATAATGGCTCTCAATTCTTGTAATTAATGGAATAAATATCAACTAAAAATCACTTACAGAAATCCATAGATTGAATTGCCTTGAATTAGCCTAATTGAATCTACTAGGAGAAAACTTTGGCAGTATAACAGCTCCTTCATTTTGCTATTTTGAAATATCAATCAATCAAGGTGATATAAACCTGAAGGTTGGGATCTTAATTTTTCAGTTTTCTAAAGGAAATAGTTTAGCCATTGGAAATAAGGCCAAATAGTAAAAAAAGAAAAAAAATAGTAATAATAATAATAATAATAATAATAAAAAATAAAAAATTCTCAGTATTATCAAAATGTCTACCTTGGCAAAGAAACTTGAAATACCACTTATAATTATTCTAAATTCTCAAATAAAACTTTAATCATATTAAACCGTAACTCTTTGGGAGCTCGGGAAAATGTATATAAAAACAAGATGCTTTAAAGCTAGCTCTTTGGAAGAAGAGATAGGTCTTTTTATCTCTAGATCCCAAGAACATAGCTAATACAAAGCTTCAATATTGAATGAATATTTGCTACTTTTGTGTAACCTTGCAAATTTAAATTATCAGGTCCTTGTTTTACAGCTTTTGGCTGATGCCATCATTTATGCTCAAAAAAATAGTTCTTGGAAACTTTTCATCTGGCCCAGTGGACCCTTTGATGGCTGATGCTATTGATTTCATGGTGGACAGGGTAAGGATCATGGCGTTGGGGTGGGGACACCTTATACTAGAAATTTTTGTGTCTCCTTGCTTCCTGATGATATATCTGTCTCATTGAGTATGTATTAGAGATGTTTGCTAAACAGCCTTCCATATTAACTTTAACACAGCCACACAGATTATTACTGTTGGTAAGTAATTCAACAGAATCACTTGGGGGAAGCTTTTAAAAATACAGATTCCAGGGGCACCTGACTGGCTCAGTCAGTATAGCATGGGACTCTTGATCTGGGGATCATGAGTTCGAGCCCCATGTTGGGCATGGAGCCTACATTTAAAAAAAAAAAAAAACAGATTCCAAGGCCTCTCCAGCCCATTGAACTGGAATCCCTGGGTGTGGGATCTGGGAACCTGTATTTTTACTCTGTTCCCCCTCTTTCTCCTTGAGGTGAATCTGAAATAGCAGGTCTACAGACTTGGATTTAGGGACTACGGGGCTAGATGGTTTTTCTGAGGTCTCTTCCAGCTCCAAAATCTCTTAAAAATGTTTGTCACTTGTGAGTTATAGGAAGTGGCTTGCTGCCCACAGGTACCTGGTTGAAGAAGCAATTCATGTTGAGGGCTATGGATGCCAGGTTCCCACAGTAGAAAAATGCCACCACCTGGGAGGCCCATGGTCTCACAGATACATTATATTTCCTCCTTGGTGATCTTTCTGGACCCACCACACGTGATACCACCTTTATAAGCACAAATATTACACTTAATGGAAATGTGGGAAACAAAATTAATTCAAAACCTTTGCCTGTGTTTCTTCCTACAGCTGGAAAGTTTGGGTCAGAGTGAACTGGCTTCAAGACTGACCCTGAATTGTCAAAATTCTTATGTGGAACCTCATAAAATTCGGGACATCCCTGTAACCATTATGGATGTAAGCTTCCTTTTAAGTCAAATAGATGGCTTTACCCTTTTAACTGTATATATCAAAATCCTCATAATTATTTTATAATTTTTCAATGTACCTCTTCCAATGCTGCCTTGGATTTTTTTACACCCTCCCCCCACCCACTTTTTCAGTTCTAAAACAATCAACGTATTGCTTACCCTATTTTTTTCCTGATAGGAATAACACCATTGAAGTAGGAATAAACATAAACAAACATGGTAGTCCTTACCCATTCTGATATATTTTTGCTACAGTCATCAACAGATATTGCACTTTAGCTATTACACATCTATGTAGCAAAGAAAAGTTGCCTCATGGGGGCAGAAAATCAAGAATTCCATAAAATCTAATTAGCACAAAAGCTTGCTACTTATATGCTCGAGTTGTGGTAAAATATATGTTACAAAATTTACCATTTTAACCATTTTTAAGTGTACATTAAGTAAACTTAAGTGGCATTAAGTACATTTACAGTGTTGTGCAACCGTCACCATCATCCATTTCCAGAACTTTTCATCATCCCAAACTGAAGCTCTGTACCCATTAAACACTAGCTCACCATTCCCCCCTCCTTCCAGACCCTGGTACCCAACATTATACTTTCTGTCTCTATGTATTTGACTATTCCATGTACCTCACGTAAGGTACATAGACTATAAGGAATCACATAATATTTGTACTTCTGTGTCTGGCTGAATTCACTTAGCAGAATGTTTTCAAAGTCTATTCATGTCGTGGCGTGTATTAAACGCTGAATAATACTCTCTTGTATGCAAGTACCACATTTAGTTTATCCAGCATCTGTTGATGGACATTTGGGTTATTCCACCTCTGGGCTATTGTGAATAATGCTGCTGTGAGCATTGGTGTACAAATATCTGTTTGAGTACCTACTTTCACATCTTGTGGGTATATACGCAGAAGTGGAATTGCTGAGCCATATGTAATTCTGTTTAGCTTTTTGAGAAACCGTGATACCAACCTCCACAGTGGTTGTACCATTTTACATTCCCACCAGCAATGCACAAGGGTTCGAATTGTTCCACATCCTCCCCAACACTTGTTATTTTCTGTTTTTTGATAACGGTGATTCTAATGGGTGTGAAGTGGTATTTCATTGTGGTTTGGCTTATTTTTTTTTAAATCATGTAACTATTTTGCCTCAAAAACGGGTTTATTCCTAGATTCAAATAATGTTTTTTACGAATTGATTTTTGTCCAGAAATTTACAAGCATGTAAATAATAACTTCTCATTCTTCACTGTAATCTCTACATTCCGACATTGACCATGACACAGAACAAGCTTTTCAGTACTGTTGGTAAAATATTTTGTCCTCACAGTGCGTTTGCTCTGTTTGCCCATCTTTCAAAGCTGAGCTCATGTACCCAAAGCTTGAGTCACTGGAAACTGTGTTTAAGCTTTGGCAAGTTGGAGGTGCTGTGTGTGTGTGTGCGTGTGTGTGGGTGTGTGTGTGCGCGTGCGCGATTAAAAAAACTACTTTTTGAAAAAAAATTACTTTCTGAAAACTTGCTTGAATGTGTGTGTAAACATAAGTTTATGTGGGCAGTAAATGGTGTCTAGAATCATACACTCCAAACTGTTAACAGTAGTTCCCCCAGGAAAGGATCTGGACTTTTTCTTATACTCTTAAAAATTTTTTTTGTTTTTGTTTTTTTTTTCACTAAGCATATAGTATTTATGTAACTTTTTAAGTAGTAATAAAATTTACACGTTCTTTTGAGATTTTAGTGATCTTTTTGAAATTAACTGGCATTTTCAATAATGATTGTTCACTATTAATATTCTTTTAATTCAGTTAACTCTGTTTGAGGGGAAAAAATTCATGATAGACTTTTCTCCCAAAGAATGCAACAACAAATTCTGTAGCTTATGTTAGAAATCACCAGGGATCAGTAGGAGGAGGTGGCCCAGGCTGGGCAAGGTTCAGCAGCATCTCTTCACAAGAAAGAAATGCTTTGGGAAGCATTTTCCGTGATGTGGAAAGAACATATTAAAATACCAGTAGGTTTCAGCCTTTGTTTTTTTTTTTTTTTTTAAAGGTATTTGACCAGAGTGCACTTTCAACCGAAGCTAAAGAAGAAATGTACAAACTGTATCCTAATGCCCGGAGGGCTCACCTTAAAACAGGAGGCAATTTCCCATACCTGTGCAGAAGTGCAGAGGTGAATCTTTATGTACAGGTAAGTCCCAGCTTGGAAGCCAGGGCACTTTGAACCCACAGTGTATAGTTTGAAACACAAAGCTTGTTTTTTTTTAATGGTGGAATAGGAGAACTACAGAATTCTCTGTAAGAATGAGGCACTTGCTTGATAAAAGTGGTTTACATTAATAATTTAAAGCAGAATTCAAGCAGGTGTGTTAGAGACAGTCAGGTGACTCTCTGCCTACCATCTCTTTTCTAAGAACAGCAGGCCTATATCCACATACCTAGAAGTAGCCATTTGGTATGATGTGACCTTGCCTCCTGGATACAATGAATTCAATCAGAACAGGATACCAGATTCATGAAGCAACTTCCTGATCCATTTTTAGTGCATTAAAATAATACACGCAAAAACTGACAAAAACTGCCACTTTGTCCTCTACCTTAAATGGATATTAAAATAGCAGTGAGGGGGTGTGTGGGTGGCTCAGTCGGCTAAACGTCCAACTTGGGCTCAGGTCATGGGTTCAAACCCTGCATAGGGCTCTGTGCCAACAGCTCAGAGCCTGGAGCCTGCTTCAGATTCTGTGTCTCCCTCTCTCTCTCTGCCCCTCCCCCACTTGTGTTCCCTCTCTCTTTCTCAAAAATAAATAAACATTAAAAAAAAATTTTTTTTTAAGTTTAAATAGCAATGAGAAATTACTGCTTTGGCAGTTTGGCAAGAAGTATCAAGAACTTCAAAAAACAGTCATGTCCTTTGGTCCTGTCATCCACTGTGGCAGTGGATCCTAAGTAGAGGACCCTAAATTCAGAAAAACTTGATGCCTGGAGCCCTTCCTGATGATCTTACTCTGAACAGCAGAGGATGGGAAAGACCTGAGTCACAGCAGCAGGACAGGAGGGTAAACAACAACTTATGGAGCAGTGTGCCACCATTTAAGATGTTGATGAAATTTATAGGAACTTGGGAGAGACTTATTACATATTAAATAAGGAACAAAGATCCCAAATTGTGGGTGTTATTTTTTAATGCTTATTTATTTTGAGAGAGGGGATCGGGAGGAGCAGAGAGAGCGGAACAGAGAATCCCAAATAGGCTCTGCTCTGTCAGCACAGAACCTGACGCAGAGCTTGAACTCAAAAACTGCAAGATCATGACCCAGGCCCAAAATCAAGAATCAGATGCCTAACTGACTGAGCCACCCAGGCGTCCCTCAAATTGTGGTTTTTAAAAATACTTGTTTGACTTCTCTGTGTTTTCCAATTTGTCTCTTATTAGTACATATTACTGTGTAATTTTAGAAGTATAAAATATGCCATAGTGACATTTAAAAGAACAATTCTGTGTTTCTACAGATACATTTGCTGCAATTCCATGGAACCAAATACGCGGCCATTGATCCGTCGATGGTCAGTGCTGAGGAACTTGAGGTGCAGAAAGGCAGCCTCAGCATCAGTCAGGAGGAGCAATAGTTGTGGTGTTCGTTGTTAATGATGCGTGATCCAGAGAGTTCTTGTACAATCATGGCGTCAGTGCCCACCCGGCGGCCTCTCCATTCGGCTGTCAGGTTCACCGGTTATCACTGTGTTTGGAAGTAGGACTGATTGTCGTCTTTGTGACAGGCGGCAGCTCTTCTAAGCCAGTGTAACTGTTCCCTCTTCGGTTTTTTTAGCTTTTGAATTTGAGGAAGTACTTTTGAAGACTCCCATTTTAAGAATTGTGAAAATTTTGCTACCAAAAGTCATCACCACTGTGTTCTTAAGCGAATATTAATTTCTGAAGTTTGGGATTTTGTGAGGGTTTGTTTCCTTTCTTTTCTTTCCTCCTTTCTTTTTATGTTATTTGCTGTAAATGCTGCACATCCAGATTGTGTATCAGAAGGACATCAGTTATTTTTATGAATTCTTGGTTATTGCCGGTATCAAGTGCCAAGCTGTCACCCTACTGTGTGCTCCCTGCAACATCAACTACTTCTACTTTCCAGTTATACAGAATCATTTTCAGTTTTATCTGTTGTCTTTCTAGCCATTACAGTCATTTGGAATAAAAACTCACTTTCAGCGAATGGCTTTGGTGATTATTGTAGCTGCCCAACTGGGCTACATAGACATAGGACTTTCTGACAAGAAACCGTGGTGGTGTTGGCCAATTTGGTATGACATTACATAAGTTACTTAATCTCTCTAAGTTGCAGTTTGCTCATTGTAAAGTAACAGTAGGTCTCATTTATTGAGCTGTTACTATGTACCAGTTACTTTTCATACCTTCTTTCTTCCCCCTCAATGGGAATGTGTCTTAAATCTCTTTTAATTTTTTTTTTTTTTTACATTTTTTTTAAGTAGGTTCCACGCCCAACTTGGAGCTTGAACTCATGACCCTGAGATTGAGAGTTGCATGCTGCACCTACTGAACCAGCCAACTGCCCCAAATCTCTTTCAAACTATATATTCCTTTTTTTTTTTTTTCTTGCCATTAATTTGTTGAAGAAATAGGCTCATTTGCTCTATGGAATTCCCCACGATCTAGATTTGGCTGATTGCAGTCTCATGGTGTCCTTTAACTTGTTTCTGTGTCCCTGGTATTTCCCATAAGCTGGTACATACATCTAGAGGGTCAGTCAGGCTCAAATTCAGTCTTTTTGGCAGGAATGCTTCATAGGGCTGCGTGCTTCCCATTATGTCACTCAGGAGGCACATAACATCTGGTGGTTTCTAAGTGGTTAACATGATGGTTTAGCTGCCCCTGCTTATCACGGCACAGATGTGTTGTTTCATTGGAGGATGCAAAACAGTGACGATAACTCTAATTTTTATCATCCCATTTATTAACTAGAGTTCTCTGATTTAAAAACAAAAATCTTCCCCTCATAAATTATTTGGTTTCTCTGAAGTACAAGTGAGACAGAAAAATCATCATGAATGCTTCTTTCCCTTTAAGTTTTAAGTATATTGAGTTAGCCACCCTATTTCTGACTTAATCCCCACCACAGCCCTGATTAAACTGATTTTTACAGGTGAGGTCATGGAGACTGGGAGGAGCCAAGAGACTTGCTCATCATCACACAGGAAAGGGCAGAGCTGGGATGTTAACTTGGATCTGACCACCACAAAACCAAGGATCTTTCCACGTAGGCCAGTGTCTGCTCTGACTGTCTTGTGACTCGAGAACAGTCGTGAGTTATGGGAAGCACTTGGGAAGCCATGAAGGTAGGAGCTTAGTGTTTTTAACTATTACCATCTGAGACTACTTCCCAACCAACAGGAACTCCTGTGGGCAGAGCCAGGCCACACATGGCCAGTAGCCCCTTCCTCTCCTGATACAGCAATGAACTGTGAGACTGCCCTCTGCTTTCTTTTCACATTCTCCCCGTGGGAGCCATTTTCCCCTAACAGCTTTAACTACTCCCTGGTTCTATGCCCTGAGGATTGCCATTTCCAGCCCCAACGGATTCTGAGCTGGCCTTGAATGCCTGTACATCAGGCCAGACTTCTACAGGCACACCAGACTCCACCTGGCAAAAGCCACACCCATGACCCCAGTGCCCAAATCTAACCCTTCTCTCCTTAACCCACCGCCCCAACTCCCAGCATCACTGTTCCCCAGATGCCCCAGCTAGAAACAGCCATCTTGGATCCCACCCCATCCCCAAGTCTCAAGGTGAAGCAGATACCAAGATGAAACTTTGGGAGCAAGATGGTTATTTAGGGTCAAAGAGAAGAGGTTGTGAAGGGAAGTGGATTGGGCAGGGGAGAAGCTGAGCTGTGACACAGGCGTCCCCAAGCACCGGCTGACCACATAGAGGGCTCTTGAGCTAAGAGTGCCCATTGGAATAGTCTCCCGAGGGGCTGAAATAGCCAGGCCCTCCTGCCTCTCCAGCTCCTCTCTCCTCTTCTTTCCATGCTTCCTGTGTTCCAACCACACCATCCCCCAAATAGATACATCACACCTCCTCGCCATCACGCAGACTGGTTTTTTTACTTGGAATGTGCTTCCCCCCACTTCTGCCTTCTCTGTGAGCTTCTCAGACCTTCCTTTCCTTTCCCTTCCCCTTCTCCTTCCTCTTTCCCTTTCTCTTCCCCTTTCCCTTCCCCAAGGAAGAACAAATCCCACAGTTTTCTGTATACACCCAACACATGATAGTACATTATTGTTGTCCCAGCCCCCCCTCACCCCATCACAAGGTCTCAGAGGGCAGGAACCGTGGCTACTCAGCTCTGCAGCCCAGCTCCCAGCAGACTGCCCGGCATGGAACACACTCAGTAAATATTGACTGATGGTAGTGAGTTGAGTGGTGTGGTTACAGAGAACCAATCCACAACAGCTTGTCTGACTTGAAATTTTGCCATACTTCTCCCAAACAAAAAAACCATATTGAATGTGAAAGATGTATTTCAACATTTCAATTTTATTTTCTTTAAGAACTTGCTTTTTTGTCTCAAAACACAAAATCCATTTCACAAAATTCATCCAGATAAATAGTCTAAATCCCATGTGGTACAAAATACATTTCCTAAATGGAATATATAGAAGAGAAGGTTTTTCCCCCTCAACACAGCACTTGAAGAGAAGGGCATAGAGGCCACATGCTGCACTGGGGTTCCAAATCATGCTGTGACTGTGCAGCCTCAGTCCTATAGGTGATTGTGTGTAAAATAGGTTGGTTTCAAAGCCTCTTTTTCTTTCTTTTCATAAGCCTCAGGTATTTTTTAAAAATTGTTAATAGGCTTTATTTTTAAAAACAGTTAAAAATAAAACCTGAGCAGGGATGCCTGGGTGGCTCAGTCACTTAAGTCCAACTTCAGCTCAGGTCATGATCTCATGGTTTGTGGGTTTGAGCCTCGCATTGGGCCCTGTGCTGACAGCTCAGACCTTAAAGCCTGCTTTGGATTCTGTGTCTTCTCTCTCTGCCCCTCCCCCACTCATGCTCTGTCTCTCAAAAATGTTAAAAGTAAGAATAAAAAATAAAAATCTGAGCAGATAGCACAGAGTTCCCATACACCCCTCTGCCCAGCAATTTCTGCCATATTAACTTGCATTGGTCTTGGTATCTAATGTTTGCAGGTTTATCTGTAGGATAAATTCCTCCACGTGGGATTGCTGGGTCAAAGGGCAAATGCATTTGTAATTTTGGTAGATATAATGCCGCCTGCCTTTCAGAGGATTGTTCCACTGTGACCTCCCACTGGCCATGTGTGACGGTTGAAGCCCCTTTCAGCTCTTAACAGTTTTTATTCTGTCTCTCCCTCCTGAGACTCAGACCAGTGGATAACTCTGTGGGGAGTTTTTCTAAGACAGGGGTCCCTGGGGCACCTGGGTGGCTCAGTTGATTAAGCATCCAGCTCTTGATCTGGGCTCAGGTCTTGAACTTAGGAGTTCAAGCCCCATATCAGGCTCTGCGCTGAGGGTGTGGAGACTGCTTGGAATTCTGTCTCTCCCTCTCTCTCTGCCCCTCCCACCCTGTGCACACGCACTCTCTCTGTCTCTTAAAATAAATAAACTTAAAAAAAAAAAAAAAAAGAATAACAACTAAATGCAAGGTGTGATTCTGGACTGGATCCTGGTCCAGAAAAAGGACATGAATGGTTCAACTAACAAAATTGGAATAAGGTCTGAAGATGAGTTAATAGTATGGTATCAGTGTTAATTTCCTGGTTTTGAAAATTATACTGTGATTACATAAGATGGTAATATTTGGGGAAGCTGTATTGTGAAGCATATTCAGAAATTCTTCATACTGTTTCTGCAATGTTTTTGTAAGTCTGAAACGATTTCAAAATAAAATTTTAAAGTTAAAAATAATTCTAGGGGTGCCTGGGTGGCTTAGTCGGTTAAGCATCCAACTCTTGATTTCAGCTCAGATCATGATCTTAGTCGTAGGATTGAGCCCCACGTGGGGCTGTGCACCGAGCATGGAACCTGCTTGGGATTCTCTCTCTCTCTCTCTCTCTCTCGCTCTCGCTCTCGCTCTCGCTCTCTCTCTCTCTCTCCCATGCATGCACTCTCTCTCTCTCTCTCTTTCTGTCTCTCTCAAAAAAAAATAATAAAAATAAATTTTTAAAATTAAATTTCTAAACAAAATGGGAAAAAAAGAATGTGTGTACCTCTTAGAACTGTCAAAGCATATAAATAAGCTTGTGAACAGAAACACTGTTTTTGTAAGCACAGCATTCATTAAAAGCCAGTGAATGAGTTAAAGGAGGTCCGTTTTGTAAGTGACAGTTGGAGTCCTTTTGCCAGGTTGGGGAGACAGGAATGCTGGGTTTGGCACCTGACCTCAACAGCCGATTAGCTGCTTATCCATTCTGAGCCTCAGTGTCCTCTCTGAAAAGATGGCCCTTGCATCTCAGGGGACTGCTGTGATGCTCCAAGAGCCGCAAAGGACTGCACCTGTGGGAAGGGATTACCTGCAAAACCTGAATTGGCCCCTGGACTAACCCCTGTGAAAGAGATTACAAACAGTGCCTGCTGGTCCTGCAGGGCTGGGTGTTTCAGTACAAGCAGCTGGAGGTCTGTTAACAGTGATTTTTTAAAAGCCCTTAAATGATGGTCCTCTTCTGTTCAGGGGCCCCCATTCTAAGTCTCCATGCCCCTGAAGGTCTGGCCTCTCCAGTTACATGGCTGTACACCTCCTGGGGGTACCCGGGTCAGCATTTGCTTTCTTCCTGATGCTTTCTGCAAGACAGAAGAATCCTCTTGCTTCATGTTGCCTAAGCTCTGCCTCACAGAGCTGGTTTTAAAAATGTTTTAATTGCCTGCCAGAGTTTGTGTTAAAAAAAAGATAGAGCAATAATATTTAAGAACGCTTTGAAAAAGAAAAAGTCATCCCTAATTCCTCCACTCTGAAGTGACTGTTTCCCACTTTGCCTGCAGCAGCTGTGAGATACTACAAAGGGGGGCTTTCCTTTTTCCTCTCAATAACATGCTACCCATGTTTTTACTGTTGGCGCGTGACTAACCTAGCCTTCGTTATTATTGGTGACCGCCTAACACCCTGTCCTGTGGTAGCCCCATAATGCACCATGCCAGGGACGTGTATTACAGTATTTAAGGTTCTTTCATCATGAGCTGATTTTGTTTTTAATGAGGGATTAGTATTGAACCTTTTATCTCGCTTGCCTGATGATTCCACAGGGTGCCCTGAATCTCAAACCAGGCTTTTGGAATTGACAGACTCAAAAGGTCGTGATGGCCTCAGATATTTTATTTATTTGACCAGCTCTGACTGGTTCAACTCATATTAAGCTACTTCTGGCCTATATATATTACTACTTGTGAAAAAAGAAGTCTATAGGCTGTTCCAGCCTTATTTTAAACTAGAAACAAAAACAAAAATCAAAGTACAGAGGGCCAGAGATGATAACACCAGTGGCTTTGGGGCTGTGAAAGTTGCAGGCATCATCTGAGCCCAAACCCTCATGGCACAGATGGGGAAATGGGGGCCAGGAGGTACTGTGGTTTGCTCAGGGCTCTGCCTGAGTTCCAGTAGACAAGGCTAGGACCAGCAATCTGGAAGGTGCTGCCCCACAGCATTATGGCCTGGGCAGAACTTTGGGGGCCCTGTCACACTCCAAGGTGGGCCATGCAGCTCTGACTCTGGGGCCCAGTATTGCCCTGAGCAGAGGACACTTACCAGCCAGGTCCCTCCTGCCAATGGCCATGAGGCCCTCGAACAGTGCTTTGTTGGGGTTCTCACCGGCTATGGCCACACCATGCAGCCAGATAAGCAGCATCCGGTGGCCATGCTCCTGGTAGCTCTTGATGCCTGAGGACCATGAGGAGAGAAAGAGAAGGAGCCAAGTCTGAGCAGATGTCTGTAGTACACATGTCCAGGTGGGAAAGAGCCAAGAGGCCCTTTTCCAAGCTCCGGTGGAGCTCAGCCCAGAGATGGGGAGAGGAGGGAAGAGACAGCCTCAGATGGGGTGAGGGTGGAGGTTTTGTATCCTAGAACGTCCCCAATCCCAGGCTTTCTTCTGAGCATCCACCATGCATCCTGTTGGTGTTGCTCTGAAGAGAGAAAGATTTGGCACTTATTGTTGTGATTCCATGATGCACATGACTATTCCCTTCATCTCTGGCTGCTCATCTGTGCCTTGCACGCTAGCGGCCCCATTTTACAGATGAGAAAACCAGCATAGTGCAAGACACAGGTGGCCATGTTCTCTCCCCTGCACCAGTGATTCTTAGCTGTAACTGCTCATTGGAAACCCTTGGGAAGTCTTAGAAAACAGTGACACCTAGG
Source organism: Panthera uncia (assembly GCF_023721935.1). NCBI lineage: Eukaryota > Metazoa > Chordata > Mammalia > Carnivora > Felidae > Panthera > Panthera uncia. The sequence continues at coordinate 104,349,124 of NW_026057582.1, read as the reverse complement.
TTCCATTACCCTCCCCAGAGATTCCAACCTACTTGGGTCTGGGTGCAGCCTGGGCGCTAAGCAGTGTTACATCTTCCCAGGTAATTCCAATGTACAGCCATGTTTGAAAATAATTGCCCACACTCTTCAGTGCCGGAGGAGGGCGTTAACTTGTTACTAAACTCTGTGACAAGGTCTGCTCTCCCAGTCGGGGACACACATGTTTGGGCACAGCCATCAGGGCCAAATCAGTCCATTCACTGGCACATTCAGCAGGCACTTCCTCATGGTGCTGCCCTTGGTGTAGCTGTTTCATTTGACCCATTTATTCACTATTCCTCGCCCCAGCCCCATAATTTACCAGTACTCCTTTATCATCTGTGAAAGTTCTTATCCATCATAGATGCTACTTTTGGACTCCCTGCTCTATTTCACTAACTGGTGTGCATATTTTTATGTTTGGGAAAACATGTCGGGTATCTCTCTATGCTTTATTGGAGCTTTATAAAAGGTTGGGTCTGGTTGGATTAGACCTTCTTCACTTTTCCCCCCAGAATATTCATTTAAATATTCCCTCTTTATTCTCTCAAGTGAACTCTAGAATCCTTAGTCAAGTTTCAAAAACTTTCTATTTTGATTTGATTTGATTAAAACAATCAATTTTGGGGACACCTGGGTGGTGGCTCAGTCGGTTAAGCATCTCTTGATTTTGGCTAAGGTCATGATCTCATAGTTTCATGAGTTTGAGCCCCGCATTGGGCTCTGTGCTGACAGTGCAGAGCCTGCTTGGGATTCTCTCTCTCCTCTCTCTCTCTGCCCCTAACCTGCTTGCTCTCTCTTTCAAAATAAATAAATAAACTTAATTTAAAAGTTTTAAAAATAAAATAAAATATATAAACATTAAAAAAACTCTTTAAAAAACTGATTCAAATTTTTAATCTAGTTTGGGAAAAACCAATGTCTACCTGACACTTTCTAGCCAAGAATACAGAATGTCATTCCACTTACCCAAGTCTTTTTTTAATAGTTGAACTAATTTTTACTGTTTTACTCATATGCCATTCATACTTCTTTTTAGAAACACTATTGTAAATGGAATATCTTTTCAAAAATACGCCTATATATTTTTCCCCACTTACTGATAGTACATAGGAATACTATGGTGTTTGTATACTTTATCATATCTTTAGCCATTTCACTGAATTATTTTATGCTAAGTTTTTCAGTTGATTCTTCTGGACTTCTCATGTATAGGATTATAGCACCTGAGGTTAGTAAATCTCTCTTCCTTTCCAATATTTTCAGTCTTTATTTCTGTTTCTGTTTTCTCCCTTAGTACCAGAGCCAACATTTTCAAGTAGAAGTTAAATACTGGTGGCAAGAGCTGGTCCTCTACTTTTTATGGAGAGTGCCTTTAGTTTGTGTGAATGATGAGCTCATTCACAAAGAATGTGAAGTTCACAGGTCAAGGGAGAGGGAGAGGCAGAGGGCTCAGCCTGAGCAAAGGCCTGGAAGGATGGAGGAGCACACGGGATGTTGGCGATGACATGTGGCTTGCCATCCAACTTTGCCAGGTTGCACTGGCTTTTCCCCCAGAAATGCAGAAAACTGAACACACAAGTGCCCCCCTTCCACCCACTGGTTGCTCTGGGGTGGGGAGAGGCTGGGTGGTACCTGTCCACTGCTGCTCGATGGCATGGACGTGGGCCTCGGTGAACTCCCAGCAATACGCAAGCTTCTTCCACTCTTGAGGCTGCAGATGCCTGGAAGCCAGTCGCCACAGCACAGAGTGGAATTGCTGCGTTTCCTGCCGATGGTCCTGCTTAAAGGTCAAGTTCTTCCCAGAGGGATCCCTGGGGTCCCTGCACAACACGTGATCCTGTGGGGCAGATCCCAAAAGTGCAGCTGCCACCAGGGGGGACATCCCTGCCAGGCTCTCCCTCGGGAGCCTGGATGGGGTACTGGCATCATCACAGGCCTGGGGTTTCTGGTTTCTCACTCTGTGCCTTGCTTTGACCTCTAGAACCCCAGCTGCTCACATTGTTCCTCCATCCAGAACTCCTTTTCTCACCTCCCTGCCCCTCAACCCCATCACCACAATCAAGAGACCATCTACATGCCATCTCTTCCAGGAAGCCTTCCCAATTCCTCTCTTTGTGTTCTCACAGCACAAGTGCCAGCAGAAGGGCTCAGCAGCTGTGGCTAACACCAGTCAAGCCAAGGATCAGGTACTTAAGCTGATTTGCAGAATCTCAACAAGTAGTGAAGGGCGGGGTTACAGAATTCTTTCTATGCAAAGCAGGTGATAAAATGAGAAGTTATAAAAGAACAATGTGATAGCATCGGTTAAACCCACAAAAGCCTAAGTAAGCCCCTCTAAAGGATGTGGATACAGAGTTCTGGTTGTTAAAAAGCTCAGGTGAGTTCTGGGGTCTGCAGCTGCAAATCTTACATCCTGGTCAACAATGTTCAGTCACCTATGACATGGTGACCAGGGAGACTGGTTCTCATGTGGGTGGTTCCTCAGAGCAGTGTTCTTAGCCGCATCTGTACATTGGGATCATCCAGGAGCTTTAAGAACTACTGATGCTTGGTTCCCACACCAGAGATTCTGAATGAACTGGCCTTAGGGTGGGAGTGGGGGGCAGGCTGTGATTCTAACCACCCCGCCACCTTGACGTTGAGAACTTTTGAAGTCTGAGGTGTTAGAATTACACACAGAGATGAATCAGTTAATCAAGCCCTTGGTATTAATATTTTGGGGTTACATTGAGGAGTAACCTGTTAGACATAAAGGGGCTATAATGTTTTTGAGAATCTAGCATGTCCATAAAAGAGAATATCTTATGATTGCTATTGAAATGTATTATTAACTAATTTTGGAATAGTGATTTTTTTTTTTTAATTTGAGAGGTATAAGAGAAGTTTACTCAGTTTGCAAACAATATTCAAATGTTTAAGATATTTGAGACTCACTTTATTTATAGGTTTAATTTACTGGATATACTAGGATAACTTAAGAATTTAGGAAGCATTCAAAGTACTTTTAAAAATCTATTATTCATTCAGTTTAGAATGTTTAAGATAGTTTAATTAACTAAGTTTAAACATGGATCCAAACATTAATCAAAAGGCTTCCTTGAAAGTGGAAATTCCTAAAATTCCTAAAATATAGTAGCTGTATAAATGGAATAAGATTTATAAAATGAGGGGCACCTGGGGGGCTCAGTCTGTTGAGCGTCCGACTGCGGCTCAGGTCATGATCTCACGGTCCATGAGTTCGAGCCCCGCGTCGGGCTCTGTGCTGACCGCTCAGAGCCTGGAGCCTGCTTCAGATTCTGTGTCTCCCTCTCTCTCTGCCCCTTTCCCACTCTCATTCTGTCTCCGTCTCTCTCAAAAACAAATACACATTAGGGGCGCCTGGGTGGCTTGGTCGGTTAATCGTCCAACTTCAGCTCAGGTCATGATCTCACGGTCCGTGAGTTCGAGCCCCATGTCGGGCTCTGTGCTGACAGCTCAGAGCCTGGAGCCTGTTTCAGATTCTGTGTCTCCCTCTCTCTCTGTTCCTCCCCTGTTCATGCTCTGTCTCTCTCTGTCTCAAAAATAAATAAACGTTAAAAGTTAAAAAAAAAAAATACACATTAAAAAAAAGATTTATAAAATGATTTTAAAAGTTTAAGGAAAACTAGGTTTTAAAATTCATAATAAATTTAGTATTAATTTTTAAAACCCAAGTAAATGCAAAAATTGTTTTCTGTATACAAAAACAACCTTCAAAGATGTAAAAAAAAACCCCACCCCACCCCCATTTCCTGAGGACTGGGAAAGCATGGCCTTAACACCTGCTACTCTTCCCCAATTCTTCAGCAGACATCACTAATTAATCCCAGCACACTTTCCTTCTGAGCTCAGAAAGTTGCCTGAATAGAACACGCCGAACAGCAATTCCAATCACCTGAAGATGGCAGTGAGCTAAAACCAACTTGCCATCTCTTTATTCATGCATGCCGGCATGCACACATGAATCCATCAACCAGGGGCTGTAACAGTGTCCAGTAACATCTCCACACTGGCATGGACCTCAGTCTGCTTTGTTTCAGTGTGGTTTAGGTGCTCACTCATCTCCAGATGCTCACAAACAACCCTGGTGTTAGGTAAGGCAGGGATTATCACCTCCTCAGAAACTGAGGGTGGTCCTGAATTGGTCAGGGCTGGGGTTCAAAGCCAGCCCCACCTAGAGCCAAGCCCACACAGTCCCTTTGCAACATGGAGAGACCAAGTGCAGGGTCTCAGTACCTTCTCCCATTTGTAGAGGCGATCAGCTTTTATAATCATGTCCACCAGGCTGATGTGGTTGCTGCGGGCGGCCACTGCCAGCGCAGTTTTCCCTTGCTGCAAGTAAGAAGTAAGAATGGAAGCCAAAGTTGCTATAGGTAGGGCGTGGGGTAGCCTCTAGTACTGACTGCAAACATTCCTGCCCAAAGAAAGCAGTTTCCAGCAGTCTACACCGGAGAGCAGAAAAGTTTTCTGGGCATGGGGAAGGATTGAACGAGGCAATAATAATAATTCTAGTAACCACCTCTTGTTTCTTTAGAATTTAGAAAGTCTTAGAGCTTATGAAACTCAGCCTACACAACTCCTCAGCATTACCTCTGAAATAGGGGTTACCTGCCCCACTTCTCAGATGAAACCAGAGCCCAGGGAAGGGGACCGGGTTCATTAGGTCCATTTGCCCTCCCCACTTCATGCTCCCAGGCCCTTCGCTCCAGACCTCTGGCACAGGGCTGGCCTCAATCTCTCCAGGCACCTGCAGGGAGCTGGGAAGCTCCTCTTTACATATGGCCAGCTACCCTGGGGCCCAGCTCAAAGCAGGGAGCCCCTCCCAGATTCAGCCTCAGGGCCCATTTCTGCCTCCAATTCTTCCCCACACCATACTGGGCCACAGGTGCAAGCCCCTTCCACTCATGAGCCTGTGACATTCTCGGCCTCAGACCAAATCTTCAGCTGGTCTGGAACCTTCAGCACCTGAGGAAGTAGTCAGCCCAGAGGCACAAAGAGCCAGGTAGCTTCCCCACCCCTGTCCTATATTTAGGGGGCTGTGGGACCCTGCTCCTCTACTCCCTCTCCCCCTCCCCACCAGGCGACTCAAGGAGCTCAAAATCTGAGGAGCCATGAAACAGAAGGTGACCACATCACAATTCTAGACCAGGAGAAGGGCAGGCCAAGTCCTAAGGGACCTCAGAGGAGGAAGGGGAAAGTGACGGAGGGGCAGGAAGACTTCCCGGAGGAGGCTGCTTTTGAGCTAGTATATAAAGGATGGGAAGCCTTGAATAGTCTGAGACCAGGAGGCATTTGTAATAGGGTCTCTGGCAAAGAGGGAGCCATGAAAGCTTGAAAGGGAGGCTGGTTGGGAGGAGAGGTACCTTATCTCTCAGGTTTAAGTTAACCCCAGTGACGAGGAGCATCTCTGCTATGTCCTGCCAGGCGTGCTCAGCAGCAAGGTGGAGGGGCGTCTGCTGCCTCTGGAGAAGCCAAAGGGACAGGGGAGTACAAAAGCATGTATGAGTGGACCAAGATTCAAAGCCAGGACAGTTTCAAGGTGAGTACACTCTTACCTGGGCCTTAAAAAGTTTTTCTAAGAAGTTATGGGAGAGGGTAAGCTGGGTTTAGTCATAAGCCTAATATCAGAGAAAACTTGGTAAAAACAAAAAGCAGAAAGAACAAAGGAAAAAATACCACTTGCTGGCTAAGTCAACCTCTGTAATGATCCTAATACATTTCTTCTAGTCTTTAATGCAGAATGCTTTTGGTTTACTGGTTTTATATGAGATCATCCCGTATATACATTTTTCATCCATTTTTCTACCTAACATAACATTTCCACATATTATAAACAATGTTTTTAACAGCTCCATAGTAGTCTACGTCTATAACCATAATCTACCTGACCACTTCTCTCTTATTAAATATTTGGGCAAGATTGATGTTGAAGATTGATAAGCAATGCTGCGATATCTTTGTGCATGAGCTTTTAATGTATTTCTTGAGGCTCAATTCGCTGAAGTGCAAATACTGACAATTTTGAAGGTACATGATATATCCTGCAAAGCTGCTTTCCACCACTAGTGGCTGTATGTGCTGGCACTGAGGACTACTAGATGGTCAGGGGGACAGTTGTGGGGATGGGGAATTAAAAGGGTGCCTGACTGAGCACAACTTCAGGACTCAGAAGCTTCTTGTTACACAAGACTGCCCCAGTCACCCCTGTCCTGGGAATTTTCTCAAAGGAAAATAGAATCAATAAAAGGAAATGGTTGAACACAGGAAGATGTTTACTACAGTGTTATATAGACCATGGCAACAGCTTGAAAACCACCAAAATGTTCAAAATAGAGTGGGTCATAAAATGATGTTCTCTTCAACAAATATTAGACAGCTTTTTACAAGCTCAAAAAATTAATTCCTCAACTCTAGGCCATGCTAGGAGATTACAGCCAAGCCCTGCCCACCTGGGAGGGTGCCCAGATGGTTTCTGCAACCACTTACATTGTCAGTGGCATCCAGGTCACTGCCTGCGTCAATGAGGAGCTGGACCAAGGCGGGGAAGTTGTGCCTCACAGCGAGGTGCATAGGAGAGGCTCCCTGCTGGGGGAGAAAACACATGAATCAATTGAACGGTCCCTCCCAGGACTGTCCAGCACAGCCTGGTGCTGGGGGAATCGAAGTAGGGAGGGGTATATAGATATAGTGGTTCTAGGTTTGTCCCTTCTTGCTCCTCAGAGGACATGGGTGGCTTGAGGAATCTATAACCCCAAAGGCTGAATCCCTGGAGCCCAAAACTGATCCTCAAGGTGGGTGGGAGCTTGAAGACCCAAGTTTGAGACCTTGCTATGCCAGAAACTCACTGTGGAACTGTGGGCAAGTCATTTCCCTTCTCTGCTCCTCTTCACCTAGCAAGTAATGTTTGCTGAGGTCCCTTGTAGCAACAACACTTAAAGTTCTCTAATATCTTATTGAATCCACACACGAACCTAGGAAGTATATATAGGAATGGTGTTACTAGTATTTTCAACTTACAGACAAGAACACTGAGGTTCACAAGACATAAGTGACTTGCCCAACAGCTAATAGGAACCTTGTGTTATTGGAGTTTCTCCCTTCAATACTCAGGTAGGTGCCTGATTACAGTTTATGTGTGGAAGGAAGGAACGAGGGAGCCAGCCAGGACCAGAACAGAGATCTCACTCCAAGGCAACACACATCCAAGGCCTCACTCAAGGCTGGAAGACTCCTTCATCAGTCGTCCCCTCTGATGCCTGACCACATGGCAAAGTAGAGATACTGCATTAGCATCCTTCCCTCGAGGTGATATAGTGACAGACACATAGTGGAAGAGTACCAAGCCAAAAAACTGATGGTGGAAAAACAGGCTCACATTTTAAGTGTAAAAAGATTACAGAACAGAGTACACACGCACACACACACACACACACACACACATAGACACACCCCCAAAAAATGTCCACTACCAATGTCTATTAGTTTAGGCCAGCAAATTAAAAAAAAAAAAAGGTTTATTGATATTGGAAAAGAATATTTAAACTATACAATTATTTGTAGGCAATGTGATTGTATATCTAGACAGGTTTAAAAAAGCTATTACCCCCTAAAAAAAAAAAACTCTAGTAAAATTAAAAGTCATAGAGCATTCCTATATTGAATGCTACAAGAAATGGCATAATTAAAAAAAATATTCACAACAGTCAAAAAATATCAAGTATTTATGTAGAGTATAATTGGAAATGGACATATCAAAGGCAAACTAAAAGCTATATAACATCACTGAAGGATATAAAAGAAGACATAAAGAAATGGCAAGACTTCATGCTCCTAGTGAAAATATATTAGAGAGGCTCCTGGGTGGCTCAGTCAGTTAAACATCTGACTTAGGCTCAGGTCATGATCTCATGGTTTGTGAGTTCGAGCCCTGCATCAGGCTCTGTGCTGACAGCTCAGACCTAAAGCTTGCCTCAGCTTCTGTCTCTCCTTCTCTCTATGCCCCTCCGCTGCTCACGCTCTGTCTCTCAAAAGTAAACATTGAAAAAAATGTATAAAAAAACATATTACAAAGATGACTGTTTTATATTATTTATAAGCTTAACGTAATCCCAAACTCAAATTTCAATAAATACCAAAAATTATTTTGAAACACATCTAGAAAAAAAATTTGAACACAGGTAAAAACTACCATAAGAATTTCAACTTCACCAATGGCCTCAGATCATTGCCAGATAATAGAAATAAAAATCAGGCCCCAAAAAGGTCTGCTGTGACAGTGAACGGGCAAAGACTAGAAACTGGCTCAAATGCACGACTCAGGTGAGCCTGGAAATCTGTCCAGAACTACAAGTCTGGGCTTTCCAGGAAGCAGAAGGCCATGGAGATAAAACAACCAAATACACTGGATATAGCCTTGGTCGTCCTGGAAACCCATCTTGGGGAATGTGGTCAGAAAGGGGAGTGGAAAGAGAGCAAATATGGCTTTTAGTTGTTTTACATTTTATTTATAAAAACCAAAAGAACCAAAAAGTACACAGGTATCTAGTGAAAAGCTTTCTTCTACCTGCATTCACACACCTGCTCATACCCCCTACTCCTAAACCCCATCAGTAACCTAAATCTCTGCTTTTATGTGTGTCCTTCCAGAGACTTTTAAATTTTTTTAACGGGGCAGAACTTTCCATTTTTATTTTGAAATAATTATAGAGTCACATGCAATTAAGAAATAATACAGAGAGTTCTGGTGTATCCTTCACCCACTTTCCCCCAATGGTAATATCTTACAAAACCCTAGTAATATCCCAAGCAGGATAATGACTCTGACAACAACCACCATCTTATTCAGATCCCCCAGCTTCACTTGTACATGTATGTTTAGTTTGTACATGTATCTTTAGTTCTACACCATTTTATCACATGTGTATGTTCATGTATCCACTACATAGTCAAGATACACAACAGTTTCCTCAGAAGGTCCTGTGTTCTTTTTTTTTTTTTAAGATCTTAATTTTTTAAGTTTATTTATTTATTTGTTTATTTTTGAGAGCGGTGGGGAGAGAGAATCCCAAGAAGTCTCTGCACTATCAGTGCAGAGACCAATATGGGGCTTGAACCTATGAACTGTGAGATGATGTCCTAAGATGAAATCAAGAGTCAGACACTGAGTAACGGACTGAGGCACCCAAGTGTTCATTTTTTTTTTTTTAATTTTTTAACGTTTTATTCATTTTCGAGACAGAGAGAGACAGAGCATGAACGGGGCAGGGGAAGAGAGAGAGGGAGACACAGAATCAGAAGCAGGCTCCAGGCTCCGAGCCATCAGCCCAGAGCCCGACGCGGGGCTCGAACTCACGGACCACGAGATCGTGACCTGAGCTGAAGTCGGACGCTTAACCGACTGAGCCACCCAGGCGCCCCCCCCCCCCCCAGGTGTTCATTTTTTAAAGTAATCTCTACACCCAACGTGGGGCTTGAACTCATGGCTCCAAGATCAAGGGTCCCATGCTCTTTCTGACTGAGCCAGCCAGGCACTCCTGGGGTCTTTTTTAATTGGGAGAAAACGAAAAAGCTAATACACACTTCGGGTGAGAGGACTAAGAAACAAGCAGCCTGGACACTGCTAGTGACTCTGCAGATTGGCACAACACTTCTAGGAAGGGTTCAGCTTACATATCAAGAGCTAGAAAGATGCTCACAATATTTGACCTCAAATTCCCTATTTCTGAGAATCTTGCCCCCAAAGAGGTCATATGCACAGAACTATGCTACCTGCATTAGCAAATAAACCTGATGCTCTACCACAGTTGAGGAGGTTAATAAATCATGGTGCCTCCATTCATCAGACCAAATGTCATCATCAGTAGGCTCTGAGGAACCTCCATGCTGTTCTTCACAGTGGCTGCACAGTGTGCATGCCCACCAACAGGGCATGAGGGTTCCTTTTTGCCCATACCCTCGCCAACACTTATTTCTTATGTTTTTGATTTTAACCATTCTGATTGGTGTGAGGTGATCTCTCATTGTAGTTTTGATTTGCATTCCCTGACAATGAGTGATGTTGAACATCTTTTCATATGTCTGTTGTCCATCCATATGTCATCTTTGCAGAAATGTCTGTTCGTTTCTTCTGCCTGTTTTTTAATTGGATTATTTATTTTGGGGGGTGTTGAGTTGTATCAGTTCTTTATATATTTTGGATACTAACCCTTTATCAGATATGTCATTTACAAATATCTTCTCCCATTCTGTAGGTTCCTTCTTAGTTTTGTTGACTGTTTCCTTCACTGTGTAGCAACTTTTTATTTTGATGTAGTCCCAATAGTTTACTTTTGCTTTTGTTTCCTTTGTGCCAGGACACCTAAGTAGAAAAAAGTTGCTATGGTTGATGTCAGAGAAATTACTGTCTGTGCTCTCTTCAAGGATTTTTATGGTTCCAGGTGTCACATTTAGTTCTTTAATCCATTTTGAGCTTATTTTTGTGTACGGTGAAAGAAAGGGGTCCAGTTTCATTCTTTTGCATGTGACTGTCCAGCTTTCCCCACACCATTTGTTGAAGAGACTTTTTCCCATTTTATGTTCATTGCTCCTTTGTCAAAAACTAATTGACCATGACATTGTGGGTTCATTTCTGGGTTTTCCTTTCTATTCTATTGATCTTTGTGTTTGTTTTTATGCCAGTACTATACTGTTTTAATTACTACAGCTTTGAAATACAACTTGATACCGCCTGTTTTGTTTTCCTTTTTTAAGATTCCTTTGGCTATTCAGGGTCTTTTGGGTGTCATACAATTTTGGGGATTTTTTGTTCTAGTTCTGTGAAAAATGCTGTTGGTATTTTGATAGGGATTCCATTAAATCTGTACATTGCTTTGGGTAATATGGACATCTTAACAATATTTGTTCTTCCAATCCATGAGCATAGAATATCTTTCCATTTCTTTGCATTGTCTGGAATTTCTTTCATCAGTGTTTTATAGCTTTCAGAGTGTAGGTCTTTTATCTCTTTGGTTAAGTTTGTTCCTAGATATTTTATTGTTTTTAGTGCAACTGCAGATGGGATTATTTTCTTAGTTTCACTTTCTGCGGTTTCATTATTAGTGTATAGGAAAGCAACAGATTTCTGTACATTGATTTTATATCCTGTGACTTTACTGAATTCATTTATCAACTCTAGTAGTTTTTTTGATGGAATCTTTTGGGTTTTCTATATGTAGTATCACGTCATCTGCAAATAATGAAGGTTTTACTTCTTCCTGACCAATGTGGATGCCTTTTATTTCTTTATGTTGTCTAATTGCTAGGGCTAGGACTTCCAGTGCTAAGTTGAATAAAAGTGGTGAGAATGGATATCCTTGTCTTATTCCTGACCTTAGTGGAAAACTCTCAGTTTTTCACCATGGGCTGTGGGTTTTTCATATAAAGCCTTTTATTATGTTGATATATGTTCCCGCTAGACCTACTTTGCAGAGGGTTTTTATCATGAATGGATGTGTACTTTGTCAAATGCTTTTCTGCGTCTATTGAAGTGATCATATGGTTTCTATACTTTCTCTTACTGATGTGATATGGGATTTTTTTTCTTAATTTCACCCTGCTGTTTCATTATGAGTATACAGGAATGCAACAGATTTCTGTACATTGATTTTGTATCCTTAAGTTGAATTTTTTAATTGAAAAAATACTTTAAATTTCAGCTGGGGAAAAAAAAAACATTTGAGAATACAAAAGGATAAAAGATTATACTAAGAGACAAGGATAATTAAAGGAGACTAACTTTATATGCCTTTAAAATAAATTATAAGGCAATAATAATTAAAATAATATGGTACCAGCTCAAGATTAGATATACAACTTACCGAAAGAGAATCACTTGCCCAGATATAAAGCCCATCATATATCAAACTGCAAGTATGTGATAAAGGAAAGAAGGAAAAAGCACTAAGAAATGTTATAATTATTTAATAAATTCACTTGACATAGAAGTATTAAAAAATTGGAGGGGAAATCTATTGAATAATATATCACACCATATACAAAAATACATTTTAGGAGAATTAAAGAGTTAAACATAAAAAATCAAATCATAACTAGAAGATACTGAGTTCTGCTTTGGGTGAGCTCAAGCTCCGCTTTGGGTGAGCCCCACTTCTCTCTATCTCTCTCTCTGCCCCTCATGGGATTCTCTCTCTCTCCACCCTCATTCACTTGCACCCTCTCTCTCTCTCAAAAAAAAAAAAAAATGTTCATAAAATCATCATTTATCCTGGCAAAGTTAGAAACGACTTAAATACCAAACAGTTGAGGTACCGTTAAGTGTGATGTGGTCACTGAACTACATCTGGCATTAAAAAGGTTGCTAGAAAAACTCGTAACCTTTGATACCTGAGCTGCATAATCTCCACTGGACTGGAATCAAACTTCTGATGTCTTTATGGGTAAAAACAAATAAGCATCACCCTTTCCAGAATTCTGCCTTAGCCTAGTTACCACACATATGAGGAAAACTGGTAGGGAATAAGGAAAAGTCATTGCTTTACTAGGGTGCTGGGATTAGGGATCTCTATATTCCAAAGAATTGTGTTATACTGCTTTTACAGTAATTTTAAATATAGTGTTTATTTCAGCTACAATATGACCTCTTTCTAATCTAAACAACAGATAGTTCCTCATTTACATAATGGGAATAATAAGAGTGCCTATAGATAAAGAAACAAAGGCCCAGGGAGGTCAAAGCAACTTGCCCAAGGTCGTTCAGTGCATGGCAGGGCTAGGCCTCCAAGCCAGGTTATCTGACAAAGTCCGTGTCTTAACCACAGGATATACTGTCACCTGTGAGTATACCACACAATATAACAGGACAAAATGAACAACCAAGAGGCTAGATTTGTAATATGAAAGATCATCACTAGGTCCCAATGGATAAATGAGTGGAGAACACAAGCAGATAATTCACTTGGGAGGAAATGCAACTTGGTTGCTAACCCTGTTCTAGCTAGAAGCTTATCTGGCCCACCCTCATGTGGCCAGGTCCCCCAGTCCTGGCCCCCATCCCAACCCCAAGGACCTAAAGTGCCCATCTCTGCCTGCTGTGCTTCACCAGTGAGGTCATGAAGACTTTGCAGTGGGGACCCCCCTCAACCCAAGCCCCCACACTTACATGATCAGCTATGTTGGTGTGGCCTCCTGCATGGATGAGGGCCCGGGCCACATCCTCAGAGCCACCAAGGGCTGCGTAGTGGAGGCAGCTTTGCTTTTTCTAGAGGGAAACAGGCATCAGTGCAATGTCCTGAAAGCCCCTCACAGTGGGGCTTTGGGATCCATTATTCCATTTATGTCTCACAACCCCGGGACTATTACCCCATTAAACCCTGAAGCTGGAGAAATCAATGCCTTGCCTAGGCCTGGTGACTGGTAAGAGGAGCTCACTGTGGTCTGAGCTTTTCCGTGCCTCCTTTCACAAACTTGAGAATGTACATCAAAGAGGGGAACAAATAAGATTTGCCAGTACAGAGTAAACCCCACCTGGTGCACACCTGCTGGAGTGGGTCTCAACGTGCCCAGGCAGGAGCCTGGCAGAGCCAGTGCGAGGGCTTCACCTTGATGGGCTTTCTAAGTGCTCTTCTTCAATCAGAGCACACCCCTGGCCAAACGACGAGCTCACGTGAAATACCCCTCCACTCCTCCAGGCAGACCCTTCTAGGTAGCCAACTGTTGCAGACTGCCCAGACTGTTCCCCAGGACTTTCACTTTCAAAACCAGGCCAGTACGGGGCAAAGTGGGACGAGCTGGTCGTCCTCCCAAAGTCCTATCTGAGCTGAGTGCACAAGGGTGAATGGGAACCAGTCCACCTCCCAATGGGAAATGTAATCGCTTTGGGTCAGCCCCCTTCTCAGAGAGCCTGCAAGGGGTGGGAGTGTCCAAATAGAATGTGCCTTCTGCCAGAAACCTCAAGCCAAGGCTGGAGCACGAGGCCCAGTGCAGTGGGCAGCTCCAGCCCTGCCAATGACCGCCAGCTGGACACCACCTCCCCAGTCTCTCAACTCCTATGCTGCTACTGCTGGGGAGATAGCCTTGACATTTCATTTCTTTTGCCCCCTCTCAGGACTGAGCACTGTGCTGGGCACAGAGAAAGGGCTGCTGACCAAAGAGCAACGTCGGGCCGATGGAAGGACATAGTTGGGTGCCCTGGGGCAGGTGCTTTCCCCCTCTGGGTGGGCCGTGGTGTCACCCCGACACCCTGGGGCAGAGGGTGCTACCTGCTAGGGAAGTTCTGCAAATTAAGTGTTTTGTGACTTTTAAGCATTATTCACATTCAGGGGACTTTAACACTGATATCATTATTAAATTTACATTTGCCATTTTTCTATTTATTTTCTATATGTCTCCTGTCTTTTTTGCTCTTCTGTTTCTCCTTGACTGCCTTCTTCTGTGTTAAACATTTTTAGCATATTTTAATTCCTCTGCTTTTTAACTATTTTTGCTATTATTTTTATTTATTAGTATTATCACCTTCTAATTGAAATTTAGAACAAATAGAGAATTCCAGATCCTGAAGCCATTCAATCAGCCAAGAAAGATTATTGGTCATTGATCTAAAAACAAAAAGCAAAAACAAAACAAAACAAAAACACCAACTTGCTACCTAAAGAAAGGCTACAACCTCCCTTTCCAGGGCACAGAGGAGAATTTCCAACAGCTGACTTAAGGAATACAGTAGTGAGAGAGAGGAGGCCTCTCCCAGGCTCCAGCTCTGAGGGCTGGTGTGGCCCCTTCACAGACAGGGCAAACTTTCCAGGCCATGAGCTCTGGAGTCAGGGGAATGGGCTTTTCAGACTCAGCTTTGCTTCTTACCAGCTTGTGACCTGCAAAGGCACTGAATCTCTCTACAGCTTCAGTTTCTTCATAGGTAAAACAGGGGAAATTTTTCTGAAGTAATAGTTATAAAGGGGACTCATGAACTACCAAATACCCAGCAATAAGAAGACACCAACAGGTGTTGAGCTCCTAATACATCCCAGACACCATGAGGGGTATTTACTCCTCAACAGCAATGTAAAAAAAGTAACTACATAGCATCTCCATTTTGGGAAATGAGGCTCAGAGAATTTAAGTAACTTGCCCACTGTCACAGTGCTCAGTAGTGGAGAAGCCAAGACCACACCCTGGGCCTACCCTCAGGGCCTCTATTCCCACACAATTAGGGTTAGGGCGAGCTCAGTAGCCAAGGGAAGACATTAGTCCTGGGGAGGCCTGACTACCTGGGTGAGGGCGTTCACGCTGCTCCCAGCCTCAAGGAGCAGCTGCACACAGTCAGGGTGGCTGCCTTCAACCGCTGCATGTAGGGCAGTCAGACCTTCCTGAAACACACAGGGTGAAGTATGAGGATGGCAGGGAGGCTGAGGCCAGACCCTGAGATGAGAAGGCCCCCCTGGCACCATGGCTCCAGGGCTATTGAAGCTCTCCACCACCATGCTACTCAGGACAATAACCTGGGTTATTTGTGGTTCCCTGAGCCCCATACCTGATTTTCTCACCTTGAGGAGCATGTGATATATTCACTCCCGCCCCCACACCCCTGCTCATGTTCTCACCCTCCAAGCTGCCTCACCCCCTGCCCTCTGTCTATTCCCTTTTACTCCAGAAAGTCTCTAGCAGGGGAAAATCAGGCTGCACCACAGGCTGGGGTTCCTTGAAAGCAGGGAGTGAGCAAGCATCACGCATCTCTGCATCTTCTGGGTGATGACTCACCGCATTCTGCTCCTCCAGGTCCAGCCTGATGTCCACGAGTCGCTGCAACACAGTCAGGTGGCCGCGGCTAGCAGCTAGGTGAAGGGCTGTGTTCCCCTCCTGCAGGCAGAAGGGCTCCTGAGGGACCAGTAGAATCATAGACCTTTGAAGGCCCCGGGGACCTGCTGGAACCACCCTCATTTTATAGATATGGAAGCTGAGTTCCAAAGAGGGGAAGTGACTTATCTAGGGTCACAGAGCAAGTGTATAACAAACTGCAGCCCTGAACACTGGGCCAGTATCTCCTGCCCCTGAGAAGTGTGCCTCAAACTACAACCAGGGGCACTTACAAGGGCCAGGTCCTGGTTTTTCCTATTACATGTCAAGGCAGATACATTACTTGGGGGAAAAAAAAAAAAAAAAAAAAAAAAACTTTCCACGCTCCTCTCTAAAGCCAGTCCCTCCTAGATCCATCCCCTCCCCTGCTCAAGGCCAAGGCTCTCCTCTGCGCTCAGGCTGTGCCCAGGCAGCCAGCCACATGGCCTAGTTCAAGATGGTAGCTTCTCACCGAATAGTGTGGCCACACTGACCACACTATTTAAAACCGCAACTTCCACCCCGTGTCCTCCTGATCCCCTGATCCTGCTCTGCTCTTCTTTCCCTCTTCCCCCATAGCACTGATAATCTAACACACTCTATAATTTGCTTATATACTTTGCTTATTGTTTATTGTCTGACTCTTCCTGCTAGAACATAAATGCCTCAAGGGCAGGGATTTCTGTCTACTTTGTTCTTCAATGTTTGGGGCCTGGGGCATGTGCCAGACATTCAATAAAATAGTTGTTCAATGAGTAAATACTATGATGGAGAGGCTGGCATGTGTCTCCTGGAACTTGAGAGCCACAGGGCTGGTAGTTGTCTCACACTTGAGAAGTCTAAAGGTGACAGCAACAGAGCCAAGAGAGGTGGTGCCACTGGGTGGGGCAAAGGCTCCCCAACTTCTTTGTATCACAATTGGCTCCTGTCAAGGGTAGTCAGGTGGGGTTGTCCTTTTTTTTACATTTTTTAAAAAACGTTTATTTATTTTTGAGAGAAAGAGAGCAAGTGAAGGGGGGGGATAGGGGAGGGACAGAGAGACAGAAAGAGAGAGACACAGAATCCGAAGCAGGCTCCAGGCCGTCAGTACAGAGCCCAACGTGGGTCTTGAACCCACAAACTGTGAGATCATGATCTGAGCCAGACTCAGACGCTTAACCAACTGAGCCGCCCATGTGCCCCTGGTGGGGTTGTCCTTAAAAGGATCTTTCTGCGGAGGGCAAGTGGATGGTAAAGGGGCCCAAGCAAGAAGGAGAAGAGCTGGAAGGGACCAGCCAGAGAAGAAGTATGTCCCTAAGGAAGAGCCACAGATGGAAGACCAGAGCAGTGGCCCCTGAGGGAACCCACAAAGGCATGAGAAGAGCTAATCCAGCTTTAGCCATTCATCATACCCACAAGGGCTCTGGGACATATCTAGCTCTACCAGTCATGGGAGCTTCTAGCTCAAGGTCTTTTCCTCAGCCCTGGTCTACCTCAGCACCTTCCTGAGGAAGGAATCAAGATATTCACATCAGGCACAGAACTCTTTTTGAAAAAACTTTTTTAAAGTTTTATTTATTTTTGAGAGAGAGAGTGACAGATTGTGAGCCAAGAGGGGCAGAGAGAGAGGGACACAGAATCCAAAGTAGGCTCCAGGATCTGAGTTATCAGCACAGAGCCCAACAGGGGGCTCAAACTCACAAACCATGAGATCATGACCTAAGCTGAAGTCAACGCTTAACCAACAGAGCCACCCCAGTGCCCCAAGGCACGGAACTCTTAAGGGCCCAATGGGAGTGTGAACATATGCCAATGCCAAAGGGGTACTTTAAACAGATATAGACATACCTCCCCTCAAGGTAAGTCCACACATACATAAAACAGCTATAACTACCTTCTGGGCTGCAAGATGAAACATTTAAATTTCTTCTATGATCATTACCATTTTGTGTTAATAAATAAAAGTTAAGTTTAAAACATCCTCTCAACAACAATGAAATATCCCCTGGACAGCTTTGTTCACTCCTTTCTCACCTTCTCTGCAGATGTGCACACAGCTGCCTGGCTGCTGCAAGCAAGGACCAGGCTGTGGGAAGGTGGCCACGCTGTGAAGCCTGTGTTCAAAGAGACACAAAGGAAGCGGTGAGCCGTGGGGGGCCAACACACGCCCCAGGTAGCAGGACTATGGAGACGGGCAGAGTTTTGTCCTCCTTCTGGGTTATAAATATCCACATCATGCTCTTTGAGGGTGCAGGTGGCACAGACCCCCTAACAGAGCACTCAGCTCTCTATCTGAGCAGGGCTGGGGTGCTCAGAGGCAGGGGAGCTAGGCAGAAGGAGGCCATGGCCTTGGGCCCAGTGCCTGCCATCTTCTCTCCTCCTGAGGATGCCCAGCCTGTCCACCTCTGGGAGGCCTTGTCAGTAACTCCTCCTTGTTCCCAGTGGAACTAATCACTCTCTCAGGCTCTCAAAGCTTCCTTATCATCACAAGGCCTGTGGTGTGCCCTGTGTTGCTGCTGGAGGAGGGGGAGGGGGGCGGGGTTCTCAGAGGTCTACCTTAGCAGGCCGTGGGGTCCTAGCAGGAGTCAGACATTCAGTGGCCCAGAGCCTAGAGAAGCTTACTATGCCTCCTCCCTCAAAGAAATTCAAAATAAAAACACTTTTCACCTGAAAATACAAAACATAACAGGGGCATGCAATTTTAAAATCTTCTTTCTAGAATTTCTGATTGCAAGATTCTGGGTAAGCTCATCAAAGCTGGGCTTTGCTTGGTTTCCGGTTTTGGTGCTCCAGCCTTCCTGGCACCCTGAGTACAATCATGTTTTTGCCTCCTGGGTAGATGGGTCCTGGCAGGCGCAGTCCTTTACTCCTCTCTGTACTCCCAGTTCCTGGCCCACAGCCTAGTCCAGAGCGTGACCTGCTCAGCCCATGTTTCCAGAATGAAGGAAATCAGCCTGATCTGATTCTCAGGACCAAAAGGATGAGTGTGGACAGCTGGATTCAGTGCAGACCCCAAGGGCTTAGTGCCTCGTGAGGCAGTTTGAAGAGAGGCAGCAGCCCAGGGCTGGACATTAGGTTACTAATTCCAAACCCAGATGAACCTCTGTCTTTGCTGTGTGACCTTGGCTAAAGCATCCCCCTCTCTGGACCTTAGTTTCCACATCTATAAAATGAGAATGTTGAATTGGCCCTTAATGAAGAACACTTCCAGTTCTAAGACCCTGTGGTGAATTTATCTATGAGCTCTCTGTCACTAACTTATAAACAGAACTCCTTTATGCTGGCCAAGCACATTAATCAGAAGATTAATAATGAAGTCGGTCCCAGGGTGCCTAGGTGGCTCAGTCAGTTAAGCTTTCGACTCTGGGTTTCAGCTCAGGTCATGATCTCACAATTTATGTGTTCAAGTCCCACTCCTAAGCCTAACAGCATGAAGCTTGCTTAGGATTCTCTCTCTCTCTCCCTCTCTCTCTGCCCTTCCCCTGCTTGTGCTCTATTTCTCTCTCAAAATAAATAAACTTAAAAAAAATTTTTTTAATAAAAAAATAATGAAGTCTGTCCCTTTGTTGGAAGCATTGTTTAGGATTTGCTGCAACATACTTGCCTAATGATTCACAATGGCCCCTGATAGGAGTCATTTGCAGGGTCACCTCTTCAATCCCCAGCCCTCCCCTCTTCTCAGATTGGTGAAATCCTGCTAATAAACTCTCCACCCTGAACGAACCGCTCCCTCTTCTGGCTCTCATTCTATTTTTGCCATAACCATAGTAGATGACTAAATCACAAAGAAAGTAAATAACCAGCAGGTGTGGGGCCACCACCACCCCCTAACTCTTCCCCTCACCCCCAACAATAGACATCCTCAGGGGCATCACAGTGCTGCTCAAAACCACTCCAGGCAGCACCACCAGCCAAAAGATGTGCCATCCTGGCTCCCCACTCTGATCACAGGTTTCCACTAGGGCTGTGGCATCAGGTTCCTTCAGTGAAAAACTATGTCTTAGGGGGACGTCTGGGTGGCTCAGTTGGTTAAGCGTCTGACTTCAGCTCAGGTCATGATCTCACGGTTGGTGGGTTCGAGCCCCATGTCAGGCTCTGTGCTGACAGTGTGAAGCCTGGAGCCTGCTTCTGATTCTGTCTCTTTCTCTCTGCCCCTCCCCTGCTCGCTCGCTCTCTCTCTCAAAAATAAATATAAAAAAATTAAGGAAAAAAAAAAAAAACTATGACTCTTGGATATCTGTGCTTCTCACCAGCAGCACAGGGAGGACCCATAGCATGTGCTCAAGAAATGGCTGCCGGGTGAACATCAGACACTCTCTGATCCTTAAGCTGCCTGCCCCTGCAGCACACTGGAGTCAGAAGTAGGTGCAGGTAAGGGACGCCTAGGTGGCTCAGTCAGTTAAGCATCCAACTCTTGATTTCAGCTCAGGTCATGATCTCATGGCTCATGGGTTCAAGCCCCATGTCAACAGTGCGGGGCCTGCTTGGGATTGTCTCTCTCCCTCTCTCTCTGCCCCTCCCCAGCTTGCATGCATTCGCATGTGTGATCTCTTGCGCTCTCTCTCAAAATAAATAAATAAGCTTTTAGAAGAAGAAGAAGAAGAAGAAGAAGAAGAAGAAGAAGAAGAAGAAGAAGGCAGCACAGGTAAGCCGCCAGTGCCACACTGGTCACCTCCCTCCCCTGGGACCCAGTTACAGTACCTTGTCTTTCACACTGTGCTCGCAGCCAGAGCCCACAAGGAAGTCCAGAGCGTCCAGCTGCCCATGCTCAGCAGCCCTGTGAAACGCTGTCCTTCCCAGCTGACGGGGGAGGGGAAGAAAGTGGCCCTTCTGCACCCTGCAGTGGGCACGCCCACCCTGCCCACCTAGCCAACTACTCTGGGCTTGTGGAGGGCCTCTCCTGACCCAGAAGCTCTCCCCTCCCCTTACCCTACATGCTTTCCCTGGAAAGCCCAGACTGAACTCTCCAACAAGATCCCACTGGGTGGGGTTCCTCCCCCACTGAAATCCTTCTGTGGCTCCCTGCTGCATACTGAATAAAGGACAGATTTCTGAGTCTTGAAGTCAGTGGAGATTTCCATGCGGGGCTCCCAACAAGCCCCCTGGCTCTCACTCCCCAAATCACAAACCATCCAAACTCACACACAAAGGGCCCTTTTCTACCTCTAAAGCTTTAGCAATGCTCTCCTCTCTATTTATAAAACCTCCCCGCTTTCCAATCTGACCAACAAAACCCAGTTCATTAACCCAGTTCATTCACCAAATGCCACCTCTTCCAGGAAGCAGAAAGCAGTGGCTCCTGTCTCTAACCTACCTAGTTAGTCCTTATCAGTCCTTCCCTCTCTGAGGGAACTGATCATGTTCCTCCTTTATCTGACTCATTTGTGCCCTAATGCCCCTTCTAGGCCCGCAGTTCCCTGAGAGAGGGTCCAGTCTGCACTACCCTCATAGCTCAAAGGATGCACTTAAGGAATGGGCAGGAGTGGCCCCAGGAGCCCCAAGCCCAACGGGAAGGACAAACAGCCTTGAGGCCACTCTTACCTTGTCAGCTTGGTTCAGGGGCACATCCTCCAGGTCTTCCATTATGAATGCGAGCACTGGCACGTGGCCTTTTTGGGCTGCACAGTGTAGTAAGGTCAGGCCGTCCTGGAAACAAGCCCAGGGTAGTCCCTACAGTCTACCAAGGAGGACCCTTCTCACCCACTGGCTGTCTCCCAAACGGTGAATGTTTGCAACCTAGAACACAGCTTTACCATGGAAACAACACAGTATATAAATGGGGAAAACCACAAGTGCCCACTCAGCCTCACAGAGCCTGGTAGGAATTGGGACGCCAGAGTTCAAATCCCAGCTCCAGCATTTATCAGCAATGCAGTCTGGTCTTGACCAAGTTATCTGTACCTCTATAAGCCTCCATTTTCTTATAGGTCAAATCAGGATAATAACCCCTGACTACCTCAGTGGGTGGCTGAGGGGGTTGGACAGCATCCTCTACAGCAAGTTTTGTTATACGCTGAAAAATAATTCGGGATGTAAGGTGAGGTTGTATAGCACTAATAGTCCTCAGAATGCTACCCACCACAGGACATTGTTAAAAGGTTCTAGCATCTGCTTACCTTGACACGGCCCCAAAAGAAGAAGGAGGTGACTAAGCACCCAGTGTCTATCTCTAGGTGGTAACCTCCTAACCTTCTGGGGAGGAGTGAGAGCTGATGGGGTCTGCAAGGACTAGGAGGTGTTAAAAAGGAGAAAACAGACCCAAAATGGAGTCACCTGTGCTAAGGCCCACCCATCACCAAATCGAGACTTTAATACCTAACCTAATTACAGCTTCAGCCTCTCCCAGATAAGTCATCTTAGCCAGTCAGTCTGGATCTTCCTGGTCAATAATAGGGAGGAAATCCACCTGACAGGGGCACCTGAGTGGCTTAGTTGGTTAAGGGTCTAATGGTTCATGAGTTGGAGCCCTGCACTGGGCTCTGCACTGACAGTGCAGAGCCTGCCTGGGATTTTCTCTCTCTCTCTCTCTCTCTCTCTCTCTCTCTCTCTCCCTCTCTCTTTGTCACTCCCCCATTCTCCAAATAAATAAACTTAAAAAAAACAAACAACCACCTGATAGACCACCCCCACTGTCCCCTGAAGGAAGGTGATCTTGCCTAAAACAATCCAGTCTTTGCTGTAATAACTTCTTTGCCCCACTTCCTTTTGCCTATAAAAGTCTTTCATTTTATACAGTTCCCTGGAGCTCCTTTCTATTTGCTAGATGGGATGCTGCCCAATTCATGAATCATTGAATAAAGCCAATTAGATCTTTAAATTTACTCACTTGAATTTTGTTCTTTAACAGACAGAAGTGGCCAGGGTGGGAAAAGGGGTCGGCAGAAAGATGGTCTCTTGGCTCCAGAAGCAATATTTTAGTGAGGGAGGTTTGCAAATCCTGTTTATAGCCCAGAGCTTCTACCAAGGCATTGCATTATAGCTAGATTGTTTAGAGCACTGTTTTTCAAATGGATTGCAACCATCGATAGATCATAAAAATCAACAGAATGATGTTGTACATCTTGACAGTAATTTGGATTACGCTGAAGTAAAATTTGTCAAATCCCAGTGAATATAAACTTAAGACTTGTATATTTCATTTTAAGCAAAGAAATTGAATTCTAGTGAATGTTATGCATACAGAGTATTTAGAGGGAAGTATAGTGATGTCTAAAATTTATCTTGAAACACTTCCAAAATTTATAAAGAACTCTAAAAACTCATCGATGAGATATTAACCCAATTAAAAAGTCATTTGGACACAAAGAAGATATATAGGTGGCAAAGAAGCATATGAAAAGATATCTAACATCATTAGTCATTATTGAAATGTAAATTAAAACCACAAAGCATTTCTGACAATAGAGTTTGGGAAGGGAAAAATGCTAACACTCCAATGGAGAAACCTGGGCGACACCACTTAACCACGTGATCAAGCCTGAAATTATGGTTTATAATAAGAAATATATATTTGGGCTTGGTCCTGTTTCTGGCACATAGGTCCTAAAACCTTTGGAATTTTCCAAGTGTACAGAGCGGTTAAGACGTCTATTGTTAACGTTAATTTGGTGACAAGGGAAGCCCCAAGGTAACTGAAGACGTGGTGGGGGGAGGGGGATGGGGGACTGGTTGCCTGGGGAACCAACTAGACCAGAGGGTTGGAACTTTCAGCCCCACCCCCTGACCTCCAGGGAGGGGAGAGAGGCTGGAGGTTGAGTCAATCACCAATGGTCAAGAATTTAATCTATCCTGTCTATGAAACGAAGCCGCCATAAAAACGGGAAAGGACCGGGTTTGGAGAACTTCCAGGTTGGTGAACTCAAGAACGCATCCACGTGCTGGGTCCCATGCTCCACAAGGACAGAAATTCCTTTGTTCAGGACCTTACGCTATGTATCTCTTCATCTGGCTATTGATTTGTATCCTTTAATATCCTTTGTAATATATTTATGATCTAGTGAGTAAACTAGTTTCCTGAGTTCTGTGAGCTGCTCTAGCAAATTAATCAAAACTAAGGAGGGGGTGGTAGGAACCTCTGATTTATACCTAATCGGTCAGAAGCCCAGGTAACAGCCTGGACTTGGGATTGGCTTCTGAAATGGGGGTGGTCTTGGAGGTCTAAACCCTTAACCAGTGGAATCTGACACTATCTTTAGGCAGATAGTATTGGAATTGAGTTAAATTTGTGGGAAACCCAGTCAGTGTCCATGGAGAATTGACTTAATTGCTTGGTGATGTGGAAAAAAGCACACACATTGGAGTTGGTATCAGAACTGTATCAAGGTAACATCACCAGTGACAGGCCATGTTGGTACTGATAAAGTTAATTCTTGTATTGAGACCTACAAAATGAAGGCTGCCCCAGTGACCTGGCCCAGGTCACAAATCTAAATCTACCTCAGCCTGCACTTACAGGAAACCTAACGTAGAACAATGACAATCTAACATACACTGAGCTGTACTAGCTCCCCTGACCCTAGAAAACAGGACCCACTAGCCTTACAAAGAAATCCCCCTAGCAGCCAATCCTGCCGTTTCTGTGTTGCTGCTTTGGGGGCTCTATAAAATTCGCTCTTACCCAAAATCTCTCCAGAAGAGTGTTCAATTGTTGTGAAGGGCTGTACTCCCCCAACCCAGGGACTGTTTTCTTTTGAATAAAGGACATCAAACTTGCTACAAAGCTGCCTTTTGGGGGCACCTGGCTGGCTCAGTTGATCTTTAGGTTGGGAGTTCGAGTCCCACACTACCAAGGCCTTGCATTGGACACTCAGGAGTGCCTGGGTGGCTCAATGGCAGAGAGTTATTTAAATAAATTATTTTTGTTTTGTCACTGGACAGTATCATATTTCTCCTGACAGGAGGCAATGAAGGACACTTAACCTCTGTGGTTTTCTACTCCAAATTCCATGACCCCATTCTAATCATGAGAAAAACATCAGACAAACCCAAATTAAAGGACATTGTGCACAATACCTGACCAGCGCTATTCAAAAGTGTCAAGGTCGTGAAAAACAAGGAAAGACTGAGAAATTGTCATAAAATTGGAGGAGAGTAAGGAGACAAGATGATTAAATACTTTGTAGGACATTAACAGAAAAACTGCTGAAATGTTAATACAACCTATAGTTTGGTAAAACTCTAGATATCACCAGTGCCTGGCAAAGTAGAGCCAGGTAAATAGCGGGGGAAAAGAAAACTCCAGGGCCAGAGTGTGGTGCAGTCATGGCCTGGCTGAAGGTTCCTCTACAGGTGAGATAAATACCTCCAGGGAGGTCCTCGAACAAGGAATAGAAAAGTAGTCGGTGGGACTGCTTACAAAGATGGACACAACTATTCCTCACACCTCTGGAAACACCCAAAGCAATGGGATTGTGTACTCTTCTCATTAAGGGGGAGAATCCAATATTCTCTATCCCCTGAATCCAGGCTGGCCCTGCAAGGAGCTTCAAGCAATAAAATATGGTCGAAGTGGTATCGTGTGACTTCCCAGCCTTGGCTTCAAAAGACCATGCCACTTCCACTCTTGCATTCGCTCATCATTGCAACTAATACTAAACCTTTAAATAGAAGTTTGTAAAAATAAAAATGTCCCTTTTTTCCCCACCCTGAGTTCTAAGGATCTCCAGATTGAGACCCCCTGGCTGACAGCGTTTGGTCCAGAAATGTTTGCATTTTCATAAGGGCCAATGACCCCCTAAAAGGTGAGACACCAGTGCAGAGATCCCCAGCAGAGATCTGACTTGCTGGGGACCCTCCTCCCTCATACCACAGAGCACACCAATGAGCCGGGAGAGACTGCCAGGTTCTCTAATGTGCCAGGCACTGAGCCAGGTACTTTATACAGAGTACTGAGTTTCTCCCTCAGCTCAGAGGTGGGTACTAGCATCCCCATTTCCCCAGTGTGAAAACTGAGGCTCAGGATGCTGAAGTAATTTGCCCAAGGTCCCAGGGTTTGGTAACCAGAACTTTCCTCTTTCCACCCCACAAGGGAGGCAGCGCCCAGAAGAAAAGGGGGGGGGGGAGGCCCCAACCTCTCTCTCTCTCATTAAATCTTCCTAACCACCCTCTGAGGGTGTTACTTTCACTCCTCCTGTGTGAATAAGGAGGCTGTCCAGAGGGCTAGGGACTGTTCCAACATGGCAGAGTGGTAAAGGGTCGGGGGCATTAGAAGAAAGAGGCTTTTAATGCTGATGGAAGAACCACCCCAGCAGCTTCTCCCAGCCCCAGTGGAAACACTGAGCGTCCCAACTTCACGGGGCTGAGCTCAGCTGTGACTTCCAGAGGGTTCTCAGAAGGCAGGGGCAAGCTGGAGCAGCAGAGTCACCCGGGGAGTAGGAGGGAGCAGAGGTGGGGGCAGACCCATGCTGCAGGG